>NC_044399.1:33114122-33424096 GCF_006542625.1 Nomascus leucogenys | reverse complement strand
TAAATAAAGACCAAAACACTTCCAATATTAAACAGTGAAATATATGTAAACTATACACACATATAAGAAAGATTAATGAAAATAAGTTAGATAATCATTTACCCAAGTATTCCAGCTCAGGGTTACAAGTGGCCGGAGCCTATCCTGGCAGTTCATGATGCAAGGCAGAACAACCCTGGACAGAACACCATTCCATCGGGGTGCGTATACCCACACACCCACACTCAGACTGGCACAGCTTAGCATGCCATTTCACCTTACACGCACATCTCTGGGATATGGGAGGAAACGAGCATACCCAGAGAAAACCTGTGCATATGTGCAAACTCCACACAGACAGTGGTCCTGGCTGGAAATCAATTTTTTTTTCTTATCAACGCTACAAGGAAACAAGCATGGTGGCTCACATTTGTAATCCCAGCACTTAGGGAGGCCGAGGCGAGTGGATCACTTGAGGTCAAGAGTTCGAGGCCAGCCTGACCAACGTGGTGAAACCCTGTCTCTACTAAAAATACAAAAATTAGCCAGGCAGGCCGGGCACGGTGGCTCACACTTGTAATCCCAGCACTTTGGGAGGCCGAGGCAGGTGGATCACGAGGTCTGGAGATCGAGACCACAGTGAAACCCCATCTCTACTAAAAATACAAAAAAAATTAGCCGGCCGTGGTGGCAGGTGCCTGTAGTCCCAGCTACTCGGAGAGGCTGAGGCAGGAGAATGGCGTGAACCCGGGAGGCGGAGCTTGCAGTGAGCCGAGATTGCGCCACTGCACTCCAGCCTGGGTGACAGAGCCAGACTTCGTCTCAAAAAAAAAAAAAATTAGCCAGGCATGGTGGCAGGTGCCTGTAATCCCAGCTACTCAGGAGTCTGAGGTGGGAGAATCACTTGAACCCAGCAAGTGGAGGTTGCAGTGAGCCAAGATCACGCCACTGCACTCCAGCCTGGGTGCCAGAGCAAGACTCTGTCTCAAAAAAAAAAAAAAAAGTTGTAAGGTAACAACACTGAACAAAATGTTATTCAAAGACCTACTTATATGTATACACAGTTATACACTGTGTAGCAACATTTTGGTCAATGATAGACTACATAAATGACAGTTGTCCCATAAGATTATATTACTGTATTTTTACTGTACTTTTTCTATGTTTAAATATGTTTAGGTACATGAATACTTACCGTTGTTTTTAGAGTTGCCTCCAGTATTCAGCACAGTAACATGCTATACAGGTCTGTATCCTAGGAGCAATAGGCTGTACCACATAGCCTAGGTGTGTAGTAGGCTGCACCATCTAGGTTTGGATAAGTACACTCTAATGTTCGCCTAATGATGCATTTCTCTGAACATATTTCTGTCATTAAGTAATGCATGACTCTACCTATACTTAATATACATAATAAGTACTTATATAGAGAGAGAGGAAGTCTGTGATTTAAAGATTAATGTTCATTCTTGATGAAAAATTTTCTTTTTTTCTGATTTGAAATTATTAAAGGTTGAGTATCCCTAATCTGAAATCCGAAATGCTTAAAAATCTGAAACTTTTTGCACACTGACATGATGCTCAAAGGAAATGCTCATTGGAGCACTTTGGATTTCAGAGTTTTGGATTAGGAATGTTCAACTGGTAAGTATAATGTAAATATTCCAAAAATATGAAAAAATCCAAAATCTGAAATACTTCTGGTCTCAAACATTTCGGATAAGGAGTACTTAGCTTGTATTTACTTAACAAAAACCTTGTAAGACCTAATTTATGTCTTACAAAAGGCAACATCTTTTTACAGTTAACTGTGAGATAAGCAGGAACAGGTAGCTTCAGAGACCTTTCAGCCAGCTTGCCTCCAAACTGCCCTCCCCAAAGTGAGAATCATTGTTAAAATATTCAAACCAGCCTCTCATGTCTTCTAAAGTAAGTTTTAAAATTTTTACTTCTTAATTTTCCATGGCAGGAACCTTCAGCCTGTGGTGTCATCCCAAGTTTGAGGACCGCTGTCAATCTGTTGTAGAGTTTATTAAGAGAGCCATTATGCACTCCAAGAATGGAAAGTTTCTCTATTTCTTAAGATCCAGGGTTCCAGGTAAGGCTGTACTTCTGTTAATTATTTAACTTAAGTTGGGTATGATCCAGTTTAGTGTCAAAAAACACCATCCCCACAAAAGGCCACGGTTAAGCTTTTTTTCCCTGGCTGTTGTAGCCACCACTCCTCTTACAGAGTCCCATGGTTAATCCCCTGCCTTTGTACATTAATCTCTCAGCATACTGAGGAGGAATCTTTGCTTCTCTGACCACGTGAATGAGAAAACTGCTTCCACCTCTGATGTCCAGGCATCATGTGAACATTTGACATTTGGAGGTATCCCTGATCTAGGCATCTCAACATTTATAAGTGAAGCAGAAAGGTGAGAGCTCTGAGGTCCTACCCATAGGAACGGGGAAGGTAGGAGAATGTTTACCAGAAAGGCAGGGGCAAGTGTCAGTGGGGCTCAGTATGGCTAGGCGTGGTGGCTCGTGCCTGTAATCCCAGCACTTTGAGAGGCCGAGGTGGGAGGATTGCTTGAGCCCAGGAATTTGAGACCCCATCTCTTAAAAAAATAAAAAATTAGCAGGCATAGTGGTACATGCCTATAGTTCCAGCTAGTTGGGAGGCTGAGGTGGGAGGATCACTTGAGCCCAAGAGGTTGAGGCTGCAGTGAGCCGTGATCGTGCCACTGCACTCTAGTCTGGGTGATAGAGCAAAACCCTGTCTCCCCCAAAAAAGAAAAACTAAAGGCCAAATCCAGTTCCACATTGCACTCTGTTAGGAAGTATCTGCTGTGGGTTTGCCCATGTTGTACTAAACTTGCTGCCGAATAGTAAATACTTTGTTTTGTATCTTGCCATCCCTACCATTGATGAATACAAGACCTCTCTCCATTGGGAGCACTGGGCAGTTGCTATCCTTGCTAGTGTGATTGTATAGTCTTCCTGCCCACTAAGTTAGGGTGGTGTCTGTATAAACTGTGGAGGGCAAGAGGGGATTGTTTGGAGCAATCTGCCTTTATAGTGTCGAGTAAGACAAAATGAGAAGACATTAATATGAGGAACTTGTAAGATACAAACAACTTAAGCCAGGCATGATGGCTCACACTGTAATAATCCCAGTACTTTGAGAGGCTGAGACAGGCAGATTGCTCAAGTCCAGGAGTTCAAGACCAGGCAACATGGTGAAATCATGTCTCTACAAAATACACAAAAATTAGCTGGGTGTGATGCTGGGCGTCTGTAGTCCCAGCTACTTGGGAGGCTGAGGTGGGAGGATCACTTGAGCCTGGGAAACAGAGGCTGCAATAAGCCAAGATTACGCCACTGCACTCCAGCCTGGGTGACACAGCGAGACCCTGTCTTAAAAAAAAAAAAAGGCAGGGGGTGGTGGCTCACACCTGTAATTCCAGCACTTTGGGAGGTTGAGGCGGGCAGATCACCTGAGGTCAGGAGTTCAAGACAGCCTGGCCAACATAGTGAAACCCCGTCTGTACTAAAAATACAAAAATTAGCCAGGTGTGGTGGTAGGTGCCTGTAATCCCAGCTACTCAGGAGGCTAAGGCGGGAGAATTGCTTGAACCTGGGAAGCGGAGGTTGCAGTAAGCTGAGATTGCGTCATTGCACTCCAGCCTGGGCGACAGAGCCAGACTCTTTCAAAAAAACAAAAACAACAAAAAAGAAACAACTTAAAATGAGAACTTCATGCTTTCCCATTGAATCAAATTAAGATTCTAGAACAGAATGCCTAGAAATTGCTCTAAACTGTAGGAGCTCAGGGGAGCCTCAGGCAGAAGACTAGGAACAGGATTGAGCCAGGTGACAGGAATGTTTCTTGTAATCTTGGTGATTTAAATAAGGCATAACAGGGTGTGAACTGTATTAATTCTCACTTCATTTAGTTTTGCCTCAGTGTTGTCAACACAGTTGGGTCTTGTGCAGTTGACTTGCTTAAAGGGAAAAGTTAGATTCCTTTCTTATAGGAGTTGACTCTGCTTAGCAGTTTTTAACGTTTATGGCTTTTTGGGGGGTTTTTATTTAACAAACATTTATTTTGTAACTTAATTATCAAAAATAAGCTACATTTCTGCCTTCAGAGAAGTCATAGTCTCAAAGAGGGGACAGGAAGGAAAACAAAGGTAAGAACACATGGTCAAGTCAGTATAAAGCATGTGGCGGTGACCAGCAAGAGTAGGGTAGTCAGCTCTGCCTGTGGGCAAGCCCGGGAAATCTCAAAGAAGATTCTGGACTCTGGAACATCACTCTATTTGTAGAATATTGAGAAACTTCGTGGAATATTGGACTCCTCAGGTACAGCTTATTTCATTCTACAAATGTACCCTGTCTGCAGATATTTTAACCAAGATTCTTAGCATTCTTTTAAGGGCTAGAGTGTGTAGTGTTTGCCACTGTTAATATTGAGTGCCTGTTAGATGCCAGGTACTTGGCCAGGTTTTTTATTTAAATATATTGACATTTTTACAACAACCTCAAAGTTAGGTAATATAGATCAATCTATTAACATAATATGGCCGGGTGCAGTGGCTCACGCCTGTAATCCCAGCACTTTGGGAGGCCAAGGTGGGCGGATTGCCTGAGCTCAGGAGTTCAAGACCACCCTGGGCAATTGGTGAAACCCCATCTCTACTAAAATACAAAAAATTAGCTGGGCATGGTGGCACGCACCTGTAGTCCTAGCTACTTAGGAGGCTGAGGCATGAGAATTGCTTGAGCCCTGGAATTGGAGATTGCAGTGAGCCAAGTCATACCACTGCACTCCAGAGACTCTGTCTCAAAAAAAAAAAAAAAAAAAAACTAAAAAAACTAAACCCCTAACACCAGACAGCAGTGAGAGTGTGACTGATTTCACACAAAACCTCTGATCCTATTAGAGCCAGGCTAAAAGCAGACATACCCTTTTTAATTGAGAGAATCTTCATCTGTAAAGTTCATGAAGAAAAAAAAATCTTTAAAATATCATGCTTTGATCAGGCTTGGTGGCTCACATCTGTAATCCCAGCACTTTGGGAGGTAGAGGTGGAAGGATTGTTTGAGCCCAGGAGTTCTAGACTAGCCTGGATAATATAGAGAGACCTCATCTCTACAAAAACAAAACAAAACAAAGAAACCTAGCCACACTTGGTGGTGTGTGCCTTTGGTCCCAGCTGCTTGGGAGGCTGAGGTATGAGGATCTCTTAGGCCTGGTAGGTCAAGGCTGCAGTGAGCTGTGATTGCGCCACTGCACTCCAGCCTGAGTAATAGAGCGAGACCCTATCTCAAAAAAAAAAAAAATCATGCTTTGAATTGGACAGCTTATTTTTGTTTGTTTGTTTCAAGGTGGAGTCTCCCTCAGTCACCCAAGCTGGAGTGCAATGGCACGATCTCGGCTCACTGCAACCTCCTCTGCCTCCCAAGTTCAAACGATTCTCCTTCCTCAGACTCCCAAGTAGCTGGGATTACAGGCGCCCACCAGCACACCCAGCTAATTTTTGTATTTTTAGTAGAGATGGGGTTTCACCATGTTGACCAGGCTGCTCTTAAACTCTTGACCTCATGGTCCACCTGCCTCGACCTCCCAAAGTGCTGAGATTACAGGCGTGAGCCACTGTGCCCGGCCAAATTGGACAGCTCTTTAAGGAAATTGGTTACTTCCTCTTTTGTAACCCTTGTTAAGTTTATAATTACTTGTTCAGTGACATGTCTTCCTTGTTTACCAGGGTTTCTCAGCTCAGCATTATTGACATTTTAGGCTGGACAGTTTTTTGTTGTTGGGTCTGTCCCATGTATTGGAGGAAGCCCTAGCTTTTCCCCACTAGATACCAGGAGCACTCACCCCCACCCCAAGCTGTGACAATCACATTATGTCTCCATATGTCCCTGGGGGCCAAAATCATCCCCAGTTGGGAACCATTGTTATATACCATAGGGGTTAAAAAGTACAGGTTCTGGATCCAGAGCACCGAGTGCTACCCCAGGTCCTGCCAGTTACTAGCTCTGTGATCTTAGGCATGAACTGAACCTCTCTTGCCTCAGTTTCCTCAACAGTAAAATGGGGATGATTATAGTACCTCACTTATAGGGTTGTTTTGAGAAATGCAAGAGTTAACTCATGTAAAATATTTAAGACAATGCCTGACACAGAGTAAGCACTCAACAGATGTTACTTTTCTCAGTGCTCTCTAAGATGTAGGTGCATAGGAAGTGTTTAAGGTGGTATCTCTGGTGTTCTCCTGGCCCTATAAAGGTGGTACTCAAGATATATGTGTTGAATGATACTCTGGGTGGCCCCTCAGATATCCTTGTGATATCCTTTGAGATGCCCTTTGTCGTTATTTTATCTTACCTATCTGATTGCCAGGTCATCCAGAGCAAGAACTGTCTTTCCTTAGCTCTATATTATTTTGAGATGAAGTCTCGCTTTGTTACACCCAGGCTGGAGTGCAGTGGCGTAATCTCAGCTCACTGCAACCTCTGCCTCCTGGGTTCAAGCAATTCTCCTGAGTAGCTGGGATTACAGGCGCCCACCATCATGCCCAGCTAAATTTTTGTATTTTTTAGGGACGGGGTTTCACCATGTTGGTCAGACTGGTCTTGAACTCCTGGCCTCGGCCTCCCAAAGTGCTGGGATTACAGGGGTGAGCCACCGTGCCCAGCCTGCTCTATATTATTTTGTATATTAGAACACTCAAACATTTGCTGATGAGATATTAGACATACTCAGAAGAGATTATTTCACTTATGCTTGTAAAAGAAGCCAGGAGGCCTTTCCTGGGGATTTGTGACCAGTGTCTCTGAGCATCTCACCAGTAAGCGGATTGTCCATATTTTATAGGCACAGAGTCATGCCACTGATTGGGCTCCCCTCCTTGCTCTGGCTGCATGACCCCCTCTAGCAACACTGTAAGACTCCCTTGAGTATATTTGCAAACTAGACTTATTCCTGGCTTATTACCTTCTTTATGTTTATTTGTTTGGTGTGCAGAATGGTATAATAAACCCTGTGTATCCATCACCCAGCCCCAGCAACCATCAGCCCATGGCCACTCCTGCCCTGTTTGTATACCTGTCCACTTCTTCATTACATATTAGTGTTTTGTGTTTAAATATACTTTTGTTTTGAGACAGGGTCTCACTCTGTCACTCAGGCTGGAGTACAGTAGTGCAGTCATGCCTTGACCTCCCAGGCTCAAGTCCTGCCACCTCAGCCTCCCGAGTAGCTAGGACTACAGGCATGGGCCACCATGCTCGGCTAATTTTTCAATTTTTTTGTTGAGACAAGGTGTTTCTGTGTTGCGCAGGCTGGTCATGAACTCCTGGGCTCAAGTGATCTTCCCTTCTTAGCCTCCCAAAGTGTTGAGATTACAGGTGTGAACCACCATGCCCAGCTTCTTTTTTTTTTCTTTGAGATGGAGTCTCCCTCTGTCACTCAGGCTGGAGTGCAGTGGTGCGATCTCGGCTCACTGCCACCATCCACGTCCCAGGTTCAAGCGATTCTCCTGCCTCAGCCTCCTGAGTAGCTGGGATTACAGGCACACACCACCACACCCGGCTAATTTTTTTATTTTTAGTAGAGACAGGGTTTTACCATGTTGGTCAGGCTGGTCTTGAACTCCTGACTTCGTGATCCACCCGCCTCAGCCTCCCAAAGTGCTGGGATTACAGGCGTGAGCCACTGCACCCAGCTTTTTTTTTTTTTAGACGGAGTTTTGCTCTTATTGTCCAGGCTAGAGTGCAGTGGTGCAATCTCAGCTCACCGCAACCTCTGCCTTCCGGTTTTGAGCAATTCTCCTGCCTCAGCCTCCCAAGTCACTGGGATTGCAGGCACCCGCCACCACGCCCAGCTAATTTTTTTGTATTTCTAGTAGAGACGGGGTTTCATCATGTTGGTCAGGTTGGTCTTGAACTGCTGACCTCGTGATCCGCCCACCTCGGCCTCCCAAAGTACTGGGATTACAGGTGTGAGCCACCGTGCCCAGCAGCACTTCTTTTTTAATTTGTAGTTTTCTTCCTCCATTTCTTTCTTTTCTCCTTTTTTTCTTGCAATTTATATATTAAAAATATTGTTCTGTCTGGAGTTTACCTATTGCTTCTCCATGGCGTTGTTTAATATGTTCCTCTGTCCTTTGAATTTCCTGTAAAATGGTAATTGAATCCAAAGGCTTACCCAATTTGGATTCGTTGGGGAGGGGGAGCGGCATGACAGCACTACTTCATCTGAATTTCTTTTATTTCTTTTTTTTTTTTTTAATAAAATAGAAAACCACAAAAATCATATGCATGGTTTAATATTATTATAAGGTGAACACCACTCAGGCAAAGGAACCAAAACTTTTCCAGCCACTCCAGAAATCCTTCCATGTGCCCCATACTAATCTCTCCACCTGTCTTTATAATAATCACTTCCTTTCATTTTTCCATGAATGCTTTTATCACCCCTGTGTGTATCCCTGAGCACTATAGTTTGATATTGCTCATTTAAAAAAGAAGTCATATCTTAAATCTCTTAATCTGTGGATTTTTCTTTCATTTCCTTACAATTTACTTATTGAATAATTGGGCTGTTTGACCTGGAAATTTTCCTTGGATTTTACTAATTACATACTGTTGTTGGAGTTTAGCATGTTGTCCTGTCTTCTGTATTTCTTACAAATTAGCAGGAGTCTGATTCAAACTCAGGCTTGGCTGAACATATAATAGTAGCTCATGCCTAAAATCCCAGCACTTTGGGAGGTGAGACAGGAGGATCGCTTAAACCCAGGAGTTCAAGACCTGCCTGGGCAACATGGTAAGACCCTGTCTCTACCAAAAAAATAAATTAAAAACTAGCCGAGGCCAGGTGCAGTGGCTCAGGCCTGTAATCCCAGCACTTTGGGAGGCCGAGGCAGGTGGATCACCTGAGGTCAAGAGTTTGAGACCAGCCTGGCCAACATGGGGAAACCCTGTCTCTACTAAAAATATAAAAATTAGCCAGGCATGGTGGCCCAGACCTGTAATCCCAGCTACTTGGGAGGCTGAGGCAGGAGAATTGCCTGAACCCAGGAGGCAGAGGTTGCAATGAGCCAAGATAGCACCATTGCACTCCAGCCTGGGTGAAAGAGGGAGGCTGTGTCTCAAAAAAAAAAAAAAAAAAAAAAAAATAGCCAGGTGGCTGAGGCAGGGTAATTGCTTGAGTCTATGATGTCAAGGCCACAGTGAGCTGTGTTCATGACACTGCACTCCAGTGACAGCCTGGGTGACAGAGTGAGACTGTATCTCAAAAACAAACAAACAAACTGAGGCTTGATCCTTTTAGCAAGATTATGTAGGTAGTATTTGGCATGCCCATAGGAAACACATGATGTCTGGTTGTGTCTCTTTTTGTGATCTTAGCAGCTGTTCACTGGGAGTTGCAAAATGATGATACTCTAATTTTATCACTTTTTATTTATTAGATGGAATAGTTTTATAGAGACATTTCTCCTCATCTATTATTTACCAAATTCATATAGAAAAAGCAGAATAAATGCTTGATTCTTTTTATTTATTTACTAATTTTCAAGATAATGAATTGGTTCCCTATCATCCTTTGAAGGTGACCATTTAAAAAATATAATTAATGGCTGGGCGCAGTGGCTCACGCCTGTAATCCCAGCACTTTGGGAGGCCGAGCTGGACGGATCACGAGGTCAGGAGATTGAGACCATCCTGGCTAACACGGTGAAACCCCGTCTCTACTAAAAAATAGAAAAAATTAGCCGGGCGTGGTGGTGGGCACCTATAGTCCCAGCTACTGGGGCGGCTGAGGCAGGAGAATGGCGTGAATCTGGGAGGTGGAGCTTGCAGTGAGCTATCGTGCCACTGCACTTCAGCCTGGGTGACAGAGCGAGACTCCATCTCAAAAAAAAAAAAGAAAAAGAAAAAAATATATATGATTAATTCAGCCAGGTGCAGTGACTGACGCCTGTAATCCCAGCAGTTTGGAAGGCCGAGGCAGTTGGATCACCTGAGGTCAGGAGTTAAACACCAGCCTGGCCAACATGGCAAAACCCCATCTCTACTAAAAATACAAATAAGCCGGGCGTGGTGGCAGGCACCTGTAATCCCAGCTACTTGGGAGGCTGGGGCAGGAGAATCACTGGAACCCAGGAAGCGGAGCTTGCAGTGAGCCAAGATCGCCCCACTGCACTCCAGCCTGGGTGACAAAGACAGACTCTGTCTCAAAAAAAAAAAAAAAAAAAAAAAAAAATATATATATATATATATATGCTATATATAATATATACTATATATAGCATATATAATATATACTATATGCAATATATACTATATACAATATATACTATATATTACATATGTAACATGTACTATATAATACACACCATATATTTTATATATCCAATATATTGTATATATAATATTGAATATATAATGTATATATACTATATTGTATATATAATATGTATATAGTATATATAGTATATATAATATATATACTATATACATATTATATATATACTATATAGTATATATATATAAAATTCATGGAATTAAACATACTTAATGGCTTTTTTTTTTGAGACAGAGTCTCGCCCTGTCACCCAGGCTAGAGTGCAGTGGCGCGATCTTGGCTCACTGCAACCTCCGACTCCCAGGTTCAAGCGATTCTCCTGCCTCAGCCTCCCATGTAGCTGGGATTACAGGCACGTGCCACCACGCCCAGCTAATTTTTTTGTATTTTTAGTAGAGACGGGGTTTCGCCATGTTGGCCAGGCTGGTGTTTAACTCCTGACCTCAGGTGATCCAACTGCCTTGGCCTCCCAAAGTGCTAGGATTATAGGCATAGGCGTGAACCACCGTGCCTGGCCCACTTAATGGCTTTTAATTCATTACAGTTATAATTATTGAAGCTCGTATTGTCTCACCTTTGACCAGCAGAAGACTCTTCATGTTGGGATATTTCTTTTTCCCTCTCTCCCTCCCTTCCTTCCTTGCTTTTATCTAACAGCTTTATTGACATATAATTCACATAACATTAAATTCACCCATTTAAAATGTGTGATTCAAGGCCAAGGAAGGTAGATTGCTTGAGCCTAGGGGTTCAAGTCCAGCCTGGGCAACATGGCATGAAACCTCATCTTGATTAAAAAAAAAAAATACAAAAATTAGCTAGGAGCGATGGTGAGCACCTGTAGTCCCAGCTACTCAGGAGGCTGAGGCAGGAGAATTGCTTGAACCCAGGAGGCAGAGGTTGCAGTGAGCTGAGATCACGCCACTGTACTTCATCCTGGGTGACAGAACAAGACTGTGTCTCAAGAAAAAATACTGTGCAATTCAGTGGTTTTTAGTATATTCACAGAGTTGTACAACAATCACCACAATCAATTTTAGAATGTTTTCATCACACCAAAATGAAAACCTCAGGCTATTAGCAGTTGCTCCATGTTCCCTCTACCTCCTGGCCCCTACCAACCACTAATCTGTTTTCTATTTCTATGGATTTGACTATTTGGTACATTTCACATAAATGGAATCATACAATATTTTTATGTCTTATTTCTTTTACTTAGCATAGTGTTTTCAAAGTTCACCAGTGTTGCAGCATCTGTCAGCACTGCATTCCTTTTTTTGACTGAATAATATTCCACTCTGGATGTACCACATTTTGTTTCTCCATTCTTTAGGTTGTTTCCAGTTTTTGGCTATTATGAAATAAATAATGCTTCTTTGAACATTCATGTACAGCTGTTTATGTGAATATCTTTTCAATTCTCTTGGCTGTATTCCTAGGCGTGAAATTGCTGGGTCATATGGTAATCCCATGTTTAACCCCATGCCAGACTCCCAAAACAATTGCACCCAAGACTTTGTTATTGTCCATCTTTTTGAATATAGCCATCCTAGTGAGTATGAAGTGGTATCTCATTGTGGTTTTGATTTGTATTTCCCTAATGACTAATGATGTTAACATCTTTTCATCTGCTTATTGGCTATTGTATCTCTATTCACAACCTTTGCTCATTTTGTAATTGAGCTATTTGTCTTCTTATTGAGTTATGAGTTCTTTACAGGCTGGGCATGGTGTCTATAAGCCCAGTACTTAGGGAGGCCAGGGTAGGAGGATTGCTTGAGCCCAGGAGCTCAGGACCTGCCTGGGCAATACAGGGAGACACTGTCTCTACAGAAAATTTAAAAATTAGCCCAGTGTGGTGGTGTATGCCTGTAGTCCTAGCTACTTGGAAGACAGATGGGAGGACTGCTTGAGCCCAGGAGGTAGAGGTTGCAGTGAACCGAGATCATGCCACTGCACTCCAGCTTTTATTTTATCTCAAAAAATAAAGTTCTTTATATATTCTGGATACAAGTCCCTTGTCAGATATAATTTACAAATATTTTCTCCCATTCTGTGGGTTGTCTTTTTACTTTCTTGATGGTATTCTTTGAAGCATGAAGGATTTTGATGAGTTCCTATTCCTACTTTTTTTTTTTTTTTTTGCTTGTTATATTTAGAAAAGTTTGCCTAACCAAAGGTGATGGAGCTTAATGCCTATATTTTCTTCTAGGAGACTTAAACTTTTAGCTTTTACATTAGGTCTACTATCCATTTTGAGTTAATTTTTGTTTTTTAATTTTTTTGCTTGGTGTATATATATATAGAGAGAGAGAGAGAGAAAGACAGAGTCTCTCTCTGTCACCCAGGCTGGAGTGCAGTGGCACGATCTTGGCTCACCGCAACCTCTGCCTCCTGGCCTCAAATGATCCTCCCACGTCAGCCTCTCAAAGTGCTGGGATTACAGGTGTGAGCCACCACTGTACCCAGCCTTGAATTTTTGTGTATGGCATGAGAAAGGAGTCCAACTTTATTCTTTTTCATGTGAATATTCAGTTGTTCTAGCACCATTTGTTGAAAAGATACTCTTTCCCCATTGAATTGTCTTGGCATCCTTGTTGAAATCAGTTGATTGTAACTGTGAAGGTTAATTTCCGGACTCAGTTCTATTCCGTTGAGTTGTGTGTCCATCCTTATGCCATTACTGTCTTGATTCCTATAGTTTTGTAGTACGTTTTGAGATGAAAAAGTGTGAGTCTTCAACTTTGTTGTTTTTCAAGCTGGTTTTGACTATTTTGGGTCTCTTGCATTTCCATATGAATTTTAGGATCAGATTGTCAATTTCTGCAAAGAAGCCTACTGAGATTTTAATACCCCGGTGTTGACAGGAGTGTGGAGTTGAGTCTGTACATCAATTTGGGGCGTATTGGCATGTCAACAATATTAAGTCTTCTGATCCATGGACATAGGCTGTCTTTCTGCTTATTTAGGTCTTTTTAAAAACTCTGAACAATGTTTTATATTTTTTCTTTTGTTTGTTTTCCTTCCTTCCTTCCTTCTCTTTCTGTCTTTCTTTTTTTTGTGTGTGTGTCCCACTGTCACCCAGTCTGGAGTGCAGTGGTGCCATCATGGCTCACTAACTACAACCTCCACCTCCCTGGCCCAATGTGTCCTCCACTTCAGCCTCCTGTGTAGCTGGGACTATAGGCACACACAACCATGCCCAGCTGATCTTTATATTTTTAGTAGAGATAGGGTCTCACCACATTGCCCAGGCTGGTCTCTAACCCTTTGGCTCAAGCCATCCACCTTGCCTCAGCCTCCCAAAGTGCTGAGATTATAGGTATGAGCCACTGTGCCTGGCCCGTATTTTTTCATAATATAAGTTTTGTATTTCTTTTGTTAAATTTATTTTTTAGTATTTGTTTTTGATCCTATTGTAAATTGAATTGCTTTCTTAATTTTAATTATTTTTGGATTATTTATAGCTAGAGTATAGAAATTTAATTGCTTTTTGCATATTCCTCTTATATCTTGTAACCTTGCATAACTCATTTATTAGTTCTAATATGTATTTCTTTTTAAATTGTGAAATAACATGTATGTTGTAAAAAGGTCAAATAGTGCCCAAGGGAATATAAGGAAAAGTGAATCTTCTGCCCTCTCACCCCTGCTCCCACTAAACTAAACTATTGTTTAGTTTTTCTTAAGCTGTTTCAAACTGAAGAAAGGAGTGGGATATTAAAAAACAGTACTTCACTGTTAGCTGAATATCTTTTTTTTTTAGACAGGGTCTTACTCCATCACTCAGGCTGGAGTGCAGTGGTAAATCATAGCTCACCACAGCCTCAGCCTACTGGGCTTAAGCAGTCCTCCCACTTAAGCCTCCTGAGTAGCTGGGACCACTGTTGTGCACCACAATGCCTGGCTAATTTTTTTAATTTTAATTTTTGTAAAGGTAAGGTCTCCCTATGTTGCCCAGGCCAATCTTGAACTCCTGGGCTCAAGCAATCCTCCCACCTCAGCCTCCCAGGGTGCTGGGATTACAGGCGTGAGCCACCACACTGGGCCTTCTTTTACTTTTGACCTTGTGCTTGTTTTTTTCTTCTTGGAGGATTACATACACATCAACTAGACTCCCTAGTTTATTCTCTTTTTACTTACACTGTTAAGAAAATGAGACCTGGAATGTGAAACAGATGTGATTCCTGATCTGATTCTGTCTTCAGGGGTCAGAAAAACCTTTGGTGTGGCAGAAAGACATGGGTGTTTGGGTGTTTATACCTGGAAGAGATTTCTTACCTCTAACATGATCTCTGTTGGGAGAAACGAAAAATAGTGCATGGCTAGAAACTAGATTTGTGCCCAGGACCTCTGGCATGAGGACTGGAAGAAAGTTACTGACAATTAATGTTCGACTTCACCCTTACTCTTTTAGCCCCATTTGGGTCTTATCCTGGATTCTTTACATTTTTAACTGCTTCTGTTAGCATGCTCTAAATGTGAGAGTTCTAATTGTTTGTTGCGTTTGTGGGCAAACAGTAAATGGTCAGATTAACACCAGAGAATATCAGAAAATTAACAGGTTTCAAATTGCTATTTGTAAACCTAAAGGCTAAAAGTAATACAATTAAATAGGCAAGTATATGTGGTCATTAAAATTCCAGTAGGCAAACAATCAGTTAATTGTATGTTGCATATTATCCCGACCTGTTTAAGCACAGTGTTATCTTTGGGAATAAATTATTAGATGTATAAATTACTTTTATCTCTGAAACATCATGTTGAGTTTACCAGTATTACAGCCAACCCCCCAAAGCTTTCTGTTTGCCATAGTTTAATTTACTAAAGAATATATAAATACCAGTGAGGGACAGGGCAAATTCAAAGAGGTATTTGAACCCAAAATTATTTCTTAAAACCACTTGAGTTAAATATATTCAAGTGAGAAATTCACGTGTGAGTTCTTTTTATTTTCTTTTAATGGAGAGGACCAACCATGTGCGTGGAGGAGAGAAGTAGGGCTTAGTTTCGAAGGGGTGGGAGTGCCAGGGAGGGGACTAGGAGAGGCTGGTCATGAACCAGAGTGCTGTGACTGTCCTGGACAACCTCCTTGTTAGATGGGCAGAGGTGCAGGCACTCCAGAGACCCTCCTGGAGAACCCTGCTGAGAGGTTCCTCAGCTATGGCAGAGCCACCGATAATTCTTCCGTAGGGCAGGTGTTCAAGGCACGCCGGCTTTATTGGCTCCATGCTACAGCAAGTTCTCTAAGCTCAGTGGGCCTCAGTTTCTTTATATGTGAAATGGGGATGGTGGTGTTTGCCTCAAAGTATAGTTTTAAAGACTAAATAAGTTATCATTATTATTATTATTATTTTTAGAGACAGGGTCATGCTTTGTCACCTAGGCTGGAGTGCAGCGGCACAATCTTGGCTCACTGTAGCCTCGAGTTCCTGGCCTCAAGTGATCTTTCCTCCTTGGTCTCCCAGAGTACTAGGATTATAGGCGTGTGCCACTGCACCCAGCCTGAGTTAAATGTTTTTAAGATGACCTTAACTTGTTCAGTATAAAATAATGTATTTTGATTTTTTTTTTTCCCCTGGAAAGTCTGTTGTCAGTGATCATGAAAAGGCTTTGGGATGCAGTGCACATGCTTTCGTTTGTTTTGTTTTCATGCCTTCAAACAAAATTTTAAAACTATCTGGGCCGGGCACGGTGGCTCACGCCTATAATCCCAGCACTTTGGGAGGCTGAGGCAGGTGGATCACCTGAGGTCACGAGTTCGAAACCAGCCTAGCCAACATGGTGAAACCCCGTCTCTACTAAAAATACAAATATTAGCCGGATGTGGTGGCGGGCGCCTGTAATTCCAGCTACTCGGGAGGCTAAGGCAGGAGAATCGCTTGAGCCTAGGAGTTGGAGCTTGCAGTGAGTTGAAATCGCGCCACTGCACTCCAGCCTGGGTGACAAGAGCAAGACTCTGTCTTAAAAAAACAAACACTTTGAGAGGCTGAGGTGGGCGGATCACAAGGTCAGGAGTGGCTAACACAGTGAAACCTGGCTAACACAGTGAAACCCCGTCTCTACTAAAAATAAAAAAAATTAGCCCGGCATGGTGGTGGGTGCCTGTAGTCCCAGGTACTCGGGAGGCTGAGGCAGGAGAATGACATGAACCCGGGAGGCAGAGCTTGTGGTGAGACGAGATCACGCCACTGCACTCCAGCCTGGGTGACAGAGCAAGACTCCACCTCAAAAAACAAACAAACAAAAAACTATTTGAACTTAAACCCCAATAATAGTAGATAGTTTATTTTCCAATCAGTTGTGTCTATAGAATGTCTTTTGACAGGTTTTGCAACTCAGATTTTCTCAAAGAATCTTGTTTAACTTCCATAGCCCCTTTGTTTATTGAAAGCAAAATATTCTTAGTTCCCTTGAACCCCAGTGTTCCTGCCATTCTGGATGTCTCCATGCCTGTGGCGTGGGGCCCTTTTTGGGGTGGGATTCCCCAGCACAGAGCCTGCTAATACATAAGGGTATGGTACTCCCATTGAGTCTATTTGGCATCAATCAGCAGGCAGGTTTGCACTGAGTAGTAGTAATCCTAGCTTGCCCAAGCTATTGTAGTTGTTGTTCTTTTAAAGCATCATCTTTTTTTGGTCTCCTGGCCTAAAATTTCAGAAGCAGGAACTGGGGGTTATGGGGGTTGGGTAAAAAGGTAGCTAAACCTGACTGTCCTGGCTTGAAGTAATGGCAGGAATAATAGGCTTGTCAAATTTGATCCCAGCTGTTACCTTCTACTTACCAGCCTCTCTGCTGAACCAATTGGAATTTGGTGGGTACTCCTCTGAATGGCTTTTCTGGGTCCTCACCTTCAGGATACTGCTAGATGTGCCCAATGAGTATCTCCCATTCCCAGCAGGGATCCTTTTGATTCTTGGCCTTCCCGAGAGCCTCAGGCCTGGGATTGGCCACTTGGGTCCAAGCAGTGTCTCTAGTTTGGCATCATTGGGCTACTCCGAGGAGCAGGACTCTCAGCTGTTACGAGTGATGCTAGGAGCCAGGCACAGTGGCTCACGCCTGTAATCCTAGCACTTTGGGAGGCCGAGGCGAGTGGATTGCTTGAGCCCAGGAGTTCGAGACTAGCCTGGGCAACATGGGGAAACCCTGTCTCTACTAAAAATACAAAAATTATCTGGGTACGGTGGCATGCACCTGTGGTCCCAGCTACTCAGGAGGCTGAGGCAGGAGGATTGCTTGAGTCTGGGAGGTCAAGAGCTGAGATTGGGCCACTGCACTCCAGCCTGGGTGACAGAACGAGACCCTGTCTCAAAAAACAAAACAAAACAAAAACAAACACACACACACACACAAAGGTGATGCTAGGGAGGCCGTTGGCAGAGAATAGATTTCCTTAATTGTGACTATGGTGGTGGTGCTTCTGGAAATGGAAATCAACAGCCCTTTGTGGAGGGGCTTTTGCACAGAATACATATATGAACCATAAAGAAGTCCCATTTCCCCTCCCTGGGTTCTCTTCATACAAGAAATGGTAGTTAGCTCCATTGTTTCCTCTGAATATTTTCCTTTGTTTTCTTTCTTGAAGGACTGCCACCAACTCCTGTCCAGCTGCTCTATCCAGTGTCCCGATTCAGCAATGTCAAATCCCTCCAGCACCTTTGCAGATTCCGGATACGACAGCTCGTCAGGATAGATCACATCCCAGATCTCCCACTGCCTAAGTACAATGGGGTTGTCAGGTTTGGGACAGGAATGAGTAAGGGGGTTGTGGGGAGGTAACAAATGTCAGTGAGGCCTGCAAGCTACCTTCACAGGCAGAGTCTGGCATAAAATATTTGCAGATATCATTCTTTCACATTTCCTATGTCTTAGCACCTAACTCTAGAACTGTCATATTGCAGCCAGAGGGAGGAAGGTGTGTGTGTCAGCCTCCCTTCTGCAGTCTCTATGAAGAATAGAGTAGAAGTGGTAAGAGTAAGGAAGACAGAACTATGATAACTCAGTAGAAAATGAGAATTGTGTTAGGTCTCAACCATGTAGGGAGTGAAGAAGAGTTGAACAAAGGAGTTACTTCTTTTATATTTTGTATAAAAACCTTTTGTGTATATCCCTCATTTGTTCTTCACAGACCTCTGATCTCTTATATCCGAAAGTTCTACTACTATGATCCTCAGGAAGAGGTATACCTGTCTCTAAAGGAAGCGCAGCTCATTTCCAAACAGAAGCAAGAGGTGGAACCCTCCACGTAGCGAGGGGCTCCCTGCTGGTCACCACCAAGGGTATGAGCTCTCAGCCTCACTGCCCAGGCACATTTCTTCCTGGGCAGTCATTATCATGCATTGAGCCTTGGGCCCCCTCCCCACAACTCCCAACATGGATAGCCCCTATCCAGGCATTTGCCCATAGAATGACAAGATCTCACCATGTAGTCCTCAAGGGGCACACACCCCATTTGGGAGAAAAGCAGACAGACAAAAAAGACATGAAAGTAGATTGCCGCCGGGCGCGGTGGCTCACGCTTGTAATCCCAGCACTTTGGGAGGCCGAGGCGGGCGGATCACGAGGTCAGGAGATCGAGACCACGGTGAAACCCCGTCTCTACTAAAAAAATACAAAAAAATTAGCCAGGCGTGGTGGCGGGCGCCTGTAGTCCCAGCTACTCGGAGAGGCTGAGGCAGGAGAATGACGTGAACCCGGGAGACAGAGCTTGCAGTGAGCCGAGATTGCGCCACTGCACTCCAGCCTGGGCCATAGAGCAAGACTCCGTCTCAAAAAAAAAAAAAAAAAAAAGTAGATTGCCAGGAAACGTGCAAGCTAATCGCTGAATGTGAGTAAGGAGGGGGACACCCAAGTGTAGCTAAGAGTGCGGCCTCTGGCAAGGAGAGGGTAATTGAAAAAAATAAAAAGAAGAGTGCAGCCTCCTCTCATACAGACTTGGGTGGATCTCCCTGATAGCACACAAATGGCATATAAAGCAGGAAGCTAAAGGGAAAGGAAACTTCATCAAAGAGAACGCAAACATGCCTTTAATTGCAGTAGGCATGCACTTCAGTGAGACTCCACCATGTCCCACAGCTTGGAATATGGGGATGAGGAAAAACAGCCCACTCTTCTATTTAGCGTTCCATTTGGGCCATTACAAAGTAAAGTGTTGAAGAGAATAAATGAATTAACTAAGGAATTCATTTATCTACGAGGCTCTTCTCCCATCATTACACAGTTCTACTCATTTTCCCATAAAATATCTTTCAATACTGGTTTGTGCAGATGAATTCCAATTAGTCTTTTAAATTGCACTAAAGTAAACATTGTGGGGCCAAGTTCCTGAGTAGGGAACACAATTGTCAGGGAGCCATGACTTTGGTGGTGGTGGTGACAAGCAAGATTGACTGCCAGTGTGCAGTGACTGCTTTCTTCTGGTGTGGATCCTGGAGTAGATGTACAGTCTCATCATTTCTTCAATTATATGCAAATCGTATGCCTTTGGAAGTGACTAAACATCTAATGTCTTGTGTCTAGGTGGATTTCTCTGCATGATGGCTTTGCAGTTGAGATTAAGGTGAGAGGTAGAGAGAGCACTAGGGATGTCCACCTACCTGACTACCCTTGAAGAGTAATTAGGCCATTCAGTTAGAGGACCACGTCTGTGGGTGCAGTGCTGTAGAAGAACCCACATAAACAGGGAGCATGTTCAGAGAAAGGCCTTGTGGCATTGGAGAGCTCAAACTTCATCATATGGGAATAAATGGCCTAGAAAGAAATGTGATTAACCCAGAGCACAGAGGTTTTAGGGAGGGATAGCTGAAAGATGCGTTTGATGGGTTTTCCTAAGGAAGAGAGTGATTAACCTCCTCTTTGTGGTTCCAGTGGGGAGCAAGTTCAGCATTACGCTTATTCTTTGCCACAGGCAACAATCCTGATGTCACAGCAAAAAGAGATCCTGAGAGTTCAGTTCAAACCTTTGCCAGTGCATGACTGCTCCCAACACTCAAGACAAGTGGCTCCCCGCCAGCCTGTTCCTATCATGCCACACCCTTTCCAGCTGAGGCAGGGCCTTTATACCTCTAGTTCCCTTTGCCCAGAATGATATGCTCCAAGGCCCTCCCATGTCACAGCAAAAAGAGACATGGACAAGGACCAAAATGAATGTAAGTTACAAGGAACTAGATTTCAGTCCAACTTTACAAGAACCGTTTTAACAGAGAGGTCCAGAACTGGGATGGTTTTCCTCAAGAGCTTCCATTCAGCAGAGAGCTGGATATTTGTGTTTATTCGCACCCAGTATGAATTGAGAATAGAGTGCTGAGCAAAGCAAAGGCCCTGTTCTACTCAGCTTCCCTTCTCCTAAGGAAAGACAGGCAGCAAACATGAACATAAATGAATGAGCTAATTTCAGGTGACTGTAGAGTGTTGTGAGGAAAGTAAAACTGGGTAAAGTTTAGTGATTAGTGGTGGGATACTCCTCAAGTTTAGATGGTCAAGGAGAGACTTGTGAGGAGGTGCCATTTCAGCTGATACCCAAATATCAAGGAGCCAGCCATGGGAGGGCCTCGGAGCACAGCATTCTGGGCAAGAGGACCTAGAGGTATAAAGGCCCTGCCTCAGCTGGGAAGGACGTGACATGATAGGAACAGGCCAGTGGGTAGCCATTTGTCTTGAGTGTTGGGGGCAGTCATATATTGGCGAAGGTTTGAACTGAACTCCCAGGATCCCTTTTTGCTGTGACATCAGTATTGATGCCTGTGGCAAAGAATAAGCGTAATGCTGAACTTGCTCCTGGCATAGACCCTAGGAGCCCTGGAAAGGGAGGAAGTAACAATTCCCAAGGGAAAGGTCTTTTTTTTTTTTTTTTTTGAGATGGAGTTTCGCTCTTGTTGCCCGGGCTGGAGTGCAGTGGTGTAATCTTGGCTCACTGCAACCTCCATCTCCCGGGTTCAAGCAATTCTCCCACCTCAGCCTCCCAAGTAGCTGGGATTACAGGTGTGCATCACCACGCCCAGCTAATTTTGTATTTTTAGTAGACTAGGTTTCACCACGTTCATCAGATGGGTCTCAAACTCCTGACCTCACTCAAGTGATCCACCCACCTTGGCCTCCCAAAATTCTGGGATTACAGGCATGAGCCACTGTGCCCCATCGGGAAAGGTCTTTAGGGTATGAAATTTGGCCTTTATGACTTCTTGTTGTTCAGGCTGATTTTAATTTGGAAGTTCTGAATGGCCTGCTTGGTCTATGTATGCTGTTACCTGGGGAATTTCATGCCAGGGGGTTTGGAGTCAGGCTACAGAGTAATGGCTAGAACAGTGCCTGTCTCAAGTCAGAAGGTGGAAGCAACAGTGGCCTTTGTGTTTCTGTGTCAACCCTGTCCAGTTGACAGAAGCTGCAGAAATACAGAGTTCTCCGGCCAGGTGTGGTGCCTCACGTCTGTAATCCCAGCAGTTTGGGAGGCCGAGGCGGGCTGATCACAAGGTCAGGAGTTTGAGGCCAGCCTGGCCAACATGGTGAAACCCTGTCTCTACTAAAAATACAAAAATTAGCCAGGCATGGTGGTGCACGCCTGTAATCCCAGCTACTTGGGAGGCTGAGGCAGGAGAATCGCTTGAACCCGGGAAGTGGAGATTGCAGTGAGCCGAGATCATGCCATTGCACTCCAGCCTGGGTGACAGAGCGAGACTCCGTCTCAAAAAAGAAAGAAAGAAAGAAATGTAGAGCTCTTTCTTGGCCAGTTCAAAAGGGGTTATTCCAGGGGCTCACTTCCCTTTTCAGTCCCTAGAGCAATTGAGCCTCAGGGAAAAAGTGGGTAGGAAATGAAGGGGTAAGGGAAAGAGAATTTATGCAATGTGGTAGGATATATTTATTAGTTATTTCAGGACCTTGTTTTGTCATCCAAGTCATAGGCTGCTCAGGTCCCCCTGACAAAGGCCACTGCTGCATCCCTAGTCACATGTGGCCCTGATGGAAGCGTTCAGCTCTCCAGGCTCCGTTCTCCTTTTGAGGTGTGCTGCTCCACCTCCAGTGGCTGGCTGTTCTTTCAGTCCATTTTGGTTCTATTCTGTTGAACTGTTTTAATTTTTTTTCCTTTTTTGCCTAGGCATTTTGTTGCCAAGCTCCAGCTTTGAAGAACCAAATTAAGCTACCATGAAAAGAAGATGAAAAATGAGGGAACGGGAAGGTTGGGATTCTCTGTGCAGAGACTTTGGTTCCCCACGCAGCCCTGGGGCTTGGAAGAAGCACATGACCATACTCTGCGTGGGGCTCCAGCTCACACCCACCCCTGGGCATCTTAGGACTGGAGGGGCTCCTTGGAAAACTGGAAGAAGTCTCAACACTGTTTCTTTTTCAGAAGTTTTGTTTTTGATATTTGTATTACTTGGTATGGAAAACTTACCTTGAAGGCAGTTGGGGTTTGTGCCCGTTGGATTGAAAGTGGTGCGAAGGGTGAGCAGGTCCAAAGAAGGGGTGGGAGAACAGGGGATGGCCATTCAGCTGGTGCCAAAGGCAGAGTTAAGAGTCTGTGTCGTGGGCCTGGAAGATGGGAGGAGGGGCCTGAGGTTTGCAAAGGACTGAGAGCTCCTGAGGAAGGGGGAATCTGCCTCTTGATGCCATGGGCAGCTGTTGTAGGAGCAGGGGAGAAAGGAGGGTGGGTGGTCTTGAAAAGAATATTGGGCAAAACCTAGCAATTGGCCTTAGCTGGGAGAAGTAGTGACTCCTGCATCCTTTTTTAAGGTTTAGGAACCTGAGTTCAGAAACACCTATCATGGAAGCTGTACTAGTTGTGATTTACTTAATTCCTTAAGTTCCATGACCTGAAGTTAACCCCGTTCTTCCTCTGCTCTCAACCCATTCCCCCTTGAGATAACTGTACATGTCACTCTGATCATGGTAACAGCATCCCTATTGCTTCTGCCAGCTGTCACGGCAATCGTGTTTCTCATCACCTGGGCGGTTCAGAGCCAATCATGGGCTGCTAAATTTAATGGAGCATGCTTCCAGGTTCTTCATGGCAAACTGTACTCATGACTTAGGAGTGAGTGTTACTTCCATGTGCCTGTCAGCTTGTGAGGGGGAATGTGGAGGAAGGTGAGAAATGCACCTCCCACAGTTGTGCTCTTCCTAGAGGAAGCTCTCAGAACGCAGCCTTCACGGGATTTCCTTAGGTCAGAGGAGAGCATCACATCTCACATTTTTAGGTTTATCACTGCTGTCCCACTTCTGGGATGGGAGGTAGCAAGGGCTTCTATATTTTCCTGTGTTCATTCTAGCAACCCAGACATTTCCAGATCAGATCCTGCTGATCTCCACTCACTGGAAAGTCTGCCAGATGCTGATTTGAGAGCTGCCTGTCTTCCGGCTCTCAGGAAGAGCAGGAAGAAAAACTCCAATGGTCTTTAATGGTTTCTGCAGCTGGCCATGGCCAATTCATATGACATTGTGAGTTTGCTTTCTTGTAGAGCTGCTCTGGGGAGAGGTTTGCTATCGAGATGTTAACAGTGGAGCTGTTGGGTCTTCATGACTCCTTTGCATGTGTTCCGTGAGACACTCTTTCTGGGTTCCCCGTGCTTATAGCTGCCTCGTCTCACAAGACAGATACTAATGTCAGGTTTGTGGCTTCCTGATGGTTTGAGTGGGGCCTTAGTGTCTTGGTAATTTATAGGACTGCCTCATCTGGGAGCATTGCCTTCTTCCTTAGTCCCGCATGGAGTGACCAGTCTTCCTCGTAGCTGGACAGGGAGGAAACTTGCACCATTACCTGACTGGAAGGGTGGCCCACAAGATGAGCTGTGCACCATAAACACAGCCCACCTCTGATTTGTCATGTGGTACCTCTTCTTTCCTTGGCTTCCATGGTAGTATTACCAACTAAGCAAGATTATGATCCAAGAAATTGGCTTAGCATGTGAGTGTTGCCTCGTGAGAGTACAAGTAATATAACTCGCCATCTTGCAGGAAGTGCCACCCCAATTTAGAGCCTGAAGTTGGAATCCATTGAGATCCTTGGGTGGCTGATATGCAGCCTGGGATCTTTCTTTTTTTTGTTCCTTTTCAACCACCCGTAATTTTAAGATTATTTTTTAGTGTGTGTGCCTGGCTTTGCGCTAGATATTGTAGAAAACAAAAAAGGTAAAAGACGTAATCTGTGGCCTAAGGGAGCTTTTAGGTGACTGCTGCACATCAAGCAGAAAATCAAGGACTATCTAAAGACGTTTATAGTAGATAAGATCAGGGTAGACCAGATGGTCTGGGAAAGTTCTGTGCCTCTGAGGCTTTGGGTTGTAGTCAATGGCAGGACAGACAGTGAGATGAAAAACACATGAACAAAAGCAAGGAAGCAGAAATCTGCATGGCATGTACTGAACAGTGCACAGTCCTGTTAGAGCAACATGGTTAAAGAATCCTTTCCTGTGCGGTTGTCTAGATGGAAGCTTCCCAGCCACCAGGCAGACCTGAGTGCTGAGGGGTTATGATGGTGAGGTGGAGCCCAAAGCCCAAAGGAGTCAGGAAGGTTCCTGCCCATTGCCAGGACCTCACTATGGTCAGCTCAGGCCGTGTGAGGAAGGCAGAGCTTCCGCACCCCCTGTGTTACTGGGGTTTCTTCTGGAGAACTCATACACTCAGGTACAAAACAAACCAACTGAGGAGGTGTGACCCAACCTCACCACCCACCTTTCTCCTGGGGAGTGTCATGTTGAACTGTGTCTGTGATCTGTCAGTGCACTGGTCCAAGCCCTGGCTGCAGCCTAGTCCTTTCTGTGGAGTGGGCTGCAAAACAGCAGTGCAAGAGGAGACAGTCTTCATCAGGTGTGGGTGTTTGGTGCCTGCAATGGGTGGCCTTGCACACAGCAGTTAGGGGAAGATGAGGGGGAGGCATGGGGCTGGGCCAGCTCTCTGGGATGCAGTCTGGTCAGAGAGTAAATGGAGCAGAGGAACAGGCACGGCAGCACCTGCCCTTCACCTCCCCGACAAGGCCTGCCCCTCCTTCGCCAGTGCTGTGCAGAGCTCATTTAAATGTATTCCTTTCTAGGTCTGGGTGCGGTGGCTCACGCCTGTAATCCCAGCACTTTGGGAGGGTGAGGTGGGTGGATCATGAGGTTGGGAGTTCAAGACCAGCTTGGCCAAACAGTGAAACCCCATCTCTACTAAAATACAAAAATTAGCTGGGCATGGTGGCGTGCACCTGTAGTCCCAGCTACTCGGGAGGCTGAGACAGGAGAATTGCTTGAACCCAGGAGGTGGAGGTTGCACTGAGCCGAGATTGTGCCACTGCCCTCCAGCCTGGATGACAGAGTGAGACTCCATCTCAAAAAAAATAAATAATTCCTTTCTGGTTGTATTTTCAAGTCACAAATTGTAAAAGGCTTACATCTAGGGACCCACTATTGATTTCTAAGTTGTGGGTGGGTGATACCAGTGGCCTCAGTTCCTGTATAACCCTCACCTGTTTATGACTGATCTACTGTAACCTTCCTCAGGTTGAGAGTGAGCCACTGTGAGCCAGTGACAACTACTGCTACAACTTGCTGTTACTTGAAATCCGTGTGCTATGTTGGTAGCACAGAAGTAGGCGGGCGGGGGTTTTGGTGTGGGCACTAGATAAGTGGGTGGCAGCTGGCTTTTTGGGACCACTGTGCTGACCTTGGCCTGGTCACCTGCCTGTGTCTAGGCAAAGTGAATGTTACATCTTGGAACCTGAGCCATGGAGGTGGCGCCACCTCCCTGAGGAGAAAGGTGTGGCCAAGGGAAGCTCCCACATGGCTCCTGCTCCTTCCCCTTCCCTACATTTCACTTGGGCTAATGATGTAAGCCCCCCTTGAGGTTGGGGATGGTGTGGAGATAGCTGCAGACACCCCTGTAACAGATATCCAGGAAGAATTGGGGAGTGGGGGTAATTATAATTCCCAGGCCTAGGGGTGAGAGGTGGGAGTAGAACCAGAAGTGCCCTGGAATCC
The DNA here is from genome assembly GCF_006542625.1 of Nomascus leucogenys. Classification (NCBI taxonomy): domain Eukaryota; kingdom Metazoa; phylum Chordata; class Mammalia; order Primates; family Hylobatidae; genus Nomascus; species Nomascus leucogenys. The sequence continues at coordinate 33,397,804 of NC_044399.1, read as the reverse complement.
AGCCGTGTCAGCCCTCGCCCCAGGGCCCCCAGGAAAGCATGGCCTGCTTGAAGCCCTCTGCTTCCTGCAGAAACTGGGGAGAGGAGGAGCTTTTTCCTTCAGTTAGATCTTTCCCTTCCCTGCTGCCTCTCTCCCTTAGCTTTAGAGCCCTAAAGTTAGTGGACAAGACACTGGGATAAAGCTCTATGGCTGCTGGAAGGAGGTCAGAGTCTGTGTGTGTGCGTATGCATGCGTGTGTGTGTGTGTGTGTGTGTGTCATTTGCAGAAGTCTTGCTACCAGTTGGGGTGTTAAGAGCATCTCCACTGGGCGGAGACCTGGCATTTGTTTTCCACTGTTAAGAGAATGACACGCCCCCTGTCATGTAAGGGAGGAGCTATTGAGTTAGACATTTTCCCTATGGGAATCCTCGGTTTGGTTTGTGGGAAAGGAGGGAATGGATAAGTGATTTTTATCTCTAATCGTCAACACAGCTGTTCTTCCACTGAATTTGTGCTATTGCATACATGTAGCCATCTTTCTTTTCACTGCAGCAGTGTTTATCAGTAGTTCAAAATGATTTATTTGCTCCTGGGGAGTAAAACCTTTTTTATTAAAAAAAGAAAAAGAAAAAAAAAGAAAAGTGTGCCCCCCTCCTACGCCGTGATAGCTATAAAATGATTGGGCCACAAAGGTCAAGTCTGCACGTCCCTGTGGTAGACCCTGCTTTCACATTGGAGCCTTCACACTCAGCACAAAATGATCGGAGGCCTTGATAAAATGGAGAGCATAGTCTTGGGAGCAGTGAAATGGGGGTTGGATCATAGAGACAGGTGCTGGGGACTCGGGTACCGCAGTTAGGAAAGTAGTGTTATGAGTTGTACTGAAAATGTTGATTCTCTAATCTGCCAGAAAAGGACCTGTCTTTTCATGCAGATTTCATATTGTCTTTGTCCTTTTCATTGCTTCTTGACCTTGCTGGTAGGTGTCGCTCAGTTTCTTCCTGTTTCCCTTCCTGTCCTCTCCACACCTGCTATCCCGTCCCAGTCCCATCTACCTCCTGGGAAGCCAGCCCTGCATGCTGAGTTTGTGACCTGCTTCACTCCCATTTCATTTCTAGAGGGTTTAGAGGGGACCTGGAACCGTTCCCTTTCCCTCTCCTACCCCCTCCTCCGCAACACCAAGAGGCCTGGAGGGGCAGACAGAAAGCAACCAGCCACGGCGGGAAGACATGCGTGTTTGGTTGCAGCTGGACTGCAATCGTAGTTCCTCCTGGAGACCGAGTGTGAGGAACTTAGGACATTCTTCCTCAGACTCTGGGATCATCACATACCACACTGCCCCGCTCAGAGCTTCATCCTGAGTTCCCTAACCAGCTCAGGTGGAGCAGAAGCCTGGTCTCACTCCTCCATCTCTGGTGCTCCCTTGGGCGGGGACCTGTCCCTCACTCTTAGGCCCAGAACCTTGTCCAAGGGACAGGTAGGGTCCAGGTGCCACTTTGGGTAGCTGGCTGTTGGAATGCCCACACTGGTGCTGCCTGTGGCATAGCCACTGCTGTACGTTTTTGGTTGTTTTTAAGAAACTCGATGAAGAGGGGTGTCATTCTGGGCTCGGGGTGGTTGCCAATTTTTCACCAGAAAGGGAGCCACCCCTTGCAACCACTTCTGTCTCCATTAGCCCCCCCTCTGCCCTCCTCCAAGCCAAAGCGTGGCCTGGCTTTTGTCCTCCCATTTAGTTTTCCTCTTTTACCCTTCCTTTTGTGCTTAATTTATTAAAATAGTTGCTGTATAATTTATTTTCATAAACTATAAAAAAAACTAAATGGTTAAAATAGACTTGCAGGCCAATCTTAAATGGGGTGGGAGGGTCTGAGGGTGGGATGGGGAAAGGGAAAGAGGTTTTGATATAAACAAAACAAATGCACTTTGGGTGTGTTTTGGTATTTTTCTGGGGTTAGAGGGGGTGGGGTTAGGGACGTCCCTGTAGATTAGTTCCAGAATGGGGTGTCTGTATATACTGTATTAATAGGCATGTTTGACTCTCGTAAACGGACATTAGTAGCTGCTGCAGGTCCTGTTTGGAAACTCCATGTACAATTCCCAGTTTTTTGTAAGTGTCAGTGCGAGAGACATTTGACTCTTGTGTTTGTATCTCCTTTTTATGATTGCTGTACCTACCCATGTCTTTTTGGGGAGGGGTGAAAAGAGATTTGAAATAAAAATGTTCAGAAATTATTTCATGTTCTTTGGTTTGGTGTTTTTCACTCCCTCTCCCATCTCATGTGACTCCTGACATGCCCCAGTAGGATCTGATGACCCAGCCCTGGGGAATGGGTGATCCCTGTGATGTCAGCCAAGCAGAGTGCACCCAGCACTAGGCTTGTCAGAATTAGAGGTGCTGAAAAATCCCTGAGGCTGATGGCCACTGCTCAGAGCTACCTTCTCCTTCTCTAGGAAGTGCAGGAGTATTCCCGAGAGCTTTCTGGGGCTGAGTGCCTGTGGCCTTTTTGTCTTGGTGAGCATTGGCGTGGGGCTCTACCTAGGGAGAGTTCATATTTACCATAGCAGTCATTCCTAGTATTCCCTGTGGCGGGCACCAAGGTTTTTCCTGAGTTTAACCCATAGCCCTCCTGCTGCCTTTCTAGCCTACTATTGCTTAAGCTGTGCTCTTCGGAGAGAAAGGGACCAGGTTGTTCCTCTGGTTGACAACGTGTGTATCGGCATACCCCGGGGATTTTGTGGGTTCCATTCCAGACAACTGCGATAAAGTGAACATCACAATAAAGCAAGTTGCACAAATTTTTTGGTTTCCCAGTACATATAAAAGTTATGTTTACACTATGCTGTTATAAGTGTGTAATCTTAAAAAAAAGTGCATAATTTAAAAATACTTTATTGCTAAAAAATACGATCATCTGGGCCTTCAGCAAATTGTAATCTTTTCACTTATGAAGCGTCTTACCACGATGTTGATGGCTGCTGATGGATTAGAGTGGCAGTTGCTGAAGGTTGGGGTGGTTGTGGCAATTTCTTGTTCTTTTTTCTTTTTTTGAGACGGAGTCTTGCTCTGTCGCTCAGGCTGGAGTGCAGTGGTGCGATCTCGGCTCACTGCAAGCTCCGCCTCCCAGGTTCACGCCATTCTCCTGCCTCAGCCTCCCGAGTAGCTGGGACTACAGGCGCCCGCCACCACGCCCAGCTAATTTTTTGTATTTTTAGTAGAGATGGGGTTTCACTGTGTTAGCCAGGATGGTCTCAATCTCCTGACCTCGTGATCTGCCTGCCTCGGCCTCCCAAAGTGCTGGGATTACAGGTGTGAGCCACCGCACCCGGCCTACTGTGGCAATTTCTTAAGACACCAATAAGGTTTGCTGCATTTATTTGACTCTTATTTTCAAAAAAGATTTCTCAGGCCGGGCGGGGTGGCTCACGCATGTAATCCCAGCACTTTGGGAGGCCGAGGCGGGCGGATCACGAGGTCAGGAGAGTGAGACCACGGTGAAACCCCGTCTCTGCTAAAAATACAAAAAAAATTAGCCGGGCGTGGTGGCAGGCGGGCGCCTGTAGTCCCAGCTACTCAGAGAGGCTGAGGCAGGAGAATGGCGTGAACCCGGGAGGCGGAGCTTGCAGTGAGCCCAGATCGCGCCACTGCACTCCAGCCTGGGCGGCAGAGCAAGACTCCGTCTCAAAAAAAAAAAAAGATTTCTCTGTAGCATGTGATGCTGTTTGATAGCATTTCCACACAGTAGAACTCCTTTCGAAATTGGAGTCAGCCCTCTCAAATCCTGCTACTGCTTTATCAACTAGGTTTATGAAACATTCTCATTTCTTTGTTGTCATTTCAACAAAGTTCACAGCATCTTCACCAGGAGTAGATTCTATCTTAAGAGACTACTTTCTTTGTTCATCCATAAGCAGTAACTCTAGACAGGTGTGATGGTACGCACCTGTAGCCCCAGCAACTCAGGAGGCCAAGGTAGGAGGATCCCCTGAGCCTAGAAGTTTAAGGCCAGCCTGGGCAGCAAAGCAAGACCCAGTCTTGTCCCTTAAAAAAAAGCAACTCCCATCTGTTTAAGTTTTATCATAAAATTGTAGCAATTCAGTCACATCTTCAAGGCTCCACTTCTAATTCTAGTTATGCTATTACCACCACATCTGCAGTTACTTCCTCCACTGAAGTCTTGAACCCCTCATTGTAATCCATGTGGGTTGGAATTAATTTCTTTCAAACTCCTGTTCATGTTGATACTGTGACCTCCTCCCATGAATCATGAATGATCTTTTTTTTTTTGGAAATGTAGTCTCGCTCTGTCACCCAGGCTGGAGTGCAATGGCGCGATCTCAGCTCACTGCAACCTCCGCCTCCTGGGTTCAAGCGATTCTCCTGCCTCAGCCTCCCGAGTAGCTGAGATTTCAGGTGTGCGCCACCATGCCCGGCTAATTTTTGTATCTTTAGTACAGACGGGGCTTCACCATGTTGGCCAGGCTGGTCTTGAACTCCTGGAACTCCGGACCTCAGGCGATCCACCTGCCTTGGCCTCCCAAAATGCTGGGATTACAATTGTGAGCCACTGCGCCTAACATGAATATTCTTAATGGCATCTAAAATGGCGAGTCCTTTCCAAAAGGTTTCTAATTTGCATTGCCCAGATCCATCAGAGGAATCACTATGGCAGCTACAGCCTTATGAATGTATTTCCTCTTTTTTTTTTTTTTTTTTTTTTTGAGACACAGCGAGACTCTGTCGCCCAGGCTGGAGTGCAGTGGTGTGATCTCGGTTTACTGCAACCTCCACCTCCTGGGTTCAAGCGATTCTGCTGCCTCAACCTCCTGAGTAGCTGGGACTACAGGAGCCTGCCACCACGCCTGGGTAATTTTTTGTATTTTTAGTAGAGACGGGGTTTCACCGTGTTAGCCAGGATGGTCTCGATCTCCTGACCTCGTGATCTGCCCACCTTGGCCTCCCAAAGTGTTGGGATTACAGGCATGAGCCTCCGTGCCTGGCATGAATGTATTTCTTAAATAGTAAAACTTGAGGGCCAGGCGGAGTGTCTCATGCCTGTGATCCCAGCACTTTGGGAGGCCAAGGTGGGCGGGTCACCTGAGGTCAAGAGTTCAAGACCAGCCTGGGCAACATGGTGAAACCCCGTCTCTACTAAAAATGCAAAAATTATCTGGGTGTGGTGGCACACAACTGTAATCCCAGCTACTCGGAGAGGCTGAGGCAGGAGAATTGCTTGAACCCGGGAGGCGAAGCTTGCAGTGAGCCGAGATTGAGCCACTGCACTCCAGCCTGGGCGACAGAGAGAGACTCCGTCTCAAAAAAAAAAAAAAAAAAAAAAAGCTGGGGCTGGGCGCGGTGGCTCATGCCTGTAATCCCAGCACTTTGGGAGGCCGAGGTGGGTGGATCACCTGAGGTCAGGAGTTCAAGGCCACCCTGGGCAACATGATGAAACCCCATCTGTACTAAAAATACAAAAATTAGCCAGGTGTGGTGATGCATGCCGGTAATTCCAGCTACTTGGGAGGCTGAAGCATGAGAATTGCTTGAACCCAGGAGGCGGAGGTTGCAGGGAGCCGAGATCACGCCACTGCACTCCAGCCTGGGCAACAGAGAGAGACTCCATCTCAGAAAAATAAATAAACAAGACTTGAAAGTCGAAATTACTCCTTGATCCATCAGCTGCAGAATGGATGTTGTGTTAGCAGGCACAAAAACAACACTCATCTCCTTGCGCAGCTCCATCAGAGCTCTTGGGTGACCAGCTGCATTGACTTCCTGCCTCAGCTGCCTGAGTAGGTGGGACTGCATGTGCCACTACGTCTGGCTAACTTAAAAACTTTTTTTTAAATTTTGGTAGAGAAAGAGTCTCGCTACGATGCCCAGGCTGAAGGGCAGTGTCACGATCATAGCTCACTCCAGCCTTGAATTCCTGGCCTCAGGCAATTTTCCCTCCTTGGCCTCTCAAAGCACTGAGATTATAGGCATGAGACACTGTGCCCAGCCTAGCATTCTTTTGGAAACAATGGGCCCCAAATAAAACCCCTTCCCAACTGTCTTCACCTCCAAACCTGAAACTACCTGCTTCATCTCCTCATCACAAAGGCTGTTCCATCAAACGTCTGCAATGGAGTCTTCTCACGCACATACTTGAATTCAATGATAAGCACTTGGCAAGTAACAGTGCTGGAAATTCCTCATTCATTCCATTGTGTGTCCCCCCGATTGAAGGTGAGATGGGAACAGTAAGTTTTATGTCTCTTGGTTCCCTCCAGCCTCTCATAGTGTGAGCACCTCACATATAAGGATTCTAGTGCATATTTGTACCACGTGGATTCTGAAGACCGTTTTCACTGGTGCTCAGCCAAAGGCACAAGAGTTGACTCCAGCTCAGGAGAGGCACTAGCTGATCCCTAATGGAGCCCCTCCCCAAGGGGTTTTTGAGAGGAATTTTGCAGCTTCCTCTGCTGCACAGATCCCCATTGAAGCTATGATTTCATCATCCATCTGTCTATTGCCATGTCCTCATGAGGCATTCTCCTTTGTGAACCTGGACAATTTCAACTGGTCTTCCTGCTTCCTGTTTCTCCTCTCTAGTCCTTCAAAATGTCCTTCTATAAGGTCTCACTGTGTTGCCCAGGTTGGAGTACAGTGGCTCAATCTCGGCTCACTGCAGCCTTAACCTCCCAGGTTCAAGCAATCCTCCCACCTCAGGCTTCTGAGTAGCTGGGACTAAGATACAAGCCAACATGCCTGGCTAATTAATCTTTTTGTAGAGACAGTGTCTCACTATGTTGCCCAGGCTGGTCTGGAACTCCTGGGCTCAAGCGTCCTCCACCTTGGCCTCTAAAGTGCTAAGATTTCAGGCATGAGCCACCATGCCCAACGGTGTCATTTCTTTAGTTTACAGTCTTTGATGTCTTTCAACCAAGAGAAATCCCCATTGAAATCTTGACCCTCAACCTGCCTTCCAATGCTGTTTCTCCTTCCCTGACACGTAGGCTTCAGTCTGGCCACACGTGTGACCTGAAGTCTGTAATCATGGCATCCCTCCTGCCACTCTGCCTTCCCTCATGGTTCACCCTGTGCCTGGAGGACCCTTACCTGTCACCCTCTCTACCTGCTGAACTCATTCTTCAGGGCCCTGCCCCAGGGTCACTCTGTGGAATTGGAATTGTCACTAGCCACAAACAAATGGCTCTTTCCTCTCTTATGACATTTCTTCATCTATCTCTGCCTGCTTGTTCTGACTGTGACCTCTGCGAGGGACAGTGTCCTATTCATCTCTCTCCCCACTTCCAGGGCCTGGCACAGTTAAATGGCTGTGCCAAGGTGGTGGTAAGTTGAGGAGATGAGATCAGCCCCCTTCCCAGGAATGTTGCTAATATTCCCTGGTCTCTAGTCAGCCAGTCCTTAAACCTGGATCTCCACCTTTCACACTGGACAACTGGATTGTTTAGAGGTGGGGATTTTTAGTCATCAAATGCCAGTCTTTTTCTTCTTGTTTTTTTTGTTTTTGTTTTTTTGAGATGGAGTCTCACTTTACCACCCAGGCTGGAGTGCAGTGGTGCGATCTCAGTTTACTACAACCTCCGCCTCCCAGGTTCAAGTGATTTTCATGCCTCAGCCTCCAAAGTAGCTGGGATTACAGGCATGCGCCACCACACTTGGCTAATTTTTGTATTTTTTAGTAGAGACTGGGTTTTGTCATGTTGGCCAGGCTGGTCTCTAACTCCTGGCCTCAAGTGATCCACCTGCCTCGGCCTCTCAAAGTGCTGTGATTACAGCCATGAGCCACAGTGCCCGGCCCCAAATGTCAGTCTTCTGCAAAACTTTCTCAAGAGACTGAAATTTTCATGGTTGGAGTAGGAGTGTGAAAGATGTGATGCAAGGTGGACACGGTGGCTCACGCCTGTAATCCCAGCATTTTGGGAGGCCGAGGTGGGTGGATCACCTGAGGTCAGGAGTTTGAGACCGGCCTGGTCAACATGGTGAAACCCCGTCTTTACTAAAAAATACAAAAAATTAGACGGACGTCGTGGCGCATGCCTGTGTGTGGAGGATGAGGCAAGAGGATCGCTTGAACCCGGGAGGCGGAGGTTGCAGTGAGCTGAGATCGTGACCCTGCACTCCAGCCTGGGCGACAGAGTGAGACTCTGACCAAAAAAAAAAGAAAAGTAAAAAGAGAGAGAGGAGAGAGAGAGGAAGGGAGGGAGGGAGGGAGGGAGGTAGGGAGGGAAAGAAAAAAGAGAAAGAAAGAAGAATACAGCGGTAACCCAAGATGTTCCAGAGGTGGGATGTGGATTGCTTCCTCTTGGCATCATAGAGGATGACAGAGCTGTCGCTGCTCTTGGATGGAAGATGCTACTGACCTCGGGTCAGCCAGCTTGGTCCAGTGGCCAGAGATTGCACTGAGCCACCTGCTACTCCCTGCTGAGTTATCACTTAACAGAAACCCTGCATTTAAGGAGAGCTCAACCCAGGCCCCCTTCTCACATCCTAGGCTTACATCCTGGGTTTTTCATCTCATCAGGGTCAGGGTGGAGGGTGGGTGTCAAGGCCTGGCTTCCCGGCCCCTGCACTGCTGAGAAACTTGATTTTATTTCTGAGCCCTTATTCTGCAGATCCAGGGATGATGGGAGAACGGGAGAGGCTAGCTAGGTTTATACTGGGAGAGAAAAGTAAGAGGGAATGGTAATGGCTGAGCTTGGGGGACATTGAGAAGGTTTGGAAATGGGTAGCTGTTGTCTTTGGCAACAGCTGTCCTGTGTGTGAGACCGATAAAGTCACGATGTTTCACTATGCGGTGGGTGTCATCTCTTGGTGCATCTTCTCCCCCATGCCCTGGTATTGAAAAACCTGAGATATGGGCCTGGTGCGGTAGCCCATGCCTATACTCCCAGCACTTTAAGAGTCAGGAGTATGGGGAAGGCATGGTGGCTCATGCCTGTAATCCCAGCTCTTTGGGAGCGGAGGCAGGTGGATCACCTGAGGTCAGGAGTTTGAGACCAGCCTGGCCAACATGGTGAAACCCCATCTCTACTAAAAATATAAAAATTAGCTGGGCGTGGTGGTGGGCACCTGTAATCCCAGCTACTCGGGAGGCTGAGGCAGAAGAATCACTTGAATCTGGGAGGCGGAGGTTGCAGTGAGCCGAGATTGTGCCACTGCACTCCAGCCTGGGTAACAGAGGGAGACTCGGTCTCAAAAAAAAAAAAAAAAAAAAAAAGAGAGTCAGGAGCATTGCTTGAGCCCAGAAGCTCAAGACCAGACTAGGCAATATGGCAAGACCCCATCTCTAAGAAAAAAAATAAAAAATTAGCTGGGCATGGTGACGTGTGCCTGTAGTCTCAACCAATTTAAGAGACTGAGGAAGGAGGATTGATTGGGCCCAGGTGATCAAGGCTGCAGGGAACTGTGATTGAGCCACTGCACTCCAGCCTGGGTGACAGAGCGAAACTCTGTCTCAAAACAAACATACAAAAACCTGTCTGGATACGGGGCAGATATTTCTTTGACTGGGATCCCATATGGCTCTGGACATGTTAAACGCTGACTGCATGTGGAGAGTGGGCTCTGTGTCTTGCTCATCTTCTGGGATGACCCCCACCCCCCAGCTGAGCACATGAAGGGATACCTGTGAATGTTTGCTAAAAACCATGGAGCAGGTCAGAGGCAGAGCCAGGCCAGGAGGGAGGTGGCAGTGGGGAAAGGTCTGGGCTGGAATCACCTCTGGGCCTGGATCGGGGAGCTTCCATATTGGAATGGGAGTTTATGTGGGAACTGTTTTCAGCAATGCTGGTGAGGGAGACCGCAGAATGCACTGTGGAGTCTGGAGGAGAGGCTTCAAGGATGGTGCTGTGGTTCTCAGCCAGGGCAGAGGCTTTGGGAGCTTGAATCACTTAGACAAACTTTTCACATCTCACTCCCAAGACTAAGACACCCTCCCAGGATCTCAAGGGGTTGTGGAGGAGAGGGGTGGTGAGGATAGCAGATGAGACATCTCAGGGGCATCCACAGGCTCTTCGCCTCCTCCCATGCTCCTGCCTGCCTGTTAAGACTCCTGGGGAGGGCCTGGCCCAGGATTTGCTGACCCGAGTTTGAGTCCCAGCTCTACTACCTGCTGCTTGTGTGATCTTGGGCAATTTATGCTTTTTTTGGTCTGTTTCCTTCTGAGTTTTATTTCCTACCTCATGTGTGAGTAAATGAGACATGTATGTAAAATGCCTGGTACATCTTGAGCACTCAATAAATATCCACAAAAGCCTGCACGACATAGCAGGACCCCGTCTCCATAAACAGTAAAAAATTAGCTGGGCATGGTGGCATGTGCCTGTAGTTTCAGCTACTCAGGAGGCTGAGGTGAGAGGATCGCTTGAGCCTGGAAGGTCCAGGCTACAGTGAGTGGTGATGGTGCCATTGCACTCCAGCCTGGGCGACAGAGCGAGACTCTGTCTCAAATGTGTGTCATCTCTCTCTCTCTCTCTGGGCACTGATTATGATCATTATTATTATTATTATTATTTGAGATGGAGTGTCTCTCTGTCACCCAGGCTGGATTGCAGTGGCAAGATCTCAGTTCATTGCAACCTCTGCCTCCTGGGTTCAAGCAATTCTCCCGCCTCAGTCTGCTGAGTAGCTGGGATTATAGGCGTCTGCCATCACGCCTGGCTAATTTTTGTATTTCTAGTAGAGACTGAGTTTCACCATGTTGGACAGGCTGGTCTCGAACTCCAGACCTCAGGTGATCCACCCGCCTCAGCCTCCCAAAGTGCTGGGATTACAGGCGTGAGCCGCCGTTCCTGGCCCCATGATCATTATTATTAGCGGGCTTTTTTTTTTTTTTTTTTGCTGGCAGAGGGAAGAGTCTCGCTCACTCGTCACCCAGGCTGGAGTGCAACAGGGCTATTGTAGCTCACTACAACTTCAAACTTCTGGGTTCAAGCCTTCCTCCCACCTCGGCCTCCCAAAGTGCTGGAATTACAGGCCTGAGCCACTGCGCCCGGCCCTATTAGCAGTATTTTGAAAACTAGGATTGAGATTCTTTTTGCCAAAAGGAAGAATGAAAAGCTCCCCTGACCGGAGGCTGCGCAGGGGTAGGCTGTAGGGAAAAAGAGAGGAGGGAGCTTCCAGGTGGGGAAGGGCCCGGAGGCTGCTGGTGGCCGCGGGCAGAGCTGGGTGAGTCATTGGGCTTCTCCTGCCACCTAGTGGCTCCTCAGGGCTAAGCCACCCTGCTGTTCGCTCAGGTCCCCTCGGTGGTGGTGGAGTGAGGCCAGACTTCAATATTCCTCAACACGGTCTCCAGTCCCCTTCTGTTAACCCATTAAACGCCCTGCCCTTTCAGGGACCCTGGCCCATGAGGCATCCCTCACCTGGCCCTGGCGTGTGGGACACGACCCCCTCCTCCAGGCGGAGGGAGAGTGAGAAGCCTTTGTTCTCCTGGCTCCGGGGCAGAGTTGAGGGGTCAAGGCAGACACCTGGGGACAGTGGATGCCACGCTCATGCACCCTGCCCCCGCTGGCTTGATGGCTGCTGATGGGAGATACTGGGGCCCGGGACCATGTGCGTGTCTGCTGAGGGTTCTAGTTAGTTCTATAAATAGGCACTGTTTTGTGCAGGCTCCGGGTTAGGGCTCTCCTGAACCTTCCCATCTCACCTTCTCGGAGGACTTTGCCCTTTTGTCTCCAGTATGGAGAGGGTGCGAACAGAGGCCGGCCGCCCGAGGCCTGAGAGCCGGATGGGGCCTTGGAGACAGCATCATCTGGGCCTCTCGTCATGCCCCTCCCTCCGAGGAGGCTGCCTGGAGTGATGGCCTGGTTGCATCATGCCCGACTCCTGCCTATTAGGTGGCTGTGACTATTGGGGAGGGGTCTGGCCCTGGGTGAGGGGCTTCAGGAGGAGGCTGAGGGGCCTCATGAAGGGGCCACACGTTGGCTGTGAATCAAGGTCAGGCATCCTGCCCTGCTGCCCACTGCCCACCCCGCCCCTGACACCCACTTCTCTCTCCCGGCCCTGCAGCCTCAGCTGCACCAGGCCAGGATTGCATCATTCTTGGCTTTGTTCTCAGAGCAGCAGGTGCAGGAGTGGGGCCTGCCACCCGCCCCCCCTCTTCCCTCTCATCTCCTTCCACTCCCTCCTGGGTAATCCCCCTCCTTCCTCCCTTCCTAGGCCCATGGCACCCCGGGAGTTGTCTGCCTTACCCGTGGCTCTTAGCTACCTTTCCACCTTCTCCCTGTTCCCCAGGGAGCCCTGGAGGCTACCGAGGTGGAAGGAAGTAGGCTGGGGGGCAGGGATGAGCACCAGGCTGGAAACTGCCATTCTTCATCTCTAGCCCCCACCTGGCTGAAAGCAGGTGCCACCCGCAAAGGGAACACCTGGTTGTAGCCAGGGTATGGCCTCCTAGAATTTGGGGACAAGGTCAGAAATCATCACCTGCTGAACTAAAACTAATAATAATCAACATAAAATGAATTAATTCAGCCCTTTGTAGAAGGCACTTAACTTTTTTTTTTTTTTTTTTTTTTTTGAGATGGAGTCTCACTCTGTCACCCAGGCTGGACTGCAGTGGCACAATCTTGGCTCACTGCAACCTCCGCCTCCCAGGTTCAAGAATTTCTCCTGCCTCAGCCTCCCTAGTAGCTGGGATCATAGGCATGCTCCATCACACCCGGCTAATTTTTTTTTTTTTTTTTTTTTTTTGAGATGGAGTCTCGCTCTGTCGCCCTTTGGTGGAGACAGGGTTTCACCATGTTGGCCAGGCTAGTCTTGAACTCCTGGCCTCAGGTGATCCGCTCGCATTGGCCTCCCAAAGTGCTGGGATTACAGGTGTGAGCCACCACGTCCTGCCGGTACTTAACTTTTATTGATCACTTCTGTGCCCACCAGTAAACCAAGCATTTTAGACTCACATTCTCATGTCATCTTTCAACAGCTCTGTGAGGTGGTGCAGTTAGCATGTCTGGTTTACAGATAAGGGAGCTGCAGGGCAGAGAGGTCAGAACACTTGCCCGAGACTATGTGAATATTAAATGGCAGGTCTGGGAGGTGAATCCTGGTCTGCCTCCCTCTTGAAGCCTCTGGAAGAGACGGTTGGAAAATTCGGTGCTGACCCACCCGGAACGTTTTTTTTTAAACCCCTAAAAGATTGTTTTTGGCCAAGACACTCATCAAGAGATAAGTATCTTATTTTAATTTTATCAAAGAGATAGAATAAATAATAAATATCCATGGAAGCCTGGGCTACATACTGAGACCCCGTCTCTAAAAAAATAAAAAATTAGCCAGGCGTGGTGGCATGCACTTGTAGTCCCTGCTACTCAGGCTGAGGTGGGAGGATCATTTGAGCCTGGGAGGTCGAGGCAGCAGTGAGTAGTGATTGCACCACTGCGCTCCAGCCTGGGCTCATATCAGATGAGCCCTGCCCCTCTCCACACTGCTGTACCTCTGAGGCAACATTGTTGCTGAAGGTTCTGGTCCCTGTGGGGTGTAGAAGAAGAGAAGCACTAGGGGATCCAGCCTGCCAGGGAGGAGGGAGGACTGGGGGGCTGCACTTGTGGACCCTGCAGGCTGGCACGGAGACTGTGGGTGGTACTATCCCTTCCCTATTCAGGGGCTCTGCTTGTGAAGCTTCCTGCAGTGTTCAGGGTGTGTTGATAAGATAGCATTGGGTTTAGCAATCTAGCCACCATGACTTTGGTTAGTAGGAGTTTACTCCTGAGAGCCAGATTAGCATCTCTGAGGACAGACAGCCCCTGATCTTGCAAAGCCCAACACCAGACCCTAGGCCTGGCCAAGCAACAACTGTTTCAGAGGCCCAGCATAGGTGGCTACCGCCACCACCACCTTCTTGTTTTCACTTCCTCAGCACTGAAAGAGAACCTGAGGGAAACCAACTGGAGAGAATGGAGCATGGCTTCCACAGCCAGGGCCCCACTACACCACAGCCCGGGAGAACACGGCTCAGGGCGAGGGGCAGGCTTGCTGGCTGACACTCTTCTCTGTCTCCAGTCTCTTTAGCTCAAGACAGGCTCCTTCTGAAGGGACAAAGGGCCCCATTGACCTCATAGCCTTGTGACCCCACCCAAGTCTGTCCCTCCCTCCCCAGGCAGTCAGCAGGGTCCTTGAGTAGCAGACAGGAGCCACAAGGCCGCTGAGAGGGCACTGGCGGGGAAGCCAAGAGAGGCGGCAGCCAGCTGGCCGGGGAAAACTGGGAGTGCGTGGGCAGTGCCCACCAAATCGCCACCAGGGGAGGCCAGGGATGAGGGCTCTGGGTACTCCTGGCTGTAGTCCCAGGAGCAAAGCAGCAAATACCCTGCAGAGCCACAGCATGGGAGGCTGGGGGAGTCCAACTTCAGCCCCAAAGTGGGCTGCTCGGAGCTCAGGGCCTCCCTGGCCCACATTCCTACCTCCCTGCCCCCAACATGTCCCCCACACCCAGCCTATAAAGCCCCCTTTGTCTGAGCCACTGAGGATCTTAACTCTGCCCATCTCAGCTTCCCGCCCCCTCTCCCTCATCCTCTGGTGCCTAACAAAGAGGCCAGGACTCAGTGAGAAGTGGTGAAGCCACCTTCATGCCAGCCTGGGCATTGGCCCAGGGGGTGTGGGCAGCCAGTCCCTGTAAACCAATGCCTCCACCCCACCACCCACGTCAGGGCAGGTTAATTTCCACCCCTGTCCACTGGGGACTGCGTACCCCTGCCCGGGGCGGCGTGCCCACCTCTCACATGACCATTTATGTGATGCCCCTCTAAGTTTGCCCTGCCCTGACAGAGGGCAGTGGGTGGTCAGGAGCCACCCCTGATGGAGGGTGTCAGAGAGCGAAGGTGTCTTTTTGCCATCTCCTTGGTCTTCACCAGAGTGGGCGGCCCCGCTGCCCACACGGTAGGTTCTCCAGTAGTATCTGGGGGTTCAGATCCCCCTTCTCTGGGAGTGGATAAACAGATCAGCCCCCTCCTCCTGCTTGGCAAGTGCCAGGAACATGGCTCACTGGGTGGGCAACAGGAATCCCCATCTCTTCAGAACACCCAGCCAAGGGCTTCAGAACACCTTCAACTATAGGCTGGACGTCGGCAACAGCTCCCTGTTCCCACAGCGATCTCGAGGTGGGGGTGGCACAGTGTCTCCCTGCGTCCCGGTAGTGCTCTGGGTGTCTCTGGCCTGCTGTCAGTCACCCCCTGCAGCGGGTCGTCAGCTTGGGAGGCAGTTGGTCTGGGATCAGCTCTGTTGCCAAGGTGCGGTGAGACCGCTGGCAAGCCCCTCTCTGGCTCTTGTAGCATGAGAGTGGGGTCCTTCCGACTCCGATGAGCCTCAGGAATGAGGAAAGGGGCTTCGCTTGCAGGGGTCTCCTCTCCCCTAGCAGCGCCCCCGGGACGGGCAGAAGAGGGGGTGCCGGAGCGGGCGAGCCCGGGATGTGCGAGGGTCGGGTGCGCGTTGTGTGTGTGTTCGAGTGTGTGTGCCCCCACGTGCGTGCGTGCGATTGTGCGGTTGCGTGTGAGCGCGTGTGCTCGCCGGTGCGCGGTGCTGCCACGGGCCGGGCGGGGTGAGGAGGGGAGGGGGCGGGCGGAGGGGCGGGGCCGGCGGGGCGGGGCGGGGAGGGGGCTCGGGCGCTGACACCAGCCGCTCCTTGAGCTTGGCGGTCGCCGGGTGCAGCTGCCCGGACAGGGCGCATGGAGGGGCCGCCTCCCCCTGCGCCCCCTGGGGCCGGCGCGGCGAGGACGGCATAGCAGGGCCCAGCATGGAGCAGGTGAGCGGGCGCCGGGCGTGGGTGCGCGGCCGAGAGCGGAGAGAGAGCTGCGGGCGCTGTGACCCGGCGAGGTGGGCGCGCCGAGCGCCGGGGGCCGCCACCGAGGGAGGGGTTGGGGCATTGGAGCTCCGGGCGGGGCGGGGGCTCTGGGGGAGGAATGGGACTGATGTGACACAGAGCTCTCACACACACACACACACACACACACACACACACACACACGAGTACTCCCCTATCACTGACACCCAGGGAGGCGTGTGCAGAGGGCACCTCTCTCCCCACCCCCTTTCCAGAAAGAGATCACCCACACGGAGAAACCCCCATCCCCGCTTGGTAAGGGTACAGCCCCTGCTCCCTGAACCCAGGCCCAAGGAGGCTACAGGCTCTGCAGAATGAAGGAGTGGGTGGGCTCTGTGCCATATGACTACCGGTTCGTTGACCCCCAGTCCCTCCTGGTGGGACCTCAAGATACGCCGGTCCCCTCCCCCTACACATCAAGGGGTTTCTTCTAGCCCGGCTCCCCTCCTTTCCCAGTCACAGCAGCTGCAGCAGCTGCTGCCACCATTTCGTGTCAGTGAAAAGATGGGGTGGGCTAGGAGGCTTTCTCCAAATGCATCCCAAAGACAGAGCTGCAGCCCCAGCCAGGTTTTGGGAGGGGGATGCTGCCTTCCTTTCACACAGGCTCCATCAGAATACACTGAGTGTGGGCTGGGCTCGGCGGGCGGGGATGAAGACCCCCTCTGGTCAGAGTTCTCATTCCCTGCACGGAGCTCAGCAAATCCCAGACAAGCCGGACCAGTCCCCTTCAGTGAGCAAGGGGCTGTATCCTGACTTGCAGCCCCCTGATCTAAGAGAGGCCAGCAGCCTGATGGGGGGCAGAGCGATGGGGCTGCTCCAGGGGTTGCCTTACTCCCTTCCCAACCCCCACTTGGGGTGAGGTCTCAGGTGGGGTCTGGAGAGGTGGGATGAGTTTTCTGTTTGGGACACGCCTTTCAGTACTCAGCCGCCCTAACTCCCCTCTTTTCCTGGCCCAAGCTCTTTGGGGCTGTTCTGCCTAAAGCAGTGGCTGGGGGCCCTGGCTCTGAGACCCTCCCCTCCAGGCTGAGCACAGGCCCCCTGTCACTCTGGCAGAGGGCTTGTGGGTGGCCTGTGATGGTGGTGAGGAGAGGGGTGAGGAGGGGTGGAGGGTGAGGAGTCAGGGGGAGGTGGAGTCCGCGGAAGGGGTGACCCTAAGTTCTGGGGAGTTGGAGAGGGGCACTGGGAGGCATAAAGTGCTCTGGGCATCCTCCCTGGGCTGGGTGTGAGTCTGGGGCGGGGCTGTGGCTGGTCCAGTTTCCAGGCCTGTTTGGCATCTTGGGTATTAATTTAAATGGCCAATGGCAGCTCCCCAGAGCACCAGGCCTGGCTGCTATTGTCATTACTGACTGAACACAAAAATAGTGGTAGGGCGGGGAGGGAGGGAAGAGTAGTAAATGTCACTGAATTGCTCACTGTAAAATGGCTAATTTTACGTTATGTGAATTTCACCTGGATTTTTTTTAAAAAGAGGGGCAGGGCTAGGGGCCACTACTACTTCCTGTCTAGAGAATCCTAAATGCATCTCACTGGGCCTGCAGCTCAGCCTGAGTTGTTCCTCCAAGTAGCCCATCTGCCCATCATTGGCCTTCATCAGCCCTCCGTAACTGTTCTGGGGATCAGCCTCTTCCCCTTTCCCAGAGGACAGCCTGCTCCCCTGTCCCCTCCCCTAGGAGGATAAACATCAAGAGGAGTCAGGACATTGGGCTTCTGCCCTTGGCTCCATTACAGAATCATTGGGAAGCCTTGGACATTCATCCGCTCTGGGCTGCTGTGAAATCTCTGCCAGCTACGCCAAATGGTGGCTTCTTGGTCCTTTCTAGATGTCCTAGGACACCTCTGCCAAGTACAGCAGCTCGGCCTGTCCCCTGGACTGTGAGGTCCCTCCCCACAGACATGGACTCTGATGATCGGCACACTCTCCGAGGTGCCTAGGCTGATGTGGTTAACGCCCAGCTTTCTGGATGCACCGGAAGCATGGTGTGTATGGAGTGCGTCTGAAATCAGAGCTTCTTTCATTGCACCAGGGGAAGCTCCTATTTTAAGTTTCCCATGTGTTGAGCCCTCTTGTAAAGCAAAGAATCCTTTTATAGTGCGTGAGCCGCCGATGTGTCTGTTTGGTATGTGTGGATTTTGGCATGGAGGGCTTCCTTAAAGGGGAGCATGCCTGGAATCTCTCACGGGGGCTGGAACTGCTGGGTGGGGTGAGTGCCAGGACTGAGGGGCTTGCCCCACTGTGGTCAGTCCCGCCCCTCTTTTCTCCTCATCTGACTCCCAACACTCCCACCCAGGGCTGGCTCAGGGCCAGACAGAGGAGAGGGGAGCAGCTGCAGGGGGATTTCCAGAGTTTCCACGGGGAGGTGGGAGCCTCCTCTCTAATCCCTTCCCCTTCGCTTCCTCTCTCTTCCCTTCCTCTATGTTCCCCTTCTTTCCTCTTTGCTCCTCTCCTTCCTCCGTTCCAGAAGGGCAAAATGGAGACAGGGAGGAGGGTGGGTTCCATGTGCAGTGATGTGTAGGGACCAGGTGGGGCTGGGCAGGGGCTGGGAGCCTGGAACAGAGGCAGGAAGAATTGAAAAGCCCTATGTAGAACCGTAGAATTTAGCACCCTGAGCTGGAATGAACTCCCTGGCCTGACCCCTCCCAGAGGGATCATTTGATAGAAAGAGCAACATCAGACTTCGGCTAGAATCCTGAATCCTAGCTGGGAGATCTTGGGCAAGCTACTCAGCCTCTCTGGGTCTGTTTCCTCATTTACATAGTGGGGCTAATAATACCCACCTTACAGTGTTGTCATGGGGACTAAATGAAATAATGTTGATAAAGAGCTTGGCACATAGTGGGTGCTCAACGTGTTTTAATTCCTTTCTTCTCTGTCTTGGTGTTTGCAAGCCCCTGCTGAGTGACCGCATGGTTTTTGTAAGGCATCTTTCAGCCTTGCGCACACTCACTCATACACACGGTCCGTGCCACTGGCCTTCCCTGATGGGGTGTCACACAGTGAAAAGCCTGCTGGGCTGGGTTGCCCAAACGCAGCTTCCCTAAAGATGGCCAGTTCAGAGTGCCAGGGGTGGATTTTCTGTCGGCCACCTCCTGCCCTGACATGGGGCCTCGCTGGGTGTGGCTTGCTTACCCTGCTGCCAGCTCAGAGAAGATGCAGCCTCTCGCTCCTGCCGTAGCCAGCTGTCCAGAGGTTTCCTGCGTAGGCCCCAGCTGCTTGGCAGATTACCAGAGCTCTTTGGCCCCAGCCTGGCCATGGGTCTTCAGCCTCCCTCCCCAAGGGGTGTTCAGGTGGGATTCTTCTCACAGGATTCCTGGGGGACCTGACACCAGGGATGAGTGGGAGCTGGCATCATCTTGAGTGGACCATTGCCCCACCCTCCATCATTAAAGATGCTCAGTGAGGTTCACTCTATGGGATGTCTGGGGCCGTAGCCAGCGCCTGCGCCCCACCCTCTCCCTCCTTTCTCTGACATTTGCTAGTAGAGGGCTTTGAGGTCTGGGACAAACCCTGCCTGCCTCCCAAGACCCCTTCTTCCTCCCCTAGTCACTGGAGGCTCCTTCTTGTTTTGCTCAACATTGTGCTTGCACCACAATCTCAGCACAATCCCAGGCACCCTTTGCTGTGTTTGTTGCCCTCCGTGGAATATGGGGACGGTTCCCTCCACACCACCCAACACAGCAGTTTGCATGTACTAGGTGCTCAATAATTTTTGTTTTTGAGACAATGTTCTGCTCTGTCACCCAGGCTGGAGTGCCGCGGCACGATCTCGGCTCACTGCGGCCTCTGCCTCCTGGGTTCAAGCGATTCTCCTGCTTCAGCCTCCCAACTAGCTGAGACTACAGGCACGTGCCACCATGCCTGGCTAATTTTTTGTTTTGCTTTTTGTTTTTTTTTTTTTGAAACAGAGTGTCACTCTATCACCCAGGCTAGAGTGCAGTGGCATGATTGCAGCTCACTGTAACCTCCATCTCCCCAGTTCAAGCGATTCTCCTGCCTCAGCCTCCTGAGTAGCTGGGATTACAGGCACACACCACCATGCCCAGCTAAGTTTTTGTATTTTTAGTAGAGATGGGATTTCACCATGTTGGCCAGGCTGGTCTCAAACTCCTGACCTCAAGTGATCTGCCCTCCTCGGCCTCCCAAAGTGCTGGGATTACAGATGTGAGCCACCGCGCCTGGCCAATAAATGTCTTTTGACTTGATTAAATGGGGCCCCTCTCACTTTGGAGATACAAACTGTGGTGGGGGTGTTGCCTGTGGGGGACAAGTAGAGGACCTGGGGGCTGAAGCCATCAAAGTGCAAGAACCGCTGTCCCCTTTAGTCCTGCCCTGCCATCCTTCTCCACCAGGGGATGCTCTTTCCCCTTTGGTGGAAGGGCCTGAGCTGGGGCCAGGTGTAGGTGCCCGTGCCCCATAACCCACCTTTCATACATTATGGTTTTTCCTTTTAAGCTCACAGAGTTTTTCAGATTCTTTGTCAAATGTGAGCCTCAAATCAGAGGCAGGCCGAGAAGGCCTTATCGTTTTCATCTTACAGAGGGTGAAATGAGGTTCTGAGAATGTACTTGTTCTCAAAAGTCATACAGCTACTGGGGGCGGGGGGGGCAGGGAGGGTGCAGCACGAATTTGAACCCAGGTCTTCAGATTCTTGATTCAGTGCTCCTTTGAGGACATCATAAACCTGGCTTCCTCCTCTGGAGCCCCAGCCTCCAGGTACTTTTTCCTCCAGTCCGCTCATCACGCCCTCCTGTGTCCCCTCCGGCTCTCTCTCCTTGGCACCTGCTCCTCAGCCCAACAGCCTGCTGAAGTCTTCCCCACCCAAACAGACACCTGCCTTGTCCACACCCACCTGTGCTGCCCGCCTGTCCCTTCCTGTTAATACTCAGTGGGCAGATTCCACTCCCTCCTCCCTGGGGCCCCTCCTCCCTGCACAGTCTGACCCCCACACCCACTGGCCCCGAGGCTGTTGTCTCTGCCCCACACAGTGCCACCTTCTCTGGCTGCCTGCTTCCTCCCAGTCCTTGTTGCCTCCTCCTTCTCTGCCTACCCCCAAGCCAGGGTTCCTCTCACTCTTCACTCTCCCTGGAGAATCTGAACCACACCCCTGGTCTCAGGGACTACCAGAGTCTCTAGCTCAAGCCTCTCTTCCAGAAGATGGACCCAGGGTTTAAGCAGCCTGCCACCATTCCACCAGCCTCACAGCCTGCGGGTTAAGTGTGTAGACCCTGGAGCCCAAATGCCTGGGTTCAAATCCTGTATGGCCTTGGATAAGATACTTGAGTTCTCTGGGCCTCATTTTCCTTATCCATAGAATGAGGATTGAGATGTATTTCACAGGCCTTTGTGAGGCTTAACTGGGATCTCACATACAAAGGACGTCGTGCCTGGCTTGTCCCCTCTCTGTGAACACCCTAGACAACCTGATATTCCAAGCCGTGGCCTTGCCCTGGACTCTTCCATTTCCTTCCTCCTGCTCACCAAGTCCCAGAGCCTCTGTTGTTTGTTGCCCCTGCCCCTTGCTTTGGTACATTTCTCCCGGAATCCCTTTGCTTGCTGCCCTCCATTCCTGTTCCCCTTATGTGCCACGGTGGCCATGGCACATTGCTGCTTCAGCTCCCTGCCCCAAACCAGGCTAGCACGGAAGCGCCTCTGGGAGCCCCTCCAGCATCACACCCCTGCCTGTGTTTCCTTCCTCATCCCTCCATGCTTCCTGCCCATAGGCACCCTCCACTTGGCTCCAGCCACGATGCCGATGCCGGAGTCTGCTCTCTCTCCTGCCTCTTGGTTCGCCCTGAGCATCCCTCTCCCTGGAGTGCCTTTTTCCCTACTCCCACCCTCCCCTGCCCCATCCACGAAGCCCAAGAAGCTCAAGGCACCTCCTGGAGAAGCCTCCTCTGCTTCTCCAGCTGAACGTGCTCCTGTGCTGGGAGTTCTCCACAGAGTCACAATTGGAGAAGACCAGGCCCCTCAAGGGAAGGATCTAGGCCTCACCTCTGTATTCCCAGGGCCAACCTACCCCACCGTCTCCTCTCCTCCACCCCCTCACATAGTAGACCTTGTGAATGAAGGATGGTGATTGGGCTGGGGAAGGAGTTTGGAAAGAGGGGGAGTATGAGGAGGGTCCTCAACCAGGGAGACTCTCCCCATGTTGGGCTCTATGGCTCCAAACCCTAAAAATGAGGGTACAGGAATACAGCGGGTGCTGGGGCGGATGGCAGGATGCATGGAGTGAGACCCAGAGTGTCGAGACAGGAAGGGGAGCCCGGATGGAGAGGAAGGTGAGGAGGAAGAACAGCTAGAGAAGATAGATGAGGTGGGCTGGGACAGGGTGGGGGTGCAGGTCAAGGTGCAGGAAGAGGTGGGAAGGGCGGCAGGGTGGGGAGAGAGCCGCACTTTCTGGGAAGTGGGAGCGGGTGGGGGAGGCTGTGCAGTGCATTGTGGAGGGAGGAATTCGCCTGCCGGTCAGTGTGAGCTCATTTCCTCTCGCCCCCTCCTGCGGGGTCTGAGGGCATCAGGCTCTGGAAAAAGTGAGCCAGGGGCACCCCATGGCCACCACCCTCCCTCCTCCCCCATGGCCTCAGTTCAGTCTGATTTCAGATGCCAACCCTTCCCCTAAAGGACCTCTGAGCCAAGGTGGCAACAAGCATTGGACCATTGGAGCTATAGGGCAGAAAGAGGCTTGAACAGGGACCTGGTTGAAAGTTAAGCAAGAAAATCCAGGCAGTAGGCCGGGCGCGGTGGCTCATGCCTGTAATCCCAGCACTTTGGGAGGCTGAGGCGGGTGGATCATGAGGTCAAGAGATCGAGACCATCCTGGCCAACATGGTGAAACCCTGTCTCTGCTAAAAATACAAAAAATTAGCCGGGTGTGGTGGTAGCCGCCTGTAATCCCAGCTACTTGGGAGGCTGAGGCAGGAGAATAGCTTGAATCTGGGAGGCGGAGGTTGCAGTGAGCCAAGATGGCACCATTGCACTCCAGCCTGGGCAAAAAGAGTGAAACTCTGTCTCAAAAAAAAAAAAAAAAAAAAAATCCAGGCAGTATGACAGATTACAGTTAGACAGCAGGAAGGACTTTCCAGAAGTGGAGGCTAATTCTGGCTGCACATGACCTTGATGAAAAGGGATGAGGAAGGGAGAGGAGTCATTTAACTGCCCCTCCATTATTATGAAACAGAATCCCTTTCTCTTGACCGCCAGGGGATTTAAAATACATTAAATGAAGCATATGATCTAAACTCCAGTCAGTATCTCATTCCTCAGGTTCACAGGAGTAGGGATGGCCTAATTGTTGTCTGGGGCACTCCAACCCCTCTAAGACCTGAGTTCCCAACCCTTATCAAGGGTAAAGGGGTGGGGGTCTTAGGGCTGCTCGGCTCTCAGGGGTCTCCTTGCCCAAGGAAGGTGGTGACTCCAGCAGGCAGAGCTGGCCTTCCCGCTTTCACTGCCTCCTCTCTCCAAGTCCTATTTTATCCTCCGCCTTCTTTTCTACATAATCTGGGAAAAGGAATATGGAAGGCCCTTAAACTGCAAAAGTCATGGGAAAGAGGTGAGCATAAGCTGCAGGAAGTAAGAAGCAGGAAGAATGGGAGTTAGACAGTAGAAAGAATTTTCTAGCTATTTTCTAATAATGAAGGACAAGGCCAGGCGTGGTGGCTCACACCTATAATCCCAGCACTTTGGGAGGCTGAGGCAGGCGAATATCACTTGAAGTCAGGAGTTCGAGACCAGCCTGGCCATCCTGGTGAAACCCCATCTCTACCAAAATCCAAAAGTTAGCTGGGCTGTGTGGCATGGGCCTGTAGTCCCAGCTACTCGGGGAGGCTGAGGCAGGAGGATCACTTGAACCTGGGGGCAGAGGTTTCAGTGAGCCTAGAATGTGCCACTGTACTCCAGCCTGGGTGACAGAGTGAGACCCTGCCAAAAAAAAAAAAAAGAAAAGAAAGACAGAAGGACTGTACCTCCCTGGACTGTCAGGGGATGGGCTGGAGAGGGTCCTTCTGGGGGACAAGAAAAGAAGCTGGCTCAGGGCCAGGGCATCTCTTTAAGCCCAGCTCAGAGTGAAGCCAGGAAGGGTGGCTGTGGGGTGCTGGTGACTGGGAGCCTCTGCTGTCACTGCTGTTCACTGCAGAGCAGGACTGTGGGCTGGTCCCATGGCCTGAGCCCCAGGACTGGCTGGGTGGGGGTCCGAAGGGCTGGGGCACCTGCCAGCCTCTCTTCTATCCTCGACTCCCCTGCCTCTCTGGGATCCTGGGCTGAGACTCTGGCTGGGAGGGGCGTACCCTACACTGAGGGGCACCCCGTCTCCCCACCCCCTGCACTAAATCTGCCCTTGTGTCTCAATGTCTAGGAGTCTCTAAAGGGAAGGAGGCCTCTAAGCCTTTTTCTGTCTTCTCCCCTTTCTGATCCTGGGTCTCCTCATCTTTGTTTCTGACTTTCTCTGCCTCTCTCTGCGCTGTCTCTATCTTGTCTCTGCCTTTCTCATGCTTTCTAGGTCTCTGGATCTTTGTTTCTGACCATCTCTGGCTGGCTGTTTCTCTTTGCTTCCCTCTCCCTCCCTCCCTGTCCCTGTGCTAGTTCTGGGTTCGGCGCCCTTGTCCTCTTTCTTGGGCCTGGATGGCCCTCTATCTGGGCCGGTCCCTTAGAGGCTGGGCAAGCGTCTCCTGGAGGCCGCCTCCCTTCCCCAGGCTGGGCTCTGACGTCCAACTCTCAGGAAGCGCTCGCCTCTGCCTCAGCCCGGTTGCAGGTCTGTGGCCCTTGAGCGAGGCGGCCGGGGCACCCCGAAGGGAGCGCGGGGTGGGTGGTGGGAAGGGGGAGGGGCGAGGGGGCGGACCCCGGTGGGGCCACACCGCGCTGGGCCCCGCCCCCGGCCCCGCCCCTCCCAGGTCCCTGCCGGCGCCCCCAGCCGTGCCCCGGCCGCAGAGCCGCAGCTGCCACCCGATGAATGGAGTCGCCTTCTGCCTGGTCGGGATCCCGCCCCGCCCGGAGCCCCGGCCCCCCCAGGTGAGGGCGCTGGGCTAGGGAAGTGGGCGGGGCCGGTAGCTGCTGGGGAGCGGGCAGCCAGGCCGGGGTCGCTGCGACCCCGCTCGCCCTGCACAGCCTGGGGCGCACGGTGGGCGCGGGCACCGCGGGCTCCGCTGCAGGGAGCTTCAGCTGGTGGCAGGCCCGGGAGGGGGCCCGAGCAAGAGTTGTCCGGAGTAGAGGGGTGGGAAGGAGGGAGGCAGGCAAGGGGTCGGGACGGGCACGGGGCTGCCAGGGCAGGGGGCACAGACCCAGGTGGCGGTGCCAGGCCCCCAGCGGCTGGGCAGCGGGGGCGGGAGGCCCGCGGCTTTTGTTCGGGTTTTTCAGGCGGGGCGCCTGCCGCCGTTTCCTCTGCCCGAGTTTTCGTTTTCCGTTGGCGAGGCCCCGGCACAGCTGGAGGGAGGGGGGTGGGGGAGGGGGTTCCCGGAGCGGGACGTCCTCCACCAAGGCGTCCGGACACCCCCTCCCCGCGCCACACTCGCCCCCTGCCGGGTCGGACTGCGGGACGGGTTGCCAGGCGCGGTTCCGCCGCCCTCCTGGATCCTGGGGAAGTTCTAGAAACAGGCCCGGGACCCCCGGCTCTGCCGGCGCGGCTGCCCTCCCCTCTGCCCTCTCCGACCGGCTGTGGGTGGGTCAGAGCGCGGGGTGCCAGGGGCATTACTCAGCGCTGGGCTGCTCTGCCTGGGTTCTTTCATCTGCCAGCTGCTGAGGCTGGGGAGGGGCCAGCAGGGGCCTCCCGGCCCCATCCCCCGATCAGGGCCATTCCCTTACCTCTGAGCCTGGCTGCCCGCCCTGCAGGAGCACCCCAGCAGGCCTCCCTGCTTCTAAGTTGAAGGGTTGAACACTGTCAGGCCAACAGTTTCCCTGAGCTCGGAAAAGAAATTCCCCGGGGTCCAGGTTGAGGTCAAGGCCTGGGCTGAGGCCTGTTCCTCTTTAGACAGGGCTGAAAGACTTGGGGACCCTCCTCCCCAGCTTTCCCGGCAGTGTTGAAGGTGGGATCTGGTTCTTGCAACTCTTTCGGAGACTGGTGTGTTCCTTGATTACTGGATGTGTGTTCAATTCTCCCTCAATCTGCATCTCTCTCCGACTCCCTTCAGCCAAAGTGTGTTTCCTAATTATGAACTTGAAATTCAGGATGGACGGGGGGTGGGGGGGAGGTCATTAAGCAGGAGTCCCTTGGATTCAACCCCCCACCAACAACACATACTTCATCTCTACCCCCTGCACCCCTCTCTGTCTCCACCCCAACCCTGCGGCCTAGCTGGGGGTGAGTGGCTTTTGATCCCATGTGGTTCTCCCCTCTGCCAGGGCAACAGACCCCATTCCCCAAAGTGACGGCTCTCACTGCCATGGGCTCATTGGCATGCGATTTGAATCTCGATTATATAACCAGTCATTTCGCCTCCAAAGGCAGCCCAAAGGCCCCCGGCCCCAGCGGCTTCTACCACTTGCCCACAGTGTGGTTGGGTCCACCCCAAGGTGGCTGGGAATTCCAAGATCCTGCGTCTGAGGCCCTGACCTCTTCTCGGGAACCATGGGAGCAGTAAATCCTCTACATTCAATGCTGGATTCAAAGGCCTCAATAATAATAAACAGGAAGAAGGGGAGTGGGCAGGGTAGGTGTTGGTGTCCCATTTCACAGAGAGGGTCTGAGCCTACGTAGTGACAGTGCCCAGGCAAGAACCCGGGACACTTGAGGGTAGTCAGGGCACAAGATGAAGCTTGGGGAGGAAAGCTATTAGGAAGGTGTCTGATTACGGGAATAGGTCAGGCTTGTGTGGATCCCAGCCCAAGCAGAGAAGGACTGGGTGGGGGGAAGAGGCCCTGTGCTTGTGCCCCTCTCCTCGGGCTGACCCTGGCTCATGGGGAAGAAGTGCAGCATTCTTGGCATGGATGGGAGTGGGGATGAGGGAGGGTGCTGGTTCTGAGCAGAGCAGTGCAGGAGTGGGTAGTGGATTGCTTCATCCTACATTGCAGGGATACTCAGAAGGACTTCTTGATGTGTAAGGTTAAAAGAGAGACTACAAAGCAGCAGTGTGGAAGAAGTTACAATGTGAGGGACTGCAGTTAGATACTCAGGAGAACTTCTAGGCAGGGGCTTGTGACCCGCAGCATCCCAGGCTAGCCATGCAGGGAAGTTTCCTCCAGTATAGTGGGTCAGGTGGATTCTTGCGAAGTTGGATTCCAATGTAGAAATCTGGAGATGGTCACTGGAGATATCAAATATTCCAGCAAATATATTCGAATGAGCATTGGTGCCTGGAAACAAAAACTGTTTTTAAGGAAGGGGAATTGCTTTCACAGTATAGCTCATAGTTAATACACAGACAGCAAAAACTCCTGGCCAGGATTTATAAAAACTACCTCATTTGATCCTCACAATACCACTAAGAGGTAGATCCCATTATTATCCCCATTTTACAGTTGAGGACACTGAGGCCCAGACAGCCAATATTGCAGCCCAAATCACACCCCCAGTGCACTGTGGAGCCAGGGTAGGAATGTGGCAGTCTGGCTCCAGAGTCTGGCTCTCACCCTCACTATCTGGCTTCTCAGGACCTGCTGTGTCCCGCTGTCACTCCCACCCCAAATCTGTGTCCATTTTGTACACAGCCCAAGATCAAGGTCAGCTTCTGGCTGGATTGCAGCTTGGTTGCTTGTCTTTTGTTCTATTTCTTTACTCCTCCAGTCTTTCCCGCCCTGCCCCATGCCGGCCCATAGCACTGGGCCAGGGCTCGGCTCACTGGTGTCTCCCTTCCAAAGGGGCGTGAAGCCCTGCTCTGTTGGCTGCAGGGGTTCAAAGGTGAGATATTGGCTTGGTCAGGGATTTGGACAAAGCCCGGTTTTAATGATCCTGCTCTCACCGTCTCGGGAGAGAGACATGAATAGGGCCTGTGGGAGCTGGTGCTGCCTTTCCCCTAGCACCCCCCACCCCCTTCAAACAACCCGCCTTTAGATCCAGGCCCCCCTGTTTCTTGTGAAATTGTGCCAGTTTGTCAGCAGGGCAGTACCAGTCTGCGCCAGGCGGGAGTCTCCTCCCTCACTGCCTCAGTGGGACGTCAGGCTGAGATGGCCTTGGGGCTGGACTTTGGGGAGATTTTAAAGCCCTTTTGGGTTGGGGTGTGTTTACCACCTGTCAGAGTGGGTGAGGACCAAAGGGGTGATCGTGTCCAACTCTCTTACGCTACAGTGGGGAAACAGACTGGGGAGTGCCCAAGGTCCCTCAGCCTCGGCAGACAAGGACCCATCTTCTGACTCCCAGCTCGCAGGCCATGCCTTTCCCTCTGTGGTTGGTTCTGTCCTTCGTGGCCCCCCTTAGTGCAGGGTTCTTGGACTGGGCTCTAAGAGGGAGAGGGGAGGGCAGGGAGGAGCAGGGATGAGTGGACAATGTATCCTGTTCATCTCTGTGTTCCCAGTGGCCAGCACAGAGCCTGGCACAGAGCAGTTCTCCATAAATGTTTGTGAAGTACAAACCAGGGAACAGCCCCGCCTGTGGCCTCCCAGGGCGCCGCATGTCCAGCTCTACCCCTGACACTGTGATGGTCCATCTCATATCCGTCTACCCCACCAGACAGGAGTTATTTGAGGCCGAGAAAAATGATAATAGCAACTTCTTCCGTAGTGCTTACCACTATGTTGGTATATTACCATCACCCCACTTGACAGATTAAGAAACTGACACAGGCCGGGTGCAGTGGCTCACACCTGTAATCCCAGCACTTTGGGAGGCCAAGGCGGGCAGATCACCTGAGGTCAGGAGTTCGAGATCAGCCTGGCCAACTTGGTGAAACCCCCGTCTCTACTAAAAACACAAAAAATTAGCCAGGCGTGGTGATGCGCGCCTGTACTTCCAGCTATGTGGGAGGCTGAGACAGGAGAATTGCCTGAACTGGGGAGGCAGAAGTTGCAGTGAGCCGAGATCACGCCATTGCATTCCAGCCTAGGTGACAAGAGTGAAACTCCGTCTCAAAAAAAAAAAAAAAGAAAGAAAAAGAAACGGACACACAGAGATACCATGGCTTCCTAAGGCCACACAGCAAGTAAGTGGCAGAGCTGAAGAGTTGGCCATGTTCTTAACCCCATTCCAAGGGGCCCCAGAGGTGTCATGTTTGTCTTGGTGTCCACAGGGCCTGGCACCCAGCAAGTCCTCAGAGAATGTTTGTAGACCAAATGACTGAATTCACGAATGATGCTATTACCTTGGCCATAAAGTTAAAAGATTTAAAAAAAAAATTAATTCATGACTAATGGGACAGTGTGTAGGGAAAAACCAGACTCCTGTAGACTAACCCTTTGGAAGTGGGGGTGCTGGGGCCTTGGGAAGGCGGCTTGGAGGTGTATCACACCTTGTTTTCTCACAACAGTGCCTGAGCCAAAACTAGAGAGGAAGGGAAGGTCCACTCGCCCACATCGAAGCATGGCAAGGGCCACCGGGGGCTTCCCCAATCTTCGGCTTCTCTTTGGCTCTCCCTCCCTCTCTTGTTCCCTCAGAGTTTTGAGGCGTCGGTGCTAAGGAAAGAGCATGTTGGAAAAAAACTAAAGGTTGGAATCAAGAGGCCTGTTTATTTTTCATCTGTCTGGCCCTGAGATGTTCAGCTCAATGCATCACTTTGTGGTGGAAGATTCTGTCTTTTTGAAGTTAGAGGGTTAGACAGAGCCTGGTTTGGGGCAGGGCCTGTCCCAACTATCATTTCTCCACCTCTCACAGAAACGGTGTTGGTGCCGGGCACAGAGGCTCACACCTGTAATCCCAGCACTTTGGGAGGCCAAGGTAGGAGGATCGCTTGGACTCAGGAGTTTGAGACCAGCCTGGGCGACACAAGGAGACCCAATACCTACAGAAAATTTTTAAAAATTAGCTGGGGCCAGGAGCAGTGGCTGACACCTGTAATCCCAGCACTTTGGGAGGCCAAGGCGGGTGGATCACCTGAGGTCAGGAGTTTGAGACCAGCCTGGCCAACATGGTGAAACCCTGTCTCTACTAAAATTACAAAATTAGCTAGGTGAAGTGGCACACACCTGTAGTCCCAGCTACTTGGGAGGCTGAGGCAGGAGAATCACTTGAACCTTGGAGAGGGAGATTGCAGTGAGCCAAGATCACGCCATTGCACTCTAGCCTGAGTGACAAGAGCAAAATGTAGTCTAAAAAAAAAAAAAAAATTAGCTGGACATGTAGTCCCAGCTACTCAGGTGGTGGAAGTGGGAAAATCACTGGAGCTGAGGGGTTCGAGTCTGCAGTGACCCGTGATTGCACCAGTGCACTCCAGCCTGGGCAACATAATGAGACCCTGTCTCAAAAAACGAAACCAAACCAAACAAAAAAGCTCTGCCTGCCTTCAGCCTGCTGAGGTCCAAATTTTAGATGTACTCCTTGTTCACTCTGTGCCCTTGGACAAGTTACTTCATTGTTTTAGCCTCAGTTTTCTTTTATTCTTTTGAGGCAGGGCCTTGTTCTGTTGCTCAGGCTGGAGTGCAGTGGTGTGAGCTTGGTACACTGCAGCCTTGAACTCCTGGGATCAAGTGAGCCTCCCTCCTCAGCCTCCTGAGTAGTTGAGACTACAGGTGCATGCCACCATGCCCAGCTAATTTTTCCATTTTTGTATTTTTTATAGAGACAGAGTTTTGCCATGTTGCCCAGACTGGTCTCAAATTCCTGGACTCAAGCAATCCTCCCACTTTGGCCTCCCAAAGTGCGGGGATTACAGGTGTAAGCCACCACACCTGGCTGGTTTTCTTATCCCTGAAATAATCCCTCAAAATTATGGAGAGGGCTAAATGAGGTAGTATTGGTAAAGTGGCTGACATTTAGTAATCTCAATTATTGGTAGCAACTATTATTAAAAAAAATCAATGGATAGAAATGAGAACAATGCACTTTTGGCTCAGTAAAAAGTACTGACCTTTATGGTCAGAGTAATCTAAAGAGAAAGTGACCTGCCTCTGGAGGTAATGAGGCCCCTATCACTGGAGGTGTAGTGAGGTCCGGGCAAGCACAGGCTGGAGAATGATGTGCACTGGAGAGAATTCAGCAAAGGCTTGGCACAGGAAACTTTAAGGGCCCTGCCTTGGGATCAGCACTATATGATAGGAAATTAGAGGAGCAGGTGAATCCTACTTCCTACTGTGGGGCATTGAGGAGAGCAGGCAGAGATGTCCCCAGCCTCTGGGAACATCAGGGGTTGGCTGCTATGGTTTGGACTGTGAGGCTCCCCAGAGGATAGGTAGTCCTGAGAGGCTGCCTGGAGGAGGCCTGCAAGGGTGGGTATGGTTCTGATAGGTGGGAAAAGGTGGGATTGCATTCTAGGCCCAGGAAGGGCTTGGTGGCCGAGGGACAGAGAGGAGCCTGGGCCACTAGTCCTGAGGTTGGCCCCAGGGTTGTGTCATCATCCTCGTGCCTCAGTCTCTTGGGCTGCTGGGATTACAGGTGCGCCACTACACCTGGCTAATTTTTTAAATTTTTGTAGAGACAAGGTTTCGGCATGTTGGCTGGCATGTTGGCCAGGCTGGTCTCGAACTCCTGACCTCCGGTGATCCACTTGCCTGGGCCTCCTGAAGTGCTGGGATTACAAGCGTGAGCCACCGCGCCCGGCTGGATTTTGTCATCATCCTGGGTGCCCAAGGGGTTTGGGTGTATGGTGGTGGCAGTGGGGAAACTAGTAATTCCCTGTCCCGCCAACCCCCCAGCTTCTCCTGGAGGAGGAGCCAGGGCTACTCCCGGTGGCAAGGAGCCCGGGCCCGTAAGGAGCGGAACTGGGGAAAGAAAGACTTCTTATGCCCAGTGCATTTGGGGGCGTCCGGGGGTCGGGGAACAGTGGGGCCTTTGTCCCCAACTGCCGGGAATCTGGCCGAGGAGCTGGCCCTGGGTCTGGCTAGGCCCTCGGAAGGCAGGTCCTCTTTGAAGTGACCC
Source organism: Nomascus leucogenys (assembly GCF_006542625.1). Taxonomy (NCBI): domain Eukaryota; kingdom Metazoa; phylum Chordata; class Mammalia; order Primates; family Hylobatidae; genus Nomascus; species Nomascus leucogenys. Next base: position 33,366,087 of record NC_044399.1, on the reverse strand, counting down.
TTTCAAAGCTCGGCCTGAATCCCTGGGAGGAGAGACAGCGTGGGGCGGGGCATGGGGATGACTGAGACCCACAGGCCGAGGCCTGAGGGATAGAAACAGACCCGGCCTTGGCCTCTTGGGGTGTGGAGGCTGGCGGGAGGTGTGTGGGCCGGAGGAATGTGGTGGGCTGGGGGACCATGTGGGAGCCATGTGGGAGGACAACCACGCAAGGGGCCTTAGCCCCAAGTGGGGGCCCACCTGGGGAGGGGCCGAGTTCATTCTGGCCCGAGAGTGTTTCTGTCTCCAGTCTGACTTCTGTCTGGCTCTGTGCTCCTGTGTCAACAGCTGCTTCTTCCTTTTTAATTTCCCCAAAAGTGTGAGAGCTTGGAAAGAATCGGGTGTGGACGCCAGACTCAGAGCTCTTGGGAGGAGGGAGAGGTGGGGACCTGGGCAATCCAGAGCTTTTCCTGCTCCTGAGAGCCCCCGAAGGCAGGAGGGAGAGGCTGGAGGGGACACCCCCACCTCCCCCATGGAGTCTCCCTTATGCTGAAGGTGGAGGAACTCTGTATTGTTCCTGAAAAGGGATGGAAGGAGGAGGAAAACTACCCAGAGAGGGGACATCTTCCTTTGCTTCAGCTGGAGGAATATCAGAGGCCACCCTCCTTCCCTGTCTCTCCATTTGCCTCATGGGGAAACTGAGGCCTAGAGAAGGGACAGGCCAAGGGGATAGAGCAGAGAGGAAGGGACCAGCAAGAGTGGAAGGAAGCCAGCCCTGTGCGGTTGGGACCATAGGGACTATGGCGGCTCACGCCTGTAGTCCCAGCTACTTGGGAGGCTGAGGCAGGAGGATTGCTTGAGAGGATGGATGCCAGGCGGGAGGAGGAAGGGGCCTTGGGTTGTTGAGTTGTCATAAGAGGGTTGTAGAGAAGTGCCCAGAGTCCCTTCAGGTCTGACCTGCGGTGATTCCATGAAAAGAGGGAGAGGAAGGAGTGGTTCCTGCTGGTGAGTTCCCAAGGTCCAAGTAGAAAGGGGGACCCCAGGCTTTTGGACTGAGCAATGCACAGGGGAGCCTTTGGCAGCCCAAGGGAGAACCTTGCCACCGAATCTGATGCTGTTTCTACTTCTTGCCCTGGAACCTGATCTCTCCTTGGCCTCACGGCAGTCTCTGTACTGGGGAAAATTTGTTGTTGTTGTTTCTGAGACAGAGTCTTGCTCTGTCACCCAGGCTGGAGTACAGTGGCGCGATCTCGGCTCACTGCAACCTCTCCCGAGTTCAAGTGATTCTCCTGCCTCTGCCTCCTGAGTAGTTGGGATTACAGGCGCCCACTACCATGCCCGGCTAATTTTTTTGTATTTTTAGTAGAGATGGGCGTTCACCATGTTGGTCAGGCTGGTCTCGAACTCCTGACATCAGGTGATCTGCCCACCTCAGCCTCCCAAAGTGTTGGGATTATAGGCGTGAGCCATGGTGCCTGGCCTGGGAAGATTCTTATAAATCTCCCTTTCCTCTTCTGGAGGTGTGGCCCTGGGTTCCTCCCCAAGAGGGGCGGAGGAGGGGGCGGAGGCCCCAGGCTGCAATGGAGGCTGTCTGCACACTGTATCTTGCACTGGCATCACAGAGCTGAGCTTCATTAGCTCTAATGAAGCCTTGGCACTGTGCCCCTCCCACACAGCACCTAGATGTTTCAAGGAAGGCGAGGGGGACAGCTGAGGTTGGGTCCGGAGCCTAGGAGATGGTCGGGGGATGTTTGCAAGAGGGGAGGGTAGGAGGCAGAAAATGGGGACCACACAGCCAGGCGGGGGTTGCCAACATGAGGGAGAAGCAGCCCCTCTTCCTTCCCCACTGGGACCTTTTTCTTCTCCAGTGGCCCAGAGGCCTAGGTACCCCCAGTGCTAGGGAAAGCCTTATCTGAGAGACGGGGCGTGGTCTGGGGATGCTGAGGATATTCCTCCGGTCTGGCTTGCAGAGAGTGCCCCTCCTGCCCTCTCCGTAATTTCAGCCTGGGGCAGAAGAAGGCCCTGACCCCAGCATGGGAAGCCCAGGGCTTGGGAAAGTCCGGCAGTGGGCCGGAGCCGAGCCGAATCGAACCCACTGTCAGTGGTGATCGCTGGTTGCTTGCGCTCTGCATTCCAGGCTCTCTCTTGGGACCTGGATAAATGAGAAACAACCCCGCCCTCAAGGGCCTCCTTGTCTGCTTTTCCTACCGCCCAAAAGCGAGACAAAAAGTCTCCACAAAGATTGTAGAAGCATGAGTTCTAAGATTTGCATCCAGCCCATCGATCAGTCCAGAACACCCCTTAGGGGCCCCCTGCCAAAAATATTAATGTAAAAATGGCCCAGTCTGACTGGGGTGACGGACCTGCAGCCTCCACAAGCCAATGTCTTCACCGTGGTAATCATTGGAGAGTGAGTGTGGTCACATAGGCGTTAACAGGAGTTTAAAGCTGGAAGCCGGAAGCTGGGTAGAATTGCCGTAGGGATTGGTTAAAAACCAGTTGGTGATATGATTAATCTCCTTTCTCTCATCTCCGGTTTCCAAATCTATCATTAACCTGAGGATTCTATAGTGAAATCCTTTTTGATCGATTTTCAAGTACCGTCATAAGGGGAGTGTATAAATACAGATGCAACAACTGAGACCTGGAGTGGGCAAATAACTTCACTCAAGGTCACCAAGCATCAAATTTCAAGCTGGGCCAGGCATGGTGGCTCACACCTGTAATCCCAGAGACTTGGGAAGCTTCAACAGGAGGATTGCTTGACGCCAGGATTTTTTTTTTTTTTTTTTTTTTTTTGAGAGAGGGTTTTGCTCTGTCACCCAGGCTAGAGTGCAGTGGCACAATCAGGCACACGCCACCATGCTTGGCTAATTTTTTTGTAGCAATGGGGGTCTCCCTACATTGCCTAGGCTGGTCTTGAACTCCTGAGCTCAAGTGATCCTCCTGCCTTGGTCTCTCAAAGTATTGGGATTACAGGCATGAGCCAAAGATCAATTTGAGACCAACATGGGCAACATAGCAAGACCCTGTCTCTAAAAAATTAGCCAGGTGTGGTGGTGCACACCTGTAGTCCCAGCTACTTGGGAGGCTGACCTGGGAAGATTGCTTGAACTCAGGAGTTTGAGGCTACAGTGAGCTATGACTGCACTGCTGCACTCTGGCCTGGGCAACAGAGCAAGACCCTATCCACCCCTACCCCCGCCCCCCCGAAAAAAAAATTAAAGCTGAGTCTTTCAGAATCCTAGGTCTGTCATTGTGGTGACTGCTGTATTCTCTGACAACAAAGAGCCTGGGAGGACACCCCTCACCCAGGGAAGGTAGACCGTCTTTTCCACAGCTGAGCCCTGAAATCCAAGCAAAGGTTGGCATAACGAAGGGGTGGGGAGGGCAGATGTAATTAGTGGTGGGAGCAGAGAGATGTAGATTAAGTTCTGCTTCTCTGTGTCTTCTGTGATTCAGTGTGGAGTCTGGGTATTCTCGTGAGTGGCGTGGGGGACCCCAGGGTTCTGTCAATGAACATGGCTGAGCCCCTGCCTCCTCCAAAGATGCTCCAGCACTCAGGGGAAGAAGGCTTCACTGTGGGGAAATGAGGCTTGCCAAAGCTTGAAAGATGTTTGCTGGGGCCAGGCACGGTGGCTCACGCCTGTAATCCCAGCACTTTTGGGGGCCAAGGTGGGCAAATCACGAGGTCAAGAGATCGAGACCGTCCTGGCCAACATGGTGAAACCCCATCTCTACTAAAAATACAAAAATTAGCTGGGCGCGGTGGCATGCACCTTTAGTCCCAGCTACTTGGGCTGAGGCAGGAGAATCACTTGAACTCGGGAGGTGGAAGTTGCAGTGAGCCAAGATCATGCCACTGCACTCCAGCCTGATGACAGAGTGAGACTCCGTCTCAAAAAAAAAAAAAAAAAAAAGTGTTTGCTGGGACAAGAAAGGGATGGAGGAGCAGGGGAGAAGGGCGTGCCAGGCAGAGGGACCCAGCATTAGCACAGGCAAGGAGGCATGAACCAGCCTGGCCTCTTAAGGGATTGATGAATACAAGGCCCAGAGGAGAGGGAGGAGGTCAGGTCGGGAAGGCCAATGAGACCAGATCCTGCCCCTTGCCTTCCCCATCAGGTTGTATTCCTCATGCCATACTGAGGAACTTGCTCCCTTAGCTACTTCGGAGCCACACAAGGGTCTCGGGCAGTGGAGGCAGCAGACCAGGTGAAAGAAGATGGGAGCTGAAACTGGAGGTACAGTTGGAAGGGCAGGATAAGAGTGGAGTATGTTGGCTGGGCGTGGTGGCTCACACCTGTAATCCCAACACTTCGGGAGGCTGAGGTGGGCGGATCATCTGAGGTTGGGAGTTTGAGACCAGCCTGACCAACATGGAGAAACCCCCTCTCTACTAAAAATACAAAATTAGCCGGGAGTGGTGGCGCATGCCTGTAATCCCAGCTACTCGGGAGGCTGAGGCAGGAGAATTGCTTGAACCTGGGAGGCAGAGGTTGCGGTGAGCCTAGATTGCACCTTTACACTCCAGCCTGGGCAACAAGAGCAAAACTCCATCTCAAAATAAATAAATAGATACATACATACATAAAAATACAAAAATTAGCTGGGCATAGTGGTGGGCACCTGTAAATCCCAGCTACTTGGGAGGCTGAGGCAGGAGAATTGCTTGAACCCGGGAGGTGGAGGTTGCAGTGAGCCGAGATCGCACCACAGCACTCCAGCCTGGGTGACAAGAGTGAGACTCTGTCTAAAAAAAAACAAAACAGAGTGGGAGTATGTCACCCTCTTCCCCTTTCCAGAAACTTGCTGTACCGTCTCTTTCCCTCGTCTAGAAGGGCCTTCTCTGCCTTTTCATTTCTCCAACTCCTATTCCTCTTTCAATGCGCAGTTCAAATATCTTCTGTAAAGCCTCCCTCCACCACTCAAATATATGGCGACTTCCTCCTCTGTGTGCTAGATCTTGTGCCCCGCGAGGGTAGGGACTTTGTCTTGTTCACTGCTCTATATCCAGCTTCTAGGCCAGGCCCTGTTGAGTGAATGCTGCTGACTGATGAATTGAGTGTTCCCATAGCATTTGACACTGCATTGCCCACCAATAATAATAACAATGGGAGTATTGGTTATAGCAAACAAGTATTGTGGCGCTCAGGGACACTGCTGTGCTGAGCACTTTACACACACCGTCTCTTTAATCTGCACAACAATCCCATGGGCGATGGATTATCTCTATTTAATAACTGTGGAAACAGAAGCTTAGGGAGGTTAGTAACTTCTCCAGTGACATACAGCTTGGAAGTGGGCCTGAGTCAGGATTCAAACCAGCTTCCTCTGAATCCTGCTTAGGAACTTTTTTTTTTTGAGACCAAGTCTTGCTCTGTCACCCAGGCTGGAGTGCGGTGGCGCGATCTCGGCTCACTTCAACCTCCACCTCCCAGGTTCAAGCAATTCTCCTGCCCGGCTAATTTTTGTATTTTTACTAGAGATGGGGTTTCACCATGTTGACCAGGCTGGCCTAACTCCTGACCTTAGGTGATCAGCCTGCCTCGGCCTCCTAGAGTGCTGGGATTACAGGCTTGAGCTACCGAGCCCAGTCGGAACTTTTTTTTTTTTAGACAGTCTTGCTCTGTCACCCAGGCTGGAGTGCAATGGCGCGATCTCTTCTCACTGCAACCTCCTCCTCCTGGGTTCAAGTGATTCTCCTGCCTCAGCCTCCCAAGTAGCTGGGACTATAGGCACGCACCACTGCATCTGGCTAATTTTCGTATTTTTGGTAGAGACAAGGTTTCACCATGTTGGCCAAGCTGGTCTCTAACTCCTGGCTTCAAGTAATCCTCCGACCTCGGCCCCCCAAAGTGCTGGGATTACAGGCATGAGGCACTATGCCCAGGCTCTGCTTAGGAACTTTTAAACACTATGCCCTACAGCACCTTTATTTGTTGCGTGTCTATGTCTTTGGTTTTATAAAACCAGGAACTGCTTTTGTTGGTTTTTGAAAATCCTCAGACTACGGCACTGATTTGTTCAGCAACTTTTACATGCCAGGCACTCAACATTGAGTCCTCTCCAGGACCCAGTTTACAGCTGAGGAGACTGAGGCTTGGAGAGGGAAAGGACTTGACCAAGGTCGTGCAGTTGGGACCTGAAACCTGGCCTCTGACTCGTCTTCCCTTGTGTCACTGGCCCCCCTAGCCCAGTGCCAGGCCCTTGGTGGCACCCAGTGAACAGTCCTAGGATGAAAGAAAGAGGAACCAGCTCTGAAGGTGACCACTTTCCTTGGGGGCACACAAGGGGCCAGACAGGAGCCATGGACTGGGCCTCTAGCCTCTAAGCCCAGTGTGTGTCCCACCGGGATCACTGATGAGGGGAGGGATCTAGAGGCCGGGACTGGGGATGTCATAATTTCCAGGTGCCCAGCTGTCTGTCAGACCTGTCAGCTCCAAGGAGTGGCTGACCTGGTGCTGGGGTGGTCAGGGATGGTGTCCGGGGCAGGCAGAGCCTTACCACGACCTTTAGAGGCCTCCAGAGGCTGCACAGCAGCGGTGGGATTTTGGCCACAGGTGACCAGAAGGAACCTCCAAGCCTGGGAAATGCAGCTGCGGGGGCCACAGCGCGGGTGGGCAGAGGCCCTGGGTTGTGCTGCAGGCTGGGCACTGCCTTTTGCTGAGTGACCATTCGGCCTATGCTCCCAGCCCCACAGGGATCCACCAATCAGACCTGCCTGCTGCTGTGTATTTGCATCTCATTTGCATGACAACACCCCTTGCTCTGTCCCCAAGTGTGCCTCCCCAGCCCATGGCCCATTCCCCATTTCAGGCCCCCTGTGCGGAGCTCCCGTGGGAGGGGCAGAAAGGCCCACCTGGGCTGCCAGCCTGGCGCACTATTCATAGCTCAGGGCTGGCGTACTTCACATACTTGGCGTTTCTCATGTCTGGCTGGCCCAAAGCAGCCGCCCCTCTGTTGTCCTCCCCTCCCTCCTCTCTTCTCTCTTCCCCCTTCCCCTCCTCCCTTAACCTCTTCCCCCACCTTCTTCCTCTCAACCAATCTTCCTGAAATCTACAGATGTCCAAGTCCCTCGTCATGGAAGAGCCCACATAAGGAAACTGAGGCCCCAGAGAGGGCGGGGCCTGGAGGGAGAAACCGGTAGTAATGAGGCATATAATGAGGTGGCTGAGAGTCTGGGCTCTGCCCACAGCTTCAATCCCGAGCTGACATTAGCTGTGGCACCATGGCAGATTCCTTAGCTTGCTAAGTTAGACAAGCGTTTCAGAAAGTCAAGCTGAGACCTGGAGGGTAAGGGTTGAGTCAAGGGAAGAAGGGGAGGGGGAGGGGGCAGGCAGGCACTGTATTATAGTCCAGGGAGAGGGGAACTTGGATGGGGGAGCAGGCCCTGAGTCTCAGGACAAGGGCTTGGCACGTTGCAGAACCCACGAGGAGGGCTCGTGGCTGGAGTATGGCCAGCTGGGGTGAGGGCACAGAGATGCAAAGAGGATTGAAGCAGCTCCCCCTTTTTTCCCCACACCTTTCTCCCCCACTCCTTTTTTTTGAGGCTGGATCTGGCTCTGTTGCCCAGGCTGGAGTACAGTGGCACAACCATGGCTCACTGCAGCCTTGAACTCTTGGCTCAAGCAATCCTCCCACCTCAGCCTCCCAAGTAGCTGGGACTACAGGTGTGCCCCACGGCGCCTGGCTAATTTTTATTTTTATTTTTGTGGAGATGGGATCTTACTATGTTGACTAGGCTGGTCTCAAACTGCTGGGCTCAAGGGATCCTCCTGCCTCTGTCTCCCCAAGTTCTGTGATTACAGGCATGAGCCACCACGCCCGGCCCCCCTTTCTTCCTTATTCCAGCACCTTGACATCTGGATCTGGTTCCCTCTGAGGAAGGGGTGGGGATATAAAAAGCCCCTGCCTCTGCTAGACCCCTCCTGGGGACAGGGTTCTGGTTACCCCTAACTCTCTGAGGAAAGGCTCATTCATTCTCCAACATTTAGAAACAGTGTGCAGAGCACCCACCCTGGGCCAGGAGCCAGGGATTTGACCACCAGCAAAGCAGACATGGTCCTTGCCTTCCAGGACCCACAGCCCTGTGGGGAGATGTTGGTCAAAATAAGCTCATAAACAAGTAGACACTGATAAGAGGGTGCACAGGTAACTGACCTGGTCTGGGGCCAGAGGAGGTGTGCCTGGGGAAGTGACATTTTTTTTTTTTTTTTTTTTTTTTTGAGACGGAGTCTCGCTCTGTCGCGCAGGCTGGAGTGCAGTGGCGCAATCTCGGCTCACTGCAAGCTCCGCCTCCCGGGTTCACGCCATTCTCCTGCCTCAGCCTCTCCGAGTAGCTGGGACTACAGGCGCCCGCCACTACGCCCGGCTAATTTTTTTGTATTTTTAGTAGAGACGGGGTTTCACCGTGGTCTCGATCTCCTGACCTCGTGATCCGCCCGCCCCGGCCTCCCAAAGTGCTGGGATTACAAGCGTGAGCCACCGCGCCCGGCCGGGAAGTGACATTTTTGCTAAGAGCAACAGGGTGGGTAGGAGTGAATCAGGGCATGGGTTGCATTCCAGAAACAGCATGTGCAAAGGACCTGAGGCTGGAAGGGTGCCTGGTCCTCACAGGAGGTGGAAGGAGGCCAGGGTGGCCAGAGCACAGAGGAAGAGGGTGTGGTGAGTGTGGGGGCCAAGGCGCGTCCCACAGGGCCTGGTGGTCATAATATTAAAATAATCAATCTGGACTGTCAGATGCCAGAGAGGTGACTGCCACTTGGAGCAGGGCAATGGTGTAATGAAGTGAGCAGACTCCAGAGACATCTAGGAAGCAGAGTCTACTCCGATGCAGGGATGGAGGGCTGGGGCCATAACACCTAATTCTTGGTTCTCAGCAACTTTTTCAGGCTGGTATCCCTGTCTTTATTTTATAGCTGAAGAAATAAGGAAACTTGAGTGACCTTGAGTGATGGTCTTGAGGTCACACAGCCAGAAAAGGGCCAGGGCCAGTACCAATGGCAAGTGTGGCCTTTTCTCTGTGTTAGCTTTCTTGATGCCAGGACAGTGGTCACTTTCTCACCAGCCTCCCTGTCCCCACGCCTCGGTGCCCCTGCAGGTCACCCCAGCATTCCCTGCCTAGCATCCAACCCGGTGGAGAGCCAGGAGTTCCAGGTGGTGGGTGCTGTGTGCCACCTTTATTTCCAGAGGTTGTTCTGCTGTTAAATGAGTTAGTGCATTTAACAGCAGCGTGCCTAGGGTATAGTAAGCACTCAACAAGTATTCATGACTGTGTGGCTGTTATCCTGTCTCCAAATGTGGGGCCAGGCAAACTGGCAGGGGGAGGCAGGAGGAGGATCTGGAGTGAGGATAATGCCATCTGTCTTCTTCTGACCAGAGAGCCCAGCCCAGGGGCTCCCTCATAGCAGCGGCACAGGGGAGGCTGTTTGTCCCTGCAGAGCCACTGTCCCTGCCACCTGTCCAGCTGCCTCTGGGCATCACAGACTGGATTACGGAGTGGTTCAGTTCATAGGCAGGGCCACATGTGTGAAGGGGAAGGTAGGGGTAACCGGGAGGGATGGGCAGGGCTGGGGTGAGGGGGTGGGTGGTTTCAGGGGTGGGGCTGACAGCCTCTCCCTGCAGGGAGCCCCATGTGCCCCCGGGAGACTTTCAGAATCTGCTGAGACCTGCCCTGGGAGGGGACATGGTCTTAGCTTGACTGGGACCCAGCTCTTGCCTGAAGGAAACCAGTGTGTGCACCTGTTACCTCTGCCCAGGCTGTCAGACAACAGAAAGCACTCCCGGGGGGCGGGGGGCAGGCGGAGTCACACCTAGAGCTCTCCCCTAGTCTCCTCTGAAATGCGCTGTCCAGTGTGAGACCGGGGGATGGATCTGCTGACCTTAGAGAAGAGTAATTGCAGGCATTCCCCTGCCTCTAGGAATGACTGCTCCAGTCTAGTCTGAAAAGGGGCTCTGGCCTCTCTCCTTGACCAAAGGGAGACCCCGAGATTCCACAGTTGCTCTGTCCTTCTGCAGGAGATTCATCTCTGTAGGAGATGCGGAGGGGAAGATCCCAGGGCAGGTTGGAGCTTAGGGGCCTGGGGAGCGAGGTTGAGGGAATGACCCTTCTGCTCCCTCTGGGTTGTCAAGGAGATGAGGCATGCCAGCGCTGGGCCAGCAGGGGGCTCTGCTGGCCACAGGACCTGCCTGTCGGGCAGCCGAGATGTGCACCCTTCATTGTGCGGGCTCATTTCCAGGAGTGCCTGAGAGGACGCGGTGGTGTCTCTGTGGGCACACACTTGTGTGTATGTTACAGGTGGGTGTGAGCGTGTGGCGCGTTGGAACGGGCATGTGTGTGCTTGGTGGGTTTGAGGACCCCCACACTGAGCCAGGTTTCTGCCAAGAAAACTCTTCCAAGGTCCTGCCGGCAGCCTTGGAAGAGTTTGTGCATGACTGGGGATGGCAGCCTCTGTGGATGGCAGGCCCCCATCAACACCAAGGACCTGATGCGTGCCAGGTTCAGGCTGGGCGATCCCCCTGTGTGGGGACCTCTAGGGCTCCAAAGATGACAGTAGAGACTCTGAGGAGGTGCAGTGGAGAAGGGATGGCAGGGAAAGGTCTTCCAGGCAGGAGGTGCCCAGCTCCTGGGCAACCTCTGTGGGCAGAGCCTTCTCCTGAGCACCAAGGAGAGACCTGTTCATTTGTTTCATCTTTCAACATTTTTTTTTTTTTGAGACAGAGTTTTGCTCTTGTCATCCAGGCTGGAGTGCAATGGCGCGATCTCGGCTCACTGCAACCTCCACCTCCTGGGTTCAAGCAATTCTCCTGCCTCAGCCTCCAGAGTAGCTGGGATTACAGGCACCTGACATCATGCCCAGCTAATTTTTGTATTTTTAGTAGAGACGGGGTTTCACCATGTTGGCAAGGCTGGTCTCAAACTCCTGACCTCAGGTGATCCAACTGCCTTGGCCTTCCAAAGTGCTGGGATTACAGGCCTGAGCCACCGTGCCTGGCCTTTTATTTTGTGTGTGTGTTTGATTTCTGACTTGGCCTTTTAAAAAAAATTATAGAATATATAATATGGCCGGGTGCTGTGGCTCACACCTGTAATCCCAGCACTTTGGGAAGCCGAGGTGGGCAGATCACGAGATCAGGAGATTGAGACCATCCTGGCTAACACAATGAAACCCCGTCTCTATTTAAACAAACAAACAAAAAACAGCCGGGCATGCTGGCTCGCACCTGTAGTCCCAGCTACTCAGGAGGCTGAGGCAGGAGAATCACTTGAACCGGGGAGGTGGAGGTTGCAGTGAGCTGAGAGCACGCCATTGTACTCCACACTCCAGCCTGAGCAACAAGAGCGAAACTCCATCTCAAAATATGTATATATATATAACAAAATTTATAATTTTAACCATTTTTAACTGTAAAGTGGCATTAAGTACATCCATATTATTATGCTATCACCATAAGTGGTGATATTCCACTATCAATCACCGTAAGTGGAATAATATAATATTTATTCATTCATTCCTTTTTTTTTTTTTTTTTTCGAGACAGGGTCTTGCTTCGTCACCCAGGCTGGAGTGCAGTGGTGTGATCATGGCTCACAGCAGCCTTGACCCCTGGGCTCAAGGGATCCTCCCATCTCAGCTTCCTGAGGAGCTGGGATTATAGGTGCGTGCTACCACGCTCTGCTATTTTTTTTATTTTTTGTAGAGACAGGGTTTCACTATGTTGTCAGGCTGGCCCTGAACTCCTGACCTCAAGTGATTCTCCCACCTCAGCCTCCCAAAATGCTGGGAATACAGGTGCTGGGATTACAGACGTGAGCCACCAAGCCCAGCCAATATTAATCCTTTCACTTAGCATAATGTCTTCGAGGTTCATCCACATTGTAGCATGTGTCAAATTTCATTTTTTTTTTTTTTGAGACAGGGTCTGGCTCCCCTAGGCTGAGGTGTAGTGGTGCGATTTCAGCTCATTGTAACCTCCATCTCCTGTGCTCAAGCCATCCTCCCACCTTAGCCTCCTAAGCAGCTGGGACTACATGTGTGTGCCACCACACCTGGCTAATTTTTTTTTTTTTTTTGTAGAGATGGAGTTTCACCATGTTGCCTGGGCTGGTCTCGAACTCCTGGGTTCAAGCAATCCTCCCGCCTCAGGCTCCCAAAGTGCTGGGATAACAGGTGTGAGCCACCCCGCCTGGCCTTCAATTATTTTAAAAGGCTAAATAATACAATTATTATTATTCATATCATGTATGTATTATATGTAATACAGTAATACAGACAATTTCATTGTATGGATATACCTCATTTTGTTTGTCCATTCATCCGTAGATGGACACTCGGGTTGCTTCCATTTCTTGGCTGTTGTGAATAACACTGCTACGAACATGGGTGTACAAACATTTCTTCTAATCCCTGCTTTCAGTTGTTGTGGATATATACCCAGAAGTGGAATTACTGGATCATATGGTAATTCTGTGTTTAATTTTTTTTTTTTTTTGAGACGGAGTTTCACTTTTGTTGCCCAGGCTGGAGTGCAACCGTGCGATCTTGGCTCACTGCAACTTCCGCGTCCCTGGTTCAAGCGATTCTCCTGCCTCAGCCTCCTGTCCATGTTTAATTTTTTGAGAAACTGCCATACTGATTTCCATAGCAACTCCATCATTGTATTCATTTATTTTTAAATTTTATTTTATTTTTTATTGCTTTTTTAGGGAGGGATTCTTGCTCTGTGGCCCAGGCTGAAGAGCAGTAGTGTGATCACAGCTCACTGCAGCCTCCAACTCCTGGGTTCAAGGGATCCTCCTACCTCAGCCTCCCAAGTAGCTGGGACTACAAGTGTGTGCCATCACGCTTGGCCAATTTTGCATTTTTTATAAAGATGGGGTCTCTATATGTTTCCCAGGCTGGTCTTGCATTCCTGGCCTCCCAAACACTGGGATTACAGGTATGAGCCACTGTGCCTGGCCACAGCCACACCATTTTACATTCCCACAGCAATCCAATTTCTCCATATCCTCACCATTAAGAAATAATTTTTGAGCTGGGCGCAGTGGCTCATGCCTGCAATCCCAGCACTTCGGGAGGCCGAGGCGGGTGGATCATTTGAGGTCAGGAGCTCGAGATTAGCCTGGCCAACATGGTGAAACCCCGTCTCTACTGAAAATACAAAAATTAGCTGGGCATGGTGTCAGGTGCCTGTAATCCCAGCTACTCTAGAGGCTGAGGCAGGAGAATCACTTGAACCCAGGAGGTGGAGGTTGCAGTAAGCCGAGATCTCGCCACTTCACTCCAGCCTGGGCAACAGAGACTCCGTCTAAAAAAAAAAAAAAAGAAATAATTTTTGAAAGCCCACTATGCACAAAGCTCTCTAGGAGGGCAAATCCGTTCTGAAAACCCAACAGCCATTGTCCTTAGGGAGCTCTCAGTCTAAGGGGGAGACTCAGGCCAGGCCCTTGAGCATCCTCCAATCTGAGGGGAAAGACACAGGCCATGCCTTTTGGGAGACCCTAGACTGATGTGGGGTAAAAATCCCTTGTTTTCGGCCGGGCGTGGTGGCTCACGCTTGTAATCCCAGCACTTTGGGAGGCCGAGGCGGGCGGATCACAAGGTCAGGAGATCGAGACCACGGTGAAACCCCGTCTCTACTAAAAAATACAAAAAATTAGCCGGGCGTGGTGGCGGGCGCCTGTAGTCCCAGCTACTTGGAGAGGCTGAGGCAGAAGAATGGCGTGAACCCGGGAGGCGGAGCTTGCAGTGAGCCGAGATTGCGCCACTGCACTCCAGCCTGGGCGACAGAGCAAGACTCCGTCTCAAAAAAAAAAAAAAAAAAAATCCCTTGTTTTCAAGGAGCACACAGTCTGATGGAGGAGGCACAGCTTCTTCCCTTTGGGGAGTCTGCAGACAGGCCCAGAGACCAGAATGGAGACCCCAGAGACAGCCAAGGGGCTGCTGAGTGGGTAAATCAGGGGGTACAGAGGGGTTGTGGTAAGCCCTGTCCCATGCCAGCCTGCTGTTGCCTGGGCAATGGCCCTGGTGTTTGCTTTGTGGCTGGCTAGACGCACCCTTTTCTGTAAGTGCTCATTTCCCACCAAGAGGAAAAAGGTTCCCCTTTAGTCTCCCCTTCCTCTGTTGTCCCTGAGGGGGGAACTGGCCCTCCTCTGGCACTGGAGACCCTGCCAGCCTGGCACCTTTGCCATGCTCCTTGCCTGCTGGGAGAGGCCCCATCCTGGGGTCTCATGTTGCCCACACCTTCCCTACTCCCAGAGGGCCCACAAGGTAGTGCTCTGGGCTTGCCAAAGTTCAGCCAAGGAAGTGGGAGATCCTACTGAATCCTCCCTGCTTGGGAGGAACTGGGGCACGTCAGGAGCCTGTAGGAACCTGGGGCTGGCAGTGGGAGGTGGGGTGATGCCGGGAAGGATGAGCTTGCTTGGGTCTGTGAGCGTCCGCATGTGTCACCGTGTCTTTGCGTATACATGGCTGAGTGTCTGCATGTCTGAATGTGAGTGTGACTGTGATGACTATCCAAAAAGCCGTCGAAACAGCCTGCATTTATTAAATCCCTACTATGTGCTCTGAGCCTGTGCTAAGACTTTCTTTAATTTACTTAATCCTCCCAACAACCTTTGAGGTGGAAATTCATGTCATTACCATTTTATTGATGAGGAACCAAGGCTTAAAGAGGTTAAGTAACTCACCCAAAGTCTCACATCTAGAAAGTGGTAGAGATAGGGCTCTGACTCAGCCTCCAGAGGACTCCAGATCCCATGTGTCAGCCCCTGAGCTGTGCTACCACTGAAAGAACTTGGGGATTTTTTTTTTTTTTTTTTTGAGACAGGGTCTTGGTCCGTCACCCAGGCTGGAGTACAGTGGCGCGAACACAGCTCACCGTACCCTTGACTTCCTGGGCTCAAGTGATCTTCCCACCTTAGCCTCCTGAATAGCTGGTACCAGAGGTGCACGCCACCATCCCCGATTAAGTTTTTTGTAGAGATGGGGTCTTGCCAAGTTGCCCAGCCTTTTTTTTTTGAGACCAGGTCTCACACTGCAGCCTTGACCTCCCTGGGCTCAGGTGATCCTCCCCACCTCAGCCTCCCGAGTAGTTGAGACCACAGGCACGCACTACTACACCTGGCTAATTTTTATATATATAGATATATATATATATATTTTTTTGAGACGGAGTCTCGCTCTGTTGCCCAGGCTGGAGTGCAGTGGTGTGATCTCGGCTCACTGCAAGCTCCGCCTCCCGGGTTCACGCCATTCTCCTGCCTCAGCCTCTCCGAGTAGCTGGGACTACAGGCGCCCGCCACCATGCCCGGCTAATTTTTTGTATTTTTAGTAGAGACGGGGTTTCACTGTGGTCTCGATCTCCTGACCTCGTGATCCGCCCGCCTCGGCCTCCCAAAGTGCTGGGATTACAAGCGTGAGCCACCGCGCCCGGCCTATATTTTTTATAGACACAGGGTTTCTCTGTGTTGCCCAGGCTGGTCTTGAACTCCTGGGCTCAAGTGATCCTCCTGCCTTGGCCTCCTAGAGTGCTGGGATTATAGGCGTGAATCATCATGCCCAGCCAGAATTTGAGGATTTTGTGCATTTGGCATTATCTCAGCCCACCTCCCTGATGGTGGTGGGATGTCTGGAGTGACAAGTGCTTCCTCATCTCCCTTCCCAGGCTTCCGTGGCTCTGGCCTAGTTTGAGGGAGAGAGAGCACAGTCCATCCCAACCCCGGGCAAGAGTGGCCCTAGAGGGGAAGAGCACTGGGTCTGGGGAGACCCTGGGAACCACCCCCTACCCGTGGGCCAGACATAGCGCCAGTGCGGAGTGCCCAGGTTCCCGGTGATGGGGGTTATGTGTACATGAAGGGCGCTGGGGAGACACAGGCTTGCTTGGCCGGCTCAACAACTTGACCTGCTGGGGCTTGTCAGGCGGGAGTCTCTACCCAAGCAATGCTGGGAACCAGGCATCTGAATGGGGCAAAAGGGTGGAAGAGGCCCGAGGGGGCAGCCGCCCTTGACTGAGGAGACTGGAGCAGGGTTCAGAGGCCCAGGCGTGGGCGGAGCGGGCATGTGTCGGTATCGCATTGCCTGCATGCCTGGGATGCACGGATTGCAGTGGGATTTGCCCTGTCTGTGTGCGAGGTTGTGGAGTGGTCATGAGTCTGCGTTTGGTGGTGTGCGACTGGTGTACAGGACCAGATGGAGCTTCAAACATGCTGGATGACTCTCTTGGGGTGGAGGCATGGTTTGTCACCTGGCAGTTTGGGGCCCACATTCTGGGAAGAGCGCTGAGCAAGCCAGAGGAAGGAAAAGCAGGCAGAATCGACCCTGAGCCCCTCTCTCACTTCCTGAACCACACGCCCTGCAACACGTCAGTTTCCTTCTTGCTCCTATCTCTGACCCTTGGGACTCAGGACGCTCTCCTCCCCTTCCCCAGTGCCTACTTGCTTCTACTCCTCCAGTCCGGACCATCCTCTCCCGTGAGGGATAGCCTGGGAGGTGTCTGGACCCACCCTCAAAAAACTGTCACCTCCCAGAGAGAAGAGGCCCTGTGCACCTGAGAGCAGGGCTCCCTTGGTTTGTGGGAGTCTCCCTTGGTGGGGGTGAAGGCAGCCGGCTTTGGCCAGAGTCTAGAACTTGGGGATCCCTAAAGGTTTCAGGAGCTGGGACAATATTCCTGAAAGACTCTCTAAAGTATCTCAGCTCCTGGCCCACAACAGGTGCTCAAGATGTGGTTAAACAAGAGGGTAATGGAAAAAGATCTGGTAAGCAGTTAGAACCCTGGGATCCGGTCCCAGCTTAGTAAAAATAAGTCCTTGAACTAGTCACTTGTTCTCTTTGAGCCTCAGTTTCTTTTTTAAATTTTATTCTTATTTATTTATTTATTTATTTATTTATTTATTTATTTATTTATTTATTTTGGGACAGGGTCTCACTCTGTCTCCCTGGCTGGAGTGCAATGGCGTGATCTCTGCTCATTGCAACCTCTACCTCCCAGACTCAGGTGATCCTCCCACCTAAGCCTCCTGAGTAGCTGAAACTACAGACACGTGCCACCACACCTGGCTAATTTCTGTATTTTTTGTAGAGATGGGGTTTTGCCATGTTGCTCAGGCTGGTCTCAAACTCCTGGGCCCAAGCGATCTGCCTACCTTGGCCTCCCAGTGCTGAGATTGCAGGTGTGAGCCAGGATGCCTGGCCAAGCCTCAGTTTCTGTAACTGAAAAACGGGTATCAAAAAAATCTCTGGTTATCTGATTCTTAGGGTAAGTGTCAAATGAGAACAAGTGAAAGTGCTTTCAAATAGTAAAAGACGATGATCTCTTGGAAGGAGGGAAGACTGGATGCCCTCCTTTTGGGGATGCAGCCTTCAAGCCCCTCCCCAGGGACCCTCAGGAAGATGAGGTTGAATGGATTTTGCAAGCTGGTCAAACTAGAGGGGGATGGGAGGGGCAGCTCAGCAGGGTAATTTCTGATGCAGGGGGAGGAAGCTGGGCAGGGCGTGGGGGGAGGACTCACGCTAGGCAGGAAGGCTTGGAATAGAATCTCAGCTACGCCTGGTATTTCCCAGCCCTGGGCCCCCTCCCCCACCACCCTCTGGGGCCCACCCCACATTCCTTTCCCAGAGGAAATCGGGGAGGGAGCGGAGAGGCTCCCTAGGCCTGGAGGATCATTTATTCAAGCTACATAAGCTTTGAGGCCCCACTGTGTGCACTCTCCCACTGAAGTCCCCACAGAGGCAGCTGGGTGTGGAGGTGGTGGGGGTGGGGAAGGAAGGTGTGGTTTGTGTTGGAGGAATCTGTTACCTCCTTGGCTGGGCCTTGCTCCCCTGCCAGGTTAGAGGGCAGGAAATGGACATTGTATATGGTTGATCCTTTCCAAGATCTCTGCAGTCTGAACACAGAAAACCCATGTTGCGTCTCCACCTCTCTCCTCCCTGCTGCCCCAGAACCCTCAGCGGTTTTGAATTCCGCGGAGGTGGATTCTTGATCTGGGCACACAGCAGCACCTGTTGGCCATCAGAGGCTCCATGGGGGATGAGAGGGGAGAGTCACTCCATTTCCTCAGAACCAGGGACTGGACTAGCATCAAGAGGAATGCAAGTTAGGCACCTGGAAGGACTTACTGGCTGCTTGCTGGCAGGACAGGCCAGACTTGGAGCTGAAGACATCCGGTTGCCCTCCGCTTGGGGCCCCAGAGTCTGACATGGCTGGGGACATCTTGATAGTGGTTCCAGCTGGTCTAGGAGGGTCTGGCCTTTGGAGAGTATAAAGGAGTCACAGGGCAGGTCAGGGCAGGAGTGGTCCGGACACTGAATCCTTAGTTTTCTAGCGATGGAAGTGGGGCGGTTGAGGGTGCCGATGGAGATGGAGCGTCCTGCTCTCCCCGGCTGCAGTCCTTTCCCGCTCTCCCCCTAAGCTCTCCTGACTCAGCTCGTGGCAGCCTCACTCTTCCCATCTGGCTTCCGCCAGGGTGGGGGTGGGGGGTCCAGCTCCTGCACGGAGGGGGAGCCCAGCAAACAGCAAACAGGAAACAGGAGAACAAAACCAGCTCCCTGGCTGACACAGGCAGCCGCCCCCACACGCCTCACCCTCACCCTTCCTCTCTCTTTCTTCTCCCTCCCTTGATCCCGACCTCCCTCGTGGTCCTCTCTGCTCCCTTCCCCCTCCCCTCCCACCTCCGTCCCCTAGGCTCCCTTCCCGTCCCTTTGCTTCTCCACCTTCTGACACTTTGTTGTCTGCTCCCTTCCCCTCTCTCTGCCCCCAGGCCCCTTCCCATCTCTGCCCCTCCATCTCCCACCTCCCACCCCCTTTCTGGATTTCCTACCTCCCCATTGGGCCACCCTCCCGCAGGTTCTTGCTGGGGACAGTGGATGGTGGAATGGGAGGAAAGGGGAGCTGCTTCTTCTGCTTGGTGCTGCCTTCTGGTAGCTGCCCCAAAAAGGCCCAACCCTTATGACGCTTCCTCCTGGACTCCTCCTAGATTCGGGAGTGGGGTTGGGCTGCAGCTGCCCCGCTTTCCTGGCTGCTGGCTAGGATTTGGGTGTAGGATAGAAGTTGGGATGAGGGGCCCTGGGGTTGGAGTCCTGGTGCTGCCATAACAAGCTGGGTGCTCTTGGACCTCAGTTTCCTTCTCTACAAATGAGGCCATAGAAATGGCCCCTGGCCACAGCAAGTGGTGAACAGTCAAGTGGGCTAGAAATGGTGATGGTGATTACACATCCACTAGCCAAGGCCTCTGCTAGCCCCACCCGGATGGGGCCTGGGAAGAGCAAGAGCCAGGAAGGCGAGCAGGGCAGGGGCTAGCACAACATGGCGCTTCCTGTCTGGCTTACATGCCAGGGGTGGGAGAGGGGGCAGCTTTGAATGATTGTCAGCTTGTGGTGACCCTCTAGGTAGAGCTAATGGGTAGGGAGTCCTGGGAAGGAGGGTGGTTCCCACGGGGGTGTTGGGGACTCCACCTGCGCCTAAGGGTGTGTGGCTGTCACTCTGTGCGGGGCAGTGTGTATAGCACTCGAGGGGCTGTGGCATCCAAGCCTGGAGTGCCTGAGCTGTGCAGTGTGTGCGTGGCATCTGCCATGTTGTGGGGGTCCCTGTGGGGTATGTGTGGAGTGCGTGGGTGGATAAATGTGGATCTGGTGTGCTTGCACATGCATCTCTCTGAGTGTGTGGACCGTATACACTTGGGCGGATGTCTGAGGTGTGTGTATACGATGTGGAAGAGTGTCCTGTGTGTGGGGGGGATAGTGTGTTTCTGGGGTATGTCCACATAGGGTGAGTGTGTGTGGGCAGGTGGATGTGTGTGGTGCGGGTCTGTACAGAGTGGGTAGGGTGTGCAGCAGAGTGAGGGACACCTGGAGCATGTGTGACTGTTTCTCTGGGTGCATGGGGCTGATGCGCGCGCGTATGCGTGTGTGTGTGTGTGTGTGTGTGTGCTGGAAGGGTGCAAGGTGTGCGGGCCGGGGGAGAGTGCGTGTCTGGGTCGAGGGCTGCCGTGTGTGTGTGTGTGTGTGTGTGTGTGTGTGTGTGTGTGTGTGTGCTGGAAGGGTGCAAGGTGTGCGGGCCGGGGGAGAGTGCGTGTCTGGGTCGAGGGCTGCCGTCTGCGTGTGAGAGTGCGAGGGTGTGGTCGTGCGGGGGACTGTGTAGTGCCCTGGCGTGTGGGGTGTGAGTGTGCGATCTGGGCGGCCGCGGACAGGGGCCGCCCCGGAGGGGGAGGCGTCAGCCCTGCGAGACTCGCGGGCGTGTCGGGGCTCGGGCGCCTTCAGCCGGGAGGCGCGGGAGGCGCGGAGCCGCTCCAGCCGTCCTGCCGCCGTCCGCGCGGGCCGTCCGTCCCTTCGGGGCCCCGGGGCCCCGGGCCCGCGGCTCCGGGGGGCGGGCGGGGACCCCTGGGGCCCGCCGGCCGCCCGGGGGGTCGAGGACGCCGTCTGCCGGGCGCCTAGCAGCGGCCCCGGGCCCCCGCGCGGCGCGCGCGGCTCCGGAAGCCCGGCCTGGGGCGTACTGGGGCCGGGGCGGTGGCCGGGCCCGGGAGCCCCCTTCGGCCGCGGAGCTGGTGGGCAGCGCCGTGTGGCGCGTGGAGCGCGCGGGGGCCGGGGGCTGGCGCTGGGAGCGCGCCGTCGGCGTGGACTGCAGCGCCCCGGAACCGCGCTGCCTCTGGCTGCCCTGCCTCAGCCACAGCGACCGCCGCGCGCCCGGGCCGCGCCGGGCCAGGGTGAGCGCTGCGGGGCCGGGGCCGGGGCTGGGGCCGGGGCAGGCCTTGTCGGGGTCTGAGTGGGACTGGGTCACCAACTCCCTGCGGCCTTTGAGCTGTGTGCGCCCTGCATTCCAGGACTGATGCCCCTAGAGCGGGGAGTGAGTGAGGCGCTTGAGAGACGGGGCTGAGGGTGGCAGGATTTGTGGCTTGGAGCTCTGCCAGGGCTTCTGGGATGACAACCCCAAGTCTGGGTCGAGGCCTCCAGGGGGCTCAGCCCTCTCGGTTTCCAGGCAGTGGAAGGATGGAAGGGACCAGAGCGTTTGAAGAGACGCTGGGGCTTCTAGGAATCCCAGAGGGTGTGGGTGGGCAGGGACCCCGAGTCCGAGGCAGGCAGAGGCACCGCTGAATGGAGCAGGGCACACGACCCACCCCACCCCTGGTAGGGGACCTGGACACGGCACACGAGGGTTTCCTAGTGGGCCGAGGAGGCTGAGTGGCAGACGGGCCCCTGCAGGTAGTGAGTGCTCTCAGGGCTGACAGGGCTGGGCTGGGGGACTGCGGTGTTTCTGGTGTCCGGGATGGACCAGGCTGGTAGGGTGTGAGTCACAGTGGGCGCCATGCCCGGCCTGAACACTGTGCTCCCTGCAATGACCTCTTTATGCTCCCGGGGGGAGGAGCAGGGCTCCTGGGTTCTAGTTTCTGGTGCTGCCAACCCACCACGTGTCCACCTCTGCCTAATTTGTGGCCTAAGGCCGTCTGCCCTGCTGTCACCATCAGCTGGTATTTTTGGACGTCTCTTTCTTTCCTGACATGAGGGTGGGAGTGTTCGGAAATAGATCCAGGCCAGGAGAATTTAATCAGCAATGTCCCTGTGTCCCCTGAGCGACTCCCTCTCAGTCCCCTTGTCTCTGTGCCTAAGTCAGAGAGGCAGAGCTGTGTGTGTGTGTGAACTGTGCACCTTTCTAGTTGTTATCAATGGCTCCTTCTCTGTTTTTGCACCTATCACCTTCCCCACCTCAAGATGAGAACAAGACTCAGTTCTATCCCAGGTCACAGGGGAGGAGAGGAAACATGCATGTATTATAGCATGAAGGATTGAGGTTAAACAAGGAAGAACTTCCCACAGAGGAGATGCCAGCTCTGGCTCTTGATGGGTGTCCTGGTGTCTCCTCTTCAAGCAGGTGTGTGGTAGCTGTGGCTGTGTGGTAGCTGACATTCTCAAGAGCCTAGTTGGAAGAGGTGGGAGGAAGGGGACTGGAAGGAAGGAACAGAGGAAAGGGAGAGGTAGAGATAAGGGTCGGAATGCTGGTAGTGCTTAGTGAGGAGGGGACCTGGAGAGGAAGGCATGCCTCCTGCCCTGGATTACATGCAGGCCCTCCCAGGGAGCAGCCCCCCCAGGCAGCTGGCAGCTCCAGGCAGGATGTGTGCTGGGGGAGGGGCAGGGGGCGTGCGGGGACCTGTCCCAGCCACTTCTCGTCACTGGGGCAGCTGGTGGCTTGAACCTTAATCCAGGACAGCAGCAAAACAATGGGCCCTGCAAACAGCCTCAGCTCTCAGCCTGGGTGGGGGACAGGCAGGGGGCAGCCCACACTGGGGAGGAGCAGGGGCTTCTGGTAGGAGAGGGCAGTTGGTGAGGGGATCCCCAGACCCTTTTCGCTCCCTGATCAGTTCCTTGCCAGGTCAGCAGAGATGGGAAATCCAGGGGATTTCAGACCTCAGCAGAATTCCCAAAGAATTTTCTCCTCTGGGCTCCCCGGGCCCCCATGGGTGTGTGGGGCACCATGGGAGAGGCTAGGCTAAAGTTACAAGTGGAAGATGCTGGACTACCCCTGATGTCAAAACCCCTGCTGAGACCTCCTGGACTGGGGGTCTTCCAGCTTTTGCATGGTCCCTGTCTGGTAGGGGGCACTTATAGCCTCATCTGGGTAGTTTTCCAGACTGTATAGGATTAGAACAGTCTAGAACGGTCTGTCTCCCTTGCCTGGAGCTCCACTCAGCCTCTTGTATATTCCACCTGGCTCTGTCCCCTGGGGCTGTATGAAGCAGGCCTATTGCCTATTGTCTCTGTCACATTTTTCTTTAATCTTCTGAGATTGGAGGATCTAGCCTCTTCCCCAGGCCTGCTAGACAGCAGCCAGGCTCTCCGCCATGCGGAAATCCTTAGCAGAGGGCAGCTGTCTCCCTCCACTGGGTGCCTGGACAGGAGGGTGGATGGTCCATGAATGAACTTCTTGGCATCAGGACATTTGAGTGGCAGATGTTTTTGAGCTTTCTCCAGCTATGAGAAGGGGACAAAAGGGGATGTTGCTAGTGAAGCGGGAGCTCCTCACTCCAGAACTGATGAGCTTCTTCCTCCACACTCAGCCCCTCAGCCTTTCTCCTGTCAGCTGATGCCTCCTGCCTGGTGCCGAGGAGGAGTTGAGGGGAGTAAGAAGTGTTGGTGGTGGGGGCTTCTTGCCCTCTGAGGGGCTTGGACTAGGGGCAACATAGAGGTTAGGCCACATGATGTTATGGATTTAAGAGTCCTCTAGGGGGCTTCTTGGCTTTTCAAAGCCAGGCAGCTTCTCAGTGGCTCCCATCTTCCCCAGTTGGGCTCCGTGAGCACCATCCATCTGACACCCTCCTGTTACCCGCCTTCCCTCTCTGTGTCCCAAAGGGAGCCCTGTCTCGCACTGTTTTTCTTCTTGCCCCAGAAACAGACCTGTGTGCCCCTTCCAAAGTCTTGTCTTCAGACACCCTCTGCCACGTCATCTTGGAGAATCCCGAGAATTTTGGGAGGTCTGACAGGAGGCTTTAGTGTCTCTGAAACCTGCGGCCTTTTTTTTTGAGACGAAGTCTCGCTCTGTCGCCCAGGCTGGAGTGCAATGGCGCGCTCTCAGTTCACTGCAACTTCTCCCTCCTGGGTTCAAGTGATTCTCCTGCCTCAGCCTCTTGAGTAGCTGGGATTACAGGCACCAGCCACCATGCCCGGCTAATTTTTGTATTTTTGGTAGAGACAGGGTTTCATCATGTTGGCCAGGCTGGTCTCGAACTCGCCTTGGTCTCCCAAAGTGTGGGATTACAGGTAGAGACAGGGTTTCACCTTGTTGGCCAAGGCTGGTCTCCACCTACCTTGGCCTCCCAAAGTGCTGGGATTACAGGTGTGAGCCACTGTGCACAGCCACCCCAAGCCTTTCTGGTGAACCAGCCAGGCCTCTGGGCTGGGCTCTGGAGCCTCAGGAAGTCCCTTCAGGTGTCTGATGTCCAGTCCGCTCCCTCTTGGTTCTTGGTCCCCACTGTGTTCCTGCTGCTGTTCTTGAAGGATGCGTGTGTGCCGGTCTGCTGTGCATGTGTGTATCTGCATGTCTGTGATGCATGTGCATTGTGTGTGCAGGACTTTGATTCTGTGCAACTCTGTGCATATCTATGTGTCTACATAAGTGTGCACATGTGTACTCATTTGTGTGTGTGTATCTGTGTGTCTGCATATTTGCACGTGCTTGTCTGTATGTTTGTGGTATGTTCCATCTGCATGAGTGTATGTGGCTGGGGCGGTGTCTGCATAAGTATGTGTCTATCTGGGAGTGCATGTATGTGTGCATGTGTGTGTGTGAGATTGTGCATGAGCTAAGACAACGACAGGCACTTCCTGGGCAGGAAGGCTGTATCCAGGGTCCTGCACATAGTAGGTGCTCAGTGAGCATTTGCTGAACTCAGCTGAACTGAACTGAATGAACTTGCTTCAGTGAGTTATTTTCCTGAGGGCAAAGACATTATGAGGGGACTGAGGGGAAAGGAAAGAAGGAAAAAGCTATTGGGATGATGAAGGTGGGAGAGTAAGGAAGGGGTGAGGAGGAGGTCATGGGCAGGGAGGATGCCTGACAACCCTAGGGTGAAAGACCCCTTCTGGTGCCCCCTCTGGTCCTGTGGGCTGCAGGAGGTGGTGCAAACAGCCAGAAGTGTCAGCCACACGGGCGCTCAGCCTGGCCTCCCTGTCTCCCACAGCTGCCACTGGGCCCAAGAGATGGGTGCTCTCCTAGGCGCCCCTTCCCCTGGCAGGGGCCAAGGACGCTGCTGCTGCACAAAAGTCCCCAGGACGGCTTTGGCTTCACTCTGCGCCACTTCATCGTGTACCCACCCGAGTCGGCCGTGCACTGCAGCCTGAAGGTATGCCCGGCTCGCCGCTGCCCTGGTCTGGGGAAGCTTTCATGAGGGAGAGAGACTCTTTTGTGCCAGTCCTCTTCATGGTCCTTTCACCCTCTCAGAGAAGCAGTCCTTCCTGGGGTCCGGCCTGACTCCCTTCTGCTGTGGCCTGGGGAGGAGGACTGCAGGGAGGCAGTGCCAGCCTTGGCTGGGTTATTTGTACTGTGTGACCGTGGACAAACACTTTAATCACTGTGGCCTGGGTCTTCTCAGGAGACAGGGAGGGGTGGCTGGTGCAGGGCAAGGACCTTGCAGGTGGGCAGCCAGGATGCTCACCTCACACCCCCAGATGCTTGTCTCTGGCAGGTGAACAGTTGTCTGGGAGTTCCTGGGACCCC
Organism: Nomascus leucogenys; assembly: GCF_006542625.1. NCBI lineage: Eukaryota > Metazoa > Chordata > Mammalia > Primates > Hylobatidae > Nomascus > Nomascus leucogenys. Next base: position 33,340,911 of record NC_044399.1, on the reverse strand, counting down.
TGATCTACCGGCTGCTTCTGAGCTGGGGTTGCTCCTCCCCTCTCCAGCGTGAGCTCTCAGGGGCCTAGCACACCTGTGGGAGCCCTCCCAGCACGCCCCCGGCCCCTGCTGGCCACAGCTCAGTGCTCTGGAAAGAGACCCACGCTGGGACACAGGAGCCCAGAGTTCCAGTCCTGGGACAACTCCTCACTCATTGTGAATTTGGGGCCGCCTCCCCATCTCTGGACTCCGTTTCTCCTGCTGGAACCTGAGGACATTTATCAACTTGACCCCTCAGAGTCCCTCCTGCCCTAATGTAAACGTTGTGTTCTCTGAGTCCAGGAACCAGGGGTCCTGACCCCAATCCAAGGCTGTGAGCTAGGGGGAGGGGTCCCTGACAGCGAAGCAAAAGTGTGGGAAGGAGACAGAAGGGGCCCCAGGGAGCAACCAAAGCCCCCGACTAGGGCTCTGCTCCCATCACCACTTCTTTTCCAGCAGGGAGGAGACATTGATTTTGGAGTCAATGAACCCCTCTATCCACTTTCCCTAGGACTGGGATCTGCCTGCACAGCTATTGGGGGACTCTCCCTTGGTCCCACCTGTCAGAGAACCAAACAGGGGACTTCACTGTCTGTGTTCGTGTGCTCACGTGTCTCTCTGTGTGTACCGCGTGCTGGCCATGGACATGCATGTGTGTATCTATGTGTGCATATAATGTCTGCAAATACATGTCATGTGTACATGTAACTGTGCAGCTCTCACATGCATGCCGGAAGCTCTGGGGCTCCTGCATAACTGTTCTCATTGGCTACAGCTGTGCTTAACAACGTAAGTGGGGGCTGATGGTGTGTGGAGGGGGCACAGACCCCTACTTCATGCCCAAGGACACCAGCCCCTTAGTTCTCCTGAACCCCCAGTACTTCCTTCACTCTTTCCCCAGAATGCCCTTCCTTCTGCCACCTAGCATCTTCTCTCAGGGGACCCTGCTGAATGAAGCGTGACAGCATAGGATCTAGGGCTGGAAGACCTAGGGCCAGGCAAGCCAGGGACAGGCTGCCTCTCCTTTGCAGAACCTGCCCCGGGCTGGGAGGGGCCTTTGGCCTGGAGGCGGGAGGAGGCTGTGTTCTCCCGTCCTTCATGCTGCCGCCTGGCAGCCTGCAGGGAGCTCAGCCGTCCAAATGCATCTGTCTGCCTCTGCCACCCTCTCACAGTGCTGTCAGCTTGCATCAGCCGGAGTGCACCCCACCTGGGAGGACGGGGGCAGAGTGCTTGCTCCCCAGAAGGGCCCAGCAGCTTTCCTGTGACCCACCCTATCCTCATTGGGGTGCCACAGAGGCCTGGGTTCCAGCCCTGGCTCTGCCACTGAGTCTCTGAGTGGCCTTGAACACACCATACCCTGCGAGCTATACAATGGGTACATGTGTGGAGAGGGTTAGAAGAGATGACGCTGAAGGTCCAATCCAGCTCTAAAATGCCACATCCAGCTGAATTAGCCTGTTCCTCTGACCTCCATGCCCTCCTTCCTCATTCCCCCACAAAGTCTAGTGCCATCACCTACCAGGGTGATCCCAGAGGCCTCCCAGTGGGTCCCCTTGACACCCTGCACCCAGGTGCCAGAGTCCTCTCCCCTAACTGGCATTTTCACCTCCACTCTCTCCCACAGAAGAACTTCCATTGGCTCCCTCTTCCTGTCCTGTAAGCCTGAATGCTTTAGCCTGAGTATTGTCACTTGCTGGTATTGACTTTCTCCTTTAACTCAGCGATTCAGCCCTTGGTGTGCTGTGAGCGCTTATCCCTGCCAGCCAGCGTCTGCACACCTCACCTCCCTTGTCCACAATGCCTTCTCCCCACCACCCTCAGATGTCTTTGAGTCCCCTCCCCAGGAGGACTCTAATCAGTCCTCCCCTTGGCGTTCCCTGGACCTGATAGCTGTAGTTTGCGCTTGTCATGTGCCTATCTGTGACTGCCCGGGTCTTCTGTGTGTGCGAGCCTGTGTGATGCCTCTCTCGTTGGGCTGGGAGCTCCCCCAGGAAAGGGGTCTTGGGTCACTTGTTGGATTGCGGGTTCCCCGATGTTTAGGGTGTTGAGATGATGGGAGCACATGTCACTGGGGAACTTGGCCTCGGACTTGGTGCCCCTCGGACACCCCTCCCGCACCCTCCCCTGCTGGGCTACTTGGGAGGAGATAAGGGGTGGCGGGAACCTGAAGGGGCCCTGCCCACTGGAGCTGGGCCACCCCTGGCTGCTGAGGGCTGGACTGACGCCCACACCCACTCCTCTGTTCCCTGCAGGAGGAAGAGAATGGAGGCCGTGGAGGAGGTAAGGGAGGACTGGCGGGCGCTGGACCTGCACGGGGACTCCTCTTCCAGCTCCTGTCTCTCCCTGTCCTCCCCCAAGACTGCCTGTCCTTTTCTGTGCCCCCCTCTCTTGACTCCTGTTCCTGCCTTTGCTCCTGTCTGTGCCCCTGGTCTGGCCCCCTTTGGGCGCCTCTTCCTCACTCTCCCTGTCCTCCCTCTTTCTTTTCCCACATTTGTCTCCCTTGGGCATTTCCTTCACAGAAGTTTGCTGAGCTCGGCACACTGTGGGCGGCACTCTGGGGCGCAGATGGGTGTCTGCCACCTGGCCCCTGCCCTCAAGCTGCTGCCAGCCCGGAACAAGGCAGGGCAGAGCTGCAGGGCCTGGGGGCTGGTGGTGGGAGCACTGAGCAAAGGCTGTCCTTGGAGGTGGAGACAGTGGGGACCTGGTGGAAGTCAGGGGGCCCCCTGAGAGGTCTTTCTCTCATACGATGTGAGCCTGACTCCCCTTGCTGTGGCCCTTGCTCCCCAGAGGCCCCTGGTGGACACCCAGGCCCCCAGGGTATTCAAAGCAGAGCGCCTTCTCTGGCAGCCTTCCTGCTCTGCCACTGGGGCTTCTGCTGGGCAGCCATAGGACACTCCTGCATCCCCATCCAGAGGCCGTGGTGAGGGAGGAGCCCGCTGCCCTAGAGCAGGCCCATTTCTCTGTTAGCTTAGAGTTAGCAGCACTTAGGAGCAGAGGAACTTTGTTGGGGTGCAATGCGATTTGTGCCCACCCTAGGGGCCTCGGATCTCTGCTTGGAGCCCCTGAGCCTGGGGAAGGGAGGAGGTGGGGGATGTGAGTATTGGGTGTCTTGCTGGGTCTGCGGGAGTGGGCATCCCTGCGAGGAGCGCATCTGACCCTACCACGTGTCTTCAGAACTGTTATGGCTTCTTGTATGGTGCCCTTTCCTCTGTCTCGTGACTCGTGTGTGCACATGTGTATGTGTGAGAATCTGCCTCCCCCACTGGACAGGGAGCTCTGGAAGGACAAGGGCTGTGCTTGTTCATCCTTTTTTTTTCTTTTGAGATGGAGTCTTGCTCTATCACCCAGGCTGGAGTGCAGTGGTGCGATCTGGGCTCACTACAACCTCCACCTCCCGGGTTCAAGCAATTTCCTGCCTCAGGCTCCTGAGTAGCTGGGATTACAGGTGTCTGCCACCGCGCCTGGCTAATTTTTTTATTTTTTAGTAGAGACAGGGTTTCACCATGTTGGCCAGGCTGGTCTTGAACTCCTGACCTCATGATCTGTCTGTCTCGGCCTCCCAAAGTGCTGGGATTACAGGCTTGAACCACTGCACCCAGCCTTTTTTTTTTGAGAGAGAGTCTCACTCTGTCGCCCAGGCTGGAGTGCAGTGGCGCAATCTTGGCTCACTGCAAGCTCCGCCTTCCGGGTTCACGCCATTCTCCTGCCTCAGCCTCTCCGAGTAGCTGGGACTACAGGAGCCTGCCACCACGCCCGGCTAATTTTTTTGTATTTTTAGTAGAGACGGGGTTTCACCATGGTCTCGATCTCCTGACCTTGTGATCCGCCCGCCTTGGCCTCCCAAAGTTTTTTTTTTTTTTTTGAGACAGAGTCTTACTCTGTCACCCAGGTTGGAGTGCAGTGGCTCAATCCCAGCTTACCACAACCTCTGCCTCCCAGGTTCAAGTGTTTCTCCGGCCTCAGCCTCCTGAGTAGCTGGGATTACAAGCGCACGTGCCACCACACCCAGCTAATTTTTGTATTTTTAGTAGAGACAGGGATTCACCATATTGGCCAGGCTGGTCTCGAACTCCTGATCTCAAGTGATCCACCTGCCTTGGCCTCCCAAAGTACTGGGATTACAGGCATGAGCCACCGCGCCTGGTCTGTTCATCCTTTTTAGTGTAGTTTTTAGCACATGAAGAGGACACAGGAGGTGTTTACAGAGTGACTCTTTGTATGTCCCTATAGGTTTTCTTTCTCCCAGGTCTGTGTCCTCCTGTCGGGTTCTGTGCCTCCATAGGCCTGTCCAGGGTCCCCATAGATGTGTGGGCCTGTACATGTTTGTGACCGGGCGAGTGCAATCATTCTCTGAGTGTGTGTCCCCTGTGTGTGTAGCTGTGCATGGGTGTGACCTTCAGCAGCCACCCCCAGCTAACCTGGCTGATGCCCACCAGGACCCTCCCCCCGGCACCGCCTGGAGCCCATGGACACCATCTTTGTCAAGAATGTGAAGGAAGACGGCCCTGCCCATAGGGCGGGGCTTCGCACAGGTGAGCTGGCCCAGTTACCTGGGCTCTACTTTCTACCTTCTGGCTAGGATTTGATTCTCGGATCCAGGTGTTGGGGAGGCTCCTGTCCCCACAGTGTTAGCCATGCCTGATACAGGGGTTCTCAGATGGGGCCTTTGATGCCCCTTGGTCATCACTCATGCTCTACTTGTCCCCAGGAGACCGGCTGGTAAAGGTGAATGGGGAAAGCGTCATTGGGAAGACCTACTCTCAGGTCATAGCTCTGATCCAGAATAGGTGAGTGCCCCTGACCCCTCGTCCCATATTATCTCCCCTCCCCTTTGCCCTGGGGATGCCCTGGAGACCAGGATCCCTTCCTCCTGGACCGTGTTCCTTGGCCCAGCCTGACATTCTGCCTGTCTCTGTAGTGATGACACTCTGGAGCTGTCTATCATGCCCAAGGACGAGGACATCCTCCAGCTGGTGAGTCCGGCCCCTGTGGCCTGAGAGGAGACCCCTGAGCCCTGGGGCAGCACCGGCTCCCCTGGGAGGCAGAGAAGGAAGTGTTTGGAGGGCACAGGCCGACATTGCCCAACTGGGGATGCCAGGCCCCTCCCTGGGCTGGGGCTGGTTGTTGCTTCATTCAGAGCTGCTCTGTGCTGGGGGAGCCCGAGACCTGGCTTTGGCAGGCAGGATTCCTGCCAGGGTATCTGGAAGGAGGGTGGCCCAGCAGGCTCTGCCAGCCTGGCACGTTCTTGTCAGCTCCTAGGAGAGATGCCTGTTCCCTGCACCCCCTCCCTGCCTGGCCCTGAGTGAGGGTGTCTCTGGTGGGTGTGTCCACACAGGCACCGAGCACACATCGAACACTGCCCAGCACATCCCACCCCACCGTCCTGTGCACCACACGGTACCCGAGCAGCACACACAGGTGCACAGCCACACGGCACAGCCCCACAGTCCCACCCGCTATATAGCACGAAGCCCACCACGACACACACACAGCACCAGGCACGCGCCACAATACAGACAACCACACAAGCACCCACTGCCACAGTTCACCTCACACAGCGAAGTGCACCACAACACACACCCACAAACATTAAAACACAACACACTCACCAGCCCCTTGGCTCCCTGCAGTACCAACAGCATAGTACCTCGCACACTCGGACCTCCATAACTACACACCCATGCCGCCCTATCACAACATGTATGCCCACAAACACCACGGCATCCTGCCCATCTCAGCACATGCGCCCACCCGTGTCACAGGACTCCAGATTTATACATTCGACACCTCAGCATACCTAGAAGACAGCATCCAGCCCCCCACACAGAGAGCGTGGCCCAGACACTGCATGAAGCAGGCCCTGCACTCCCAAGCGTACCCTTCCATACATACACACACACACTCACACACACACTCACACACTCTCACACACACACACACTCACACACACACACTCACACACTGCCTCTTTGTGCCTGGAGCCCCGGCAGTCCGCTCTGCCCGGTGCCCACCTCCCTGGTCTCATGGGTCCCAGCCAGACGGCGGCTTACTTGCCCCTGAGGTCACTGTCCCCGGGGAGGCCCTGGGAGCTGCTCTGCTGGCTTCTGCCTTGGATGCACTCTCATAATCACTGTAATCACAGTGCCATGGCTGGCAGGATGCCCCTCTGGAAACCTCCACCCCTGACCTCGATTGTCCCCTTGCTCTTCCTGGGGAGAGGGAGGAAGGAGGGGGGGCTCTGAGATGGACTGCTCACCCCAAGTCTCAAGGCCCTGCCTGTACAGCTCCCCCAGGCTGAGGCGAGGCCAGCTATGGGGGAGTGACAGGGCGGGAACCTAGGGTGTCCCCCACTCTCTCCAGCTGGCAGGGGCAAGGAGTGGGAAGGGCAGTAGCCTCAAGCTCTGCTGCCCAGGCTGGGGTGGGCTGGCAGCGCCAGATGTCAGCATCTGGGGGCCTCCACTGGCCCCCGCATCTCCGCCAGCCAGAGGGTGGGGCCCAGGCATTCCTGTGGTTGGAAGCCAAGGCTGGAGGCCAATCGGGCCTCGGCAGCTGCTGACGCCACCACCGACGCGGCGAGGCCCCTCCACACCCATCCTCTCCTCCCTCCTCCTCCCGCCAGCCAGCCGAGAGAGAGCCGGGTGGGGGTGAGGGGGAGCCGCAGGGAGGGCAGACGGAGGGGGACCAGAGGCCCTGGCCAGAGCGACGCAGTGGTCAGTAGGGGGGTTAGCTGGAGCTGGGGGCAGGCGGAGGTGGGCTGGGATGCTGCCGCCGCCGTGATGATGCCGGGAGCCTGGGGAGACGGCGGGATGGCAGGAGGGAGAGGTATGTGTGTGCTGGCCCCTGTGCCAGCTGGAGGGGGCTGAGTGTGTGGGGGTGTGGTTTAGCTTGTCCTCATCACATGATGTTTGTGCCTGGGACTGGAGGTGTAGTTATTTGTGTGTGTTTCATTGTGTTTTACTGTGTGTGTGTGTGTGTGTCTCTGGGTGTGTATCTTCCGGTGTCTCCTCGTAGTGTGGTGTGTATGTGTGTTTGGTTTCACCCTCCCACCCTTTGGTTCTTCGCCTTGAGTTAGGCTCCTGGGCAGCTCAGCAGGGGCCAGGCTGGGCCCAGGCCACAAGGCCGCTGTCCCTGGGAGCTGACTCCTTTTTTGGCTGGGCCTGGGCGCTGGCCCTGTCACTCCTTAGCAATGCGGCGTCAGCCTCAGCTCCCAGTGCCAAATTCCAGGCCCAGGGGTGGCAGAAGGTGGCTCAAGTCCCCTCCTTCAAGCCTGGCAGGAGATGGGCAAACTCCTCCTCAACCCTGTGGCTCAGGAGCCAGCTCCCCATTCCCGGGGATGGAGGGACAGCTGGGCTCTGCCAGCCTCTGCCCCACCCGGACACACCCCTAGCCGGCTTTCTTCTCTCATCTGCCACCTTGACTGGTCTCGGCGGGGTTTCCCGGCTCCACCCGAGGAGCTTTGGGCATTGGTGGACATAAGGGGGCAGGCAGGCGGTGGAGGCCAGGACTGGGGGAGAACCCCAGGAAACAGATGCTGGAATGTTTGTGGCTAGGGCAGTCCTTGTCATAGTCTTAGCGAAATCCCACTTTTGCTGGAGTTTGCCTGTGTCTCAAAGGCTTCTTGCTTCTTCTTTGTTCTCTCCCTGGACATGCCCTTCCACCTCCAACCACTTATGCTGCCCCCTCGTTCCCCCCACCGCTTGGTCCTCTCCCTTCATTCCCCTCCTGGGCTCTTTGACCTCCTCGGGCTGCCATTCCCCTACCCCGTGGGACTTGTCTGGCCCTGCTTACCTGTCTCTGTGTCTCCGGCCAGGCCTACTCCCAGGATGCCTACCTGAAAGGGAACGAGCCGTATTCTGGAGAGGCCCGCAGCATCCCAGAGCCACCCCCGATCTGCTACCCCCGCAAGATCTACGCCCCTCCCACCCGGGCCTCCACCAGGGCCACTATGGTGCCTGAGCCCACCTCAGCACTGCCCAGTGATCCCCGGAGTCCTGCTGCCTGGAGTGACCCGGGGCTCCGCGTGCCATCTGCTGCCCGTGCCCACCTGGACAACTCTTCCTTGGGGATGAGCCAGCCCCGCCCCAGCCCTGGCGCCTTCCCCCACCTCGCCTCGGAGCCCCAGATGCCCCGTGCCTTCCCGGAGCCTGGCAGCCGGGTGCCCCCCAGTAGACTGGAGTGCCAGCAGGCCTTGTCACACTGGCTGTCAAACCAGGTACCCCGCAGGGCGGGGGAGCGACAGTGCCCAGCCATGGCCCCCCGGGCCCGCAGCGCCTCCCAGGACCGGTTGGAGGAGGTGGCTGCCCCCCGCCCGTGGCCCTGCTCCACCTCCCAGGATGCTTTGAGCCAGCTGGGCCAGGAGGGCTGGCACCGAGCTCGCTCAGATGACTACTTGAGCCGGGCCACCCGTTCTGCCGAGGCACTGGGGCCAGGGGCACTGGTGTCACCCCGCTTTGAGCGGTGTGGCTGGGCTTCCCAGCGTTCGTCTGCCCGCACCCCCGCCTGCCCAACTCGGGACCTGCCAGGGCCCCAGGCCCCGCCCCCGTCTGGCCTGCAGGGCCTGGATGACCTCGGGTACATCGGCTACCGGAGCTACAGCCCATCATTCCAGCGCCGGACCGGCCTCCTGCACGCACTGTCCTTCCGGGACTCACCCTTTGGGGGTCTGCCTACCTTCAACCTGGCCCAGTCTCCTGCGTTGTTCCCACCAGAGGCCTCCGAGCCACCCAGGGTTGTACGGCCGGAACCCAGCACCCGGGCCCTGGAGCCTCCTGCGGAGGATCGCCGCGATGAGGTCGTCCTGAGGCAGAAGCCCCCGACGGGCCGCAAGGTTCAGCTGACCCCTGCAAGACAGATGAACCTTGGATTTGGTGATGAGTCCCCAGAGCCAGAGGCCAGTGGGCGAGGGGAACGCCTGGGCAGGAAGGTGGTCCCTTTGGCCACCACCGAAGACTCTCTGGCTTCCATCCCCTTTATTGGTGAGTGATGGTACATGTGGCTGTCCTGGAGGACTTAGCTGTCGGCTGTCTGTGTCCTGCTGTACCCCATCTGCCTGTCTACCATGGGCAGAACTCGGCTGGGTGCTGGTGGGATCATCTTGTTTCTCTGTCAGTTCATTCATCTGTTCATCCATCCATCCATCTATTCTTCCATCTTTCCTTCTGTTCTCTGTCATCGTTTCTTCCATCCTACCTCTCATTCATTTATCCTTCCAGCGTCTTTCCATACACTCTTTCTTTTCTCCTACTCCCCATCCATCCATCCATCCATCATCTGTTCTTCCTTCCTTCTTTCCTTCCTCTCTCCTTCCTTTGTTCATTGATTTGTTCCATCCATTCATCCATCTATCCATCCATCTATTCTTCCTTCTTTCCTTCCTCTCTCCCTCCTTCTTTTGTTCATTCATTTGTTCCATCCTTTCTTCCACCCATTCATCCATCTTTCTTTCCTTTGACTCTTCCTTCCATTCTCCCATTCTTCCTTCCATCTTCGCTTTGTATCTTTCCCTCTTTGTCCCTTCCATCCACCCTCCATCCCTCCATCCACTCAACAGATATTTGTGTCAGGCCCTGTGCATGGCTCCATGCTCTCCTGGACTGGATGGTCCAGCAGAGGGTGGTGGACATGCAGGGACAATCCATTGGGATGGGCATGTCGTGGGACAGGGAGCTTGAGGAGAAGGGCTCAGAGAAGGGCCATGGTGAGAATCTTGGAGAAAGGACATTTGGGCTAAGACTTGAAAGATGAGAGGGAGTTTACCAGGGGAAGAATATTCAAGGAGAGGGAATAGAATATGCAAAGACCCTGAAGTGAGAGAGGCAGGACCCCCTTCCGGGTTGTGAGGACCCTTTCAGGCCCAAGGGTCTCATTAGTCACTGGGGTTGGCTTTTGAGAGCAGAGGGAACCCTCTAAGGCCTGCCTTGCCTTCGACTGGATGCAGGAGAGGGAGAGGCAAGAGAGTAGAGCGGCTAGGTGATGCCCAGGTTTCTGGCCGGGCTTGGAGGTGGTGCCTCACCGCCATGTTGGGAGTGAGAAAGGGAGAAAGTTCAGGACTGTTGAATATGAGGTGTCCAGGAGGGAGCAGGATAGATGGGGCTGGGGAGAAAGAGCAAGATGCAGGGTAATGGAGAGGGATGGTGGTAGATGGGAGGTGAGCTCACCCTACCAGACAGTGAAAGGGAGGAGGCCTGGGGCAGGGGGAAGACACAGCCCTGGCTCCCCCAGCCAGCCTTCAGTGGAGCAGAGACAAAGCCCCTTCTGTTAGTAAGGAAGGCTCTAGGCTGTGGCCGGGAGAGGCAGTCTCTTCTTCCAGAGCGCACTCTGTCTGAGGGGGAGATGTCATCTCTGCCCTTGAGGAGCCCCAGCTGATGGGGGAGCTTTTGCCCTTAGGAAGCTCTCAGTCTGAGGGGGAAGACACTGCCGCTGCCCTCAGGAGGCTCTTGGTCTGAGAGGGGAGACATAATTCATTCTCTCTGAGTGCCCTCAGTCTGATGGGGCAGACACCATCCCTGCCCTCAGGAGGCTCCCAGTCTGATGGGGGAATATTGGCTCTGTCCTCAGGAGCCTGGTCTAAGGAGGGTGGCTCAGCCCCACTCCTGAGGGGAAGGATTCCATGGCCACAGTCTGGACAGTGGGCCAGTCATGCTTGACAGTGGGCATGTTGCCAGCAAGACCCTTTGGGATGTGTCTGAGCCTGGAGGCGAGTGGCATGGGGGCTGGCAAGGCTAGGGTAGAGGCAGGCAGGCTCCGCTCTCTGCCGCCTTCACACCTTTCTCCTTCCACGTGCATAGATGAGCCCACCAGCCCCAGCATTGACCTCCAAGCCAAGCACGTCCCTGCCTCTGCTGTGGTCTCCAGTGCCATGAACTCAGCCCCTGTCCTGGGCACCAGCCCATCTTCCCCGACCTTCACTTTCACCCTCGGACGCCATTACTCGCAGGACTGCAGTGAGCGCTCCCCACACCCCCAGCCCCACCATCTCCCCTGCTGCCCAGTCCCAGGGGTCTCTGTTGGGCCTGCTGCTTGATGTCTGGCCTCTTCCTCTGGTTTCCGCTTCTCCTGGGGCCCCTTGGGAGAGTCACCTCCTGCCCCTGCCCAGAAGGGAGGGCTCTGGGAAGCCCCTGACCTGCTGCCCCACTGACCCTAAGGCCCGATGTGGGCGGCTTTGCAGGCAGCATCAAGGCTGGCCGCCGCTCCTCCTACCTGCTGGCCATCACCACGGAGCGCTCCAAGTCCTGCGATGATGGACTCAACACCTTCCGCGACGAGGGCCGGGTTCTGCGGTGAGACCCTGTCTGGACATGGGGTGGGGTGGCCACAGCCACCCTGGCCAGCTGCTCTGGGGCATGGCTCTTGGCCCTGGGGTCCTCTATGCATGGAACAGTGTGCCTCCCCTGCTGGAAGGCCTCTGAGCCTTGGGGTTTGGTGGGTGATGAGATAGTGAGGGCCCAGCTTTGCTGCCCACATCCCTCACCCTCGACCCTTGCTTTCCAGGCGCCTGCCAAACCGCATACCCAGCCTGCGGATGCTCCGGAGCTTCTTCACCGACGGGGTGAGCTGCAAGTGTGCGGGCGTGCGCACGCAGGAGTGAGGGTGTGGGGAGAGAGGGTGTCAGGGAGGTGGGGCCACAGCCTCGGCATGGGGGTTCCTGCTCCAGCTCCTGCCTTCCCCCTCCTCCCTGCACCCCTCACCCTCGTGTCCACTGCGGGACCTGCCCTCTGCTGTGGGCCCCGACATCCCTGAATGACACAGTGCAGCCCCACCCAGGGGCCCCCGTCTGGACTGCCTCTTTCCAGACCCATCCCCCATAGCCACATGACTCACTTCTCCACTGTCTTCGAGGCTTTTTAGGTCTTCCCTGAAATTCCAGCCTCCGCTCCTGACATTTCACGCCTCCCTTTGCTACTCTATGTTTTCCTCCTCAGCACGCCTCATGCACAATTGGTGTTTCCCTTCCTCCCTGCCTGACTCCCCAGCTAGAATAGAAGCTCCCCAAGCTTATATTTGGGGCTTCATTTGTTTCCTTCACTACCCTCGTCAGTATTTGCATCGTGTCTTGTCTTCATGGGATGGGGTCAGGGGTGGACACTGGAAAGGTGTGGCCGGGACACAGGGTTGAGATTGGTGGACAGGTGGAGTTCCCAGGCTCAGGACCTGGGGAGGCAGGATCAGGCCTGTGATAGCCCAGGCTGTTTGTTTGTTTTGAGACAGAACCTCACTCTATCGCCCAGGCTGGAGTGCAGTGGCATGATCTTGGCTCACTGCAACCTCCACCTCCTGGGTTCAAGCTATTCTCCTGCCTCAGTCTTCCGAGCAGCTGGGATTATAGGCATGTGCCACCACGCCCAGGTAATTTTTGTATTTTTAGTAGAGACTGGGTTTCACCATGTTGGCCAGACTGGTCTCGAACTCCTGACCTCAGGTGATCCACCCACCTCAGCTTCCCAAAGTGCTGGGATTACAGGCATGAGCCACCGCACCTGGCCTCAAGTGATCTTGCTTCGGCCTCCCAAAATGCTGGGATTTCAGGCATGAGCCATCACACCTGGACATATTGGTGTTTTTAAAATCATATATATATTTTTCATGCATGATTTTTCTTTTTTTTTTTTTTTTGAGATGGAGTCTCACTCTATTGCCCAGGCTGGAGTGCAGTGGCACGATCTCAGCTCACTGCAACCTCTGCCTCCTGGGTTCAACCGATTCTCGTGCCTCAGCCTCCCGAGTAGCTGGGATTACAGGCATGCGCCATCACACCTGGCTAATTTTTGTGTTTTTAGTAGAGATGGGGTTTCACCATGTTGGCAAGGCTGATCTTGAACTCCTGACCTCAAGTGATCCACCTGTCTCAGCCTCCCAAAGTGCTGGGATTACAGGCATGAGCCACCGTGCCCGTCCCACCTTTCCCTGGCTGTTTTTGATTATAGATGGACCGGAAAAGCCATCTTGATGTCAAGCGCTCTGTCTCACTGGTTGGTTGAACACCCCGGTGATGTTGGCACCTAGCTTATTTCTTATCACTTCTGCTTACTTAACTCTCCCTTGACTTGCGCCCTCTGGCTGGAGTCCTGTTGACACTGTCACTTCCTCTGTTTAACTCCTCGTGGACATGACTACCTGCTCCACTCACTCAGCCTTTGTTGATGTTCCCACTTCCCCTGTTTATTTAACTCCTCGTTGACACGATCACTTCCTCCATTTCCTTAATTCTTCTAAGTCTATAAAGTTACGGGAGGCTCCGAATTGTCTCCTCTAGCGTGGTGAGGCGTGTGGTCTGCTGACAGGTCATAGCCTTTCCTCCTTTCTGGCTTTTCCTTTACGTATGTCTCATCACCTCAACACAAGTGGTCCAGAGAGGACAAGCAATGCCCATGAGGTCGCACAGCACATCGGGGTGTAGCACAGGCATATATCAGGCCTGTGCGGCCACAAGTGGTCCATGGGGTTCCTGAGATGCTGGCATTGTGGGAGCCACCCTAAATTGTCCTCTGTTGTCTCCCTGCAGTCCTTGGATAGCTGGGGCACCTCTGAAGATGCTGACGCGCCTTCTAAGCGACACTCAACCTCTGACCTCTCAGATGCGACCTTCAGCGATATCAGGAGAGAAGGCTGGTTGTATTATAAGCAGATTCTCACCAAGAAGGGGAAGGTAAGATGGGTGGAGGAATGAGGTGGAAGCTGGCTCCAGCAGAACCCTCCAGCTTCTCCTAGGCCTACCCTGACAGCCTCTGGAGCCAGAGAGAACCAGTGTAGGTTGTTGCATGAAGGATGGAGGTTAGATGCTAGGAAGAACTTCCTGGCAGGTGGATTTAAGGAACTTACATAAAAGAAGTTAACAAGAGAAGTGGATTTTGCTGTGGGATAGATCTGATCAAGTTGGGCTTGGAATTCTGGCAAAACCATCCCACAGTGGCCCTGGCTTGACAGGCCATCCTGAGGATGGCCGCTGGGGCTCATGGAAAACAAGGAGCAAGGCCAGAGTGATTTCCGTAGGAGAGCTAAGGCCCAAGAAGAAGGCAGGCAAGTCAGCAAAGGGCTTAGTGTTTATCCTAAGGGCAACCAAAATCTCTCAGGGGCTCTCGCCAAGGGAGTTACAGCTTTAAAATATCCATTTGGCTCCCTGGGAGTGAGTTAGGGAGGGGCCACGCTGGAGGCAAGAAGACCAGTGAGGAGCCATCGTGGAGATCCAGGTGAGAGGTGAAGGGGGCTTCAGGGAGTAGTTGGGGAGGGCCTGGGAGGGAACCAGCAGGACCCTGAGAGGAGAAGGGCAGGGCCCCTGGATCCATGGGATATAAATCCTGGCCCCAGGCTGCACTGTGGGCTGGAGAAGTGGGAGGAGAGACCACTGCCTTCCCTCCCGGCGATTAGAATGAACCGGGGTTTCACTCTTGACTGCATCACCCATTGCTCTGAGAGCCTGGGTGACTCACCTGGCCATGACTCAGTGTCCTCGTCTGTAAATGGAGCTAACAGTAATCCCTAGCTCATAAGCCTATTGCTAAGGATTAAATGAGATGATCTAAGTAAAGGGTTTACCCAGTGCCCAGCACTTGGAGGGCTGCACTTCTGCTTACTGCTATTTGTTTTCTTTTTTTGAGACGGAGTCTCGCTCTGTTGCCCAGGCTGGAGTGCAGTGGCATGATCTCGGCTCACTACAACCTCCACCTCCTGGGTTCAAGCAATTCTCCAGCCTCAGCCTCCTGGGTAGCTGGGACTACAGGCACTCACCACCAAACCCGGCTAATTTTTTTTTTTGTATTTTTTTAGTAGAGATGGAGTTTCACCATGTTGGTCAGGCTGGTCTCGAACTCCTGACCTCAAATGATCTGTCTGCCTTGGCCTCCCAAAGTGCTGGGATTACAGGCATGAGCCACCGTGCCCGGCCCGCTTACTGCTATTTGAATTTTCTACCCTGCCCTCTGGGGTCTTGGGGGTCCCTGGAAAGAACATAAGCTTTGAAGCAGACAGACTTTGAGTTCCTATCCGGCCACATATCAAGCATATGGCTTTGGGCACCCCACTTACCTTCCCTGAGCCTCACTTTCTGATCTGTACGATGGGAACAATGTTATCCTACCCCAAAGGCTGCTGTGGATTAAGTGAGGGTGAAGTCGAGGCAGGACTGGCTCTCCTCTGTGGAGAATGACTAAGGCCTCACTGCTTGGGAGCCTCTGTGGAGGTTCTGGGGAGTTAGTGGTGAGGGAGCCAGGGCAGCCCTGCCCTCCTGGGGCTCCTGTCGCTCCTGTCGAGCAGAGAGAATGCATGTGGCATCATGGTTCCAAGCGCACAGACTGCCATGACGCCAGGGTGCAGGGGCGGGTGGGCGTGGGTAGGGAGGTATCCAGAGGCTGAGACACGAAAGGGGTGAGGAGCCACAAAACTGGGAGACAGTGGAGGGGCCTGACAGGGAAGATGTCTCCTTAGAGGGTCTTGGGGAGAGGTGGAGAGAGGTGTGCTAGGAGCCAGGGCAAAAGGTGGAAGATGAGCCGGGGAATTGGGCACCTGCCCAGAGTGTGGGGCCTTGATACCTAGGAAGAGCCTGTCCAGGGTTTTATTGTTTTGTTTTATTTTATTTTATTTTATTTTATTTTATTTTATTTGGTGGTGTTATGTTATGTTATGTTATGTTGTGTTATGTTATCTATTTTTGAGACGGAGTTTCACTCTGTTGCCCAGGCTGGAGTGCAGTGGTGCGATCTTGGCTCACTGCAACCTCCGCCCCCCGGGTTCAAGCAATTCTCGAGCCTCAGCCTCCTGAGTACTTAGGACTACAGGAGCCTGCTACCATGCCCGGCTAATTTTTATAGTTTTAGTAGAGACTGGGTTTCACCGTGTTGGCCAGGCTGGTCTCGAACTCCTGACCTCAAGTGATCTGCCTGCCTTGGCCTCCCAAAGTGCTGGGGTTACAGGTGTAAGCCACCGTGCCCGGCTCTGTCCAGGGTTTTAAATGTGGGCTGGGGATGGCAGGAGACTGGGGTTATGTCTGTGACAGGAGGAGCCAATCCCATTGCCGTTGTCCAGGTGAGTGAGGCTGGGGGCCCTGACCCAAGGCGGTGGTGAGGGGCCGGGTGGAGCAGACACTTTAGAGAGAGATTCCAGGGGAAGGAGGGCCAGGGCTTGCCAGCTGCTAGGAGGTACGGAAGGAGGAGGAGGCGATAAGGTTCCTGGATTCCTGGCTTGGGCTGAGGGAGGGTGGTGGGTGGTGGGACCCTCCCTGGGCCATGGCACACTGGAGAAGCAGGTTTGGGGAGAGGAACCCAAGGGGCTCCACTGGGGCTATGTGAGTCTGAGGGCCCTGGGACAGACCCCAGTGGAGGTGTCCTGGGGACAGAGGCTCTGAGGGCGTGGCACTAGAGGGAGGCCCACCTGGGGACGGCCTTTGTCTGTCAGCACCGACGAGTTACCTGTGCCTCTGTGCAGGGGCTTGAAGGAAGAAGGCAAGAGACCTTGCTGAGCCTTGAGAGAAGTGGGGGGGCCGGGGAGGCTGACGGAGACCAAAAAGAGCCAGCAAGTTGGCAGCGACCCGTGGGGTGGCAGCCATGAGGCAAGGAGGGACCAGCCATGTGCACTGTGTGCGGAGAGCCACATGTGGGCCAGCCCTTCCAGTCTAACGTGTGAGCCACATGAAGGGTCCTTGTGAGGGTGGCTGGCTCCCCCTGCCTGGGAGCCTGACCCTCAGCTCCTGGGGGCCCTGAGCCCAGTTCAGGGACAGGAGCTGTATCCTTCCTGCTCACTGGCCAGTTCTGGAGGACCAGGCCTCCACTCCCTTGCTGGCCAAAACCCGATGTCACTTGTTCCCTTGGTGCTGTGGCCTGGACGTTAGAGGAGAGTCTTCAAGTCAGCCTCAGGTCCTTGGTCCACCCAGGCTGTGGGCACCCTCTCCGAGCTCCCTCCCAGCCCTAGCCTCTTTCAGAGACATGGACTGTCAGGCAGAGGAGGGAAAGGGACAGTGACTTGTCCCCGCAGCCTCAGCCCCAGCATGGGAGCTGCATGCAGCCTTGGTGACCAACTCCCTCACTCACTTACCAGCCGGAGACACTGAGGCCTGGAAGTGCGGTTGATTTGTCCTAGGTCATCCCGCTGGTTTAGCCTCAGAGAGGTGCCCTTGTCACCACCTCACTGTCACATTAAAATTCTCCCTAGAGGGCTCTGCTGTCTCCTACTCTGAATGTCCCTGTCCCTGTCCAGCACTTCTGTGATGAGCAGGGCTCATAGCTCAGGATCCACACGGTGGGAGGCCAGATGTGTGCTGTGTCCATCTGCCAGCCACGGGGTCTCTGTCTGGTTTGTTCAGAGAGCTGAGGCCTGTGCTGGATGTGGAGCCACCAGCCAGCAGAGAGGAGCTCTTGGTCTGATGGGAGTTGGAGCTCCTGCCCTCAGGGTGCTCCAAGGATCATTAATTCATTTATTCAGCAAATACTGATGAGCCCTTGCATGCAGCTGTAGGCCCTGGGATATGGAAATGAGAGGATGGACAAGCTCCCTGTCCCCAGTACAGCCTGAGGCTGCAGTAAATTCTTGGAAAGGATCAAGCTCATCAGAAGCGGGAGCTGCATTGAGGGAAAAATATGGTCAGAGAAGGCCTCACCGAGGAGGTGACGTTGGTAATGCTGGAGCTCAGATCTGAAGGGGAAGAAGGAAGCAGCCACATATAGAAGTGAGGAAGGGGGGCTTAGGCAGAAGGAAAAGCAAGCGGAGAGGCCCTGAGAAAGGAAAGGCTTGGCTCGCTCACCTGCAAGGGCCCCCTGGCTTGACGTAGTGATAAAGGTGTGAAGATCAATTTGGAGAGAGGCAGGGACCGACCACAGGAGACCTTAGATTTGATTCTGAGGGCGATGAGATCTCTGGAGAAGATGCTAAACAAGGGAGAGATGTGATCTCCTTTTCATTCTAACATGATCACTGCAGCTGCTGCTGGAGAATGGTTGCAGGAGTGAGAGTAGAGACTGGGAAGGTCTGTGCGTCCTCCAAGCAAGAGGCGTTGATGGCGTGGACCGGGTGGTGGCAGGAAAGACAGAAACGGGATATTTTGGAGGCAGAACAGTTGTGACTTCCTGATGGATGGGATGTCAAGGGCAAGGAAAAGGGAGGAGTCAAGGGCAGCTCCCAGGTTTCTGGGCAACTGGATGGATTGACTGGGCTGGAAAAGATGGGGGTAGAGGGTGGAGAAGAGGTTTGATGGTAAGCAATCATATGGCCTGGCAAGTATTGTGCAAAGTGCCCATGGGACCTGCAAATGAAGACCCTGAGCAGGGTGGGGGCCCAGGCTGCGGCTGGGGGAGACGCTGGGCTCGGGAATGGCCATCAGCCGATGGACCTGGTTTAAAGGCACGTCCCGGCACAGATGACATCCTTGAGGGAGGTGTGCAGGGAGAGGAGGGGAGAGTCAGGACAAAGTTCTGGAGCTCCGCCTCCTTTAGGGCGTGGTCTGTTACCCTCAGCTCTGCTGACATTTTGGGCCAGATAATTCCTTGTTGGGGGAGGGAGGCTGCCCTGTGCATTGTGCAATGTTTAGCAGCATCCCTCAGATGCCATAGCACACCCTCCAGCTCCCTTCACACAAATGTCCCGTGGGGACGGGTCTCCTGGCTGTTTAACTACAGGTGTAGAGGGTGGGGGAGGGGAAGTAGAGAAGACTAGGAAGGAGCCAGTGAGATTAGGAAGAAAGCCGGGAATGTGGGGTCTCAGGTGCCAAGATAGGGTCTGGAGAGGGAAGGAGGGGCTGGCTGTGTCAGATGCCGCCGAGGGGTTAAGGCAAGTTGGGGAGAAGCAGCCACTGGCTTTCGTCACATTTCGGTTCTGGGTGTCCCTGAGAGGAGCTTCTGGGCAAGTGGAGTCTTGGGTGGGAGGCAGGAAAGTGGGGAAAACAACCCTCTAAGAGTGCGGACAGCTTCTGAGCAGGTTTGCTGGGATGAGGGGCAGCCTAGGGAGGGGCGTGGGCTGGGAATGGCTTCCCGAGGATTTCATGTACGGAGGGCCATGCTGGGTGTCTGAGCGTTGCCACCACCCGGTGAGTGTTGATGCTGGTGTTTAAAGTGGGAGAGGGTTGGGGTCTGCTGGAGGGCTTTAGGGTGATGGGTAGGGGTGTCTAGGCAGGCGAGGGGCTGAGAAAGCATTGGTGGGCTGTGGGCAGGAGGCTGCCCAGGTCTAGCCGGGTGGAGCAGGGGGCTCCTGGTTAGGCAGCGTGGGGTCCATCCCCCGGCTGTTCTCTGTCTGCTACTCTGAGAGCAGTGGGCAGGACTGGCCTCTCACCACTCCTGTTCTCCCCCAACCCCGTGTCTCCCTGCAGAAAGCGGGCAGCGGCCTGCGCCAGTGGAAGCGGGTGTACGCCGCGCTGCGGGCGCGCTCGCTCTCGCTGAGCAAGGAGCGGCGGGAGCCCGGGCCGGCGGCGGCGGGGGCTGCGGCGGCCGGCGCAGGTGAGGACGAGGCGGCGCCCGTCTGCATCGGCTCCTGCCTCGTGGACATCTCCTACAGCGAGACCAAGAGGAGGCACGTGTTCCGGCTGACCACCGCTGACTTCTGTGAATATCTCTTTCAGGCTGAGGACCGGGATGACATGCTGGGCTGGATCAGAGCGATCCGGGAGAACAGCAGGGCCGAGGGCGAGGTGAGGGCCCGGCCAGCCCGGCGGCCACAGAGGGCGGGCAGGGTGGCCTCTCACAGGCTGTGGACCTGGGATGCCTGCTCTGAGCCTCACTTCCCTCTGCTAGAAAGGGGGGCTGACAGGAGTGTACCTCGTGATTGTGTCCCCCTAGGTTTTGAGGTGAGGAGGGTGCACGAGCAGGGCTCACGGAGGACCTGGCGTCCTCGGGTGCAGGGACCGGCAGTCACCATCCTGACCCTAATGATGACAGGGATTATTGTGACTGTGTTAGGATCGCCTTGAGCAGGCTCTGGCGTGGAGTGGTCAACTCCAGGCCAGTCTCAGCTTTTCTTAGGAGATGAGGAAGGCAGGGGCCTCCTATGGAGTGTGTTAGGGCACGAGTGTCCCCGCACCAGAACTGCACTGGGCTGGCCTGTCTGTAGGGGGATGAGCACATTGACCTTGTGAGGAGGCTGAGAGGCTTGGCCTTTGGCCACAAGTGGGTAGGGGTGGAGCCAAGGGCCTCAGCAGGGATTTTGGGAGAGGTTTTTTTTTTTTTTTTTTTTTTTTGAGACGGAGTCTCGCTCTGTTGCCCAGGCTGGAGTGCAATGGCGCGATCTTGGCTCACTGCAACCTCCGCCTCCCAGGTTCAAGTGATTCTCCTGCCTCAGCATCCCAAGTAGCTGGGACTATAGGCGCATGCCACCATGCCCGGCTAATTTTTTTTTAGTAGAGACGGGGTTTCCCTGTGTTAGCCAGGATGGTCTTGATCTCCTGACCTCGTGATCCTCCCGCCTCAGCCTCCCAAAGTGCTGGGATTACAGGTGTGAGCCACTGTGCCCAGCTGAAGAATTTTTTTAATGGCGCCCCTTGCGGTCAGCCGTAGCTACACTCTAGGGGCCTGGGTAGGGATTCCTTCCTGTTTACTTCTTTGGCCAGGAACCTGCACAGAAGTGCCTTGAGACACCCACACAAAGTCATGTGGGCGTCCCGGGCCTGGGGTCTCTGCCAAGAGGGCAGTGGGCCTGGGCCTGCTCTGGCCATGGGAGGGGGCGCTAGTGCATGGCCTCTTGCTGAGGACACATCCTCTCGCTGACCAGGCTCTGCTCTCCCCGGAACAGCTTTCCCCACTGCAGGGAGGAAGGCACCTGGAATTTGGGCCTCCTCCTCTGGGGGCCTGGCTTGGCTGTCCCCAACAAGGCGTAGTCAGGGGGGTCCCAAGTCACCATCACTATGGCAGTAGCAGTCCCTCCTGGGGCACCTCCTCCATGCTTGCTCAGTGTCTGCCAGGACGGTGGCGAGTGCTGCATGATTCTGCACCTGGCCCCGAGCCTTCCCTGTTAGCCCCCCATGTTTATTACCGAGGAGACTGAGGCTCAGAGAGGCTAAGAGGCTTCCCCAAGGCCTCAGCTGGTGAGAGGGTGCTGGGGAGTCCAGGCCTGGTCTTTCTCACACCAGGGTCTGGGCTGTCCACCTGGCAGGTGGACAAGAGGGGAAGCAGGGCTAGGGATGAGCCCTGGGGTGGGCTGGCTGTGGGCACTGACACGATCCACTCTCTCCTCTCCTGCTTCAGGACCCCGGCTGTGCCAACCAAGCTCTGATCAGCAAGAAGCTTAATGATTATCGCAAAGTGAGGTGAGGCCCAGCCCTCGTGGAACAGTCTCCTCTGTGGGGGTGGTAGGGGGCTGAAGGCAAAGGATGTCTTCCTGGCCCACCTCCAGAGCTGCCCTCTGCTGGGGGAAGGGGTATCCAGGGTCTCCAGGGTGCAGTTAGGCATGGAGGCATTGCCTCAGGGTGGAGGGGAGGTCCCGAGGGGCGAGAGGCCAGGGTGGGTGGCCTGTTTGGCCACCCCAAATGAAGACCTCTCCTCTCCCCCTTTTTCCTACACAGCCATAGCTCTGGGCCCAAAGCTGATTCCTCCCCCAAAGGCTCTCGCGGCCTGGGGGGCCTCAAGTCTGAGTTCCTCAAGCAGAGTGCGGCACGTGGCCTCAGGACTCAGGACCTGCCCTCAGGGAGCAAGGGTAGGAAGGTGGCCACTGAGACAGGGTGGTGTGTGGGGGCAGGGGGCATGGGGAGGGGAGGGCATGTGTGTGTGTGTTGGGCTGTGTCTGCTCGTGTGTGCCTGAGTGTGTGCCAGGGTTACTGGTATGTCTGTCTGCGTGTGCATGCCTGTGAGGATCTGGGGGCTCTCAGGGTCTCGGGGTGGAAGGGCCTGGAGCCTGATTCCCCTCCCTGACATCCCTGCTGGGTGGTCCTCTAATCTTTGCTGGTGTCTCTGCAGGGATGAGAGGCCCACCCTTTCCAAGAGCAACCTTTCCCATTTCACTCACCTCTGGCTAGAAAGTTCTTACCTGGCTGGGCAAGGTGGCTCACACTTGTAATCCCAGCACTTTGGGAGGCCAAGGCAGGCAGATCACCTGAGGTCAGGAGTTCAAGACCAACCTGACCAACATGGCGAAACCCCGACTCTACTAAAAATACGAAAGGCCAGGCGCAGTGGCTCACGCCTGTAATCCCAGCACTTTGGGAGGCCGAGGCGGGTGGATCACGAGGTCAGGAGATCGAGACCATCCTGGCTAACACGGTGAAACCTTGTCTCTACTAAAAAATACAAAAAATTAGCCGGGCGTGGTGGCAGGCACCTGTAGTCCCAGCTGCTCAGGAGGCTGAGGCAGGAGAATGGCATGAACCCAGGAGGCGGAGCTTGCATTGAGCCAAGATTGCGCCACTGCACTCTAGCCTGGGTGACAGAGCGAGACTCCGTCTCAAAAAAAAAATACAATAAAAGTACCCGGGCGTGGTGGTGTGTGCCTGTAATCCCAGCTACTTAGGAGGCTCTAGACATGAGAATCACTTGAGCCTGGGAGGTGGAGTTTGCAGTGAGCCGAGATCACACCACTGCACTCCAGCCTGGGTGACAGAGCGAGACCCTGTCTCAAAAAAAAAATAGAAAGAAAGTTGTTCCCTTGGGCCAGCAGGCATGGTGGCTGATACCTATAATCCCAGCATCATTTTGGGAGGCTGAGGCTGGAGGATTGCTTGAGGCCAGGAGTTTGAGACCAGCCTGGGTAACATAGCAAGGTCCTATCCCTACAAAATATTTTTTTATATATTATTTATTTATTTATTTAGAGACAGAGTCTCGTTCTGTTACTCAGGCTGGAGTGCAGTGGCGTGATCTCAGCTCATTGCAACCTCCACCTCTTGGGTTCAAGAGATTCTTGTGCCTCAGCCCCCCTAGTAACTGGGATTACAGGCATGCGCCACCATGCCTGGCTAATTTTTTTTTTTTTTTTTTTGAGACGGAGTCTCGCTCTGTTGCCCAGTCTGGAGTGCAGTGGCGTGATCTCGGCTCACTGCAAGCTCCACCTCCCAGGTTCACGCCATTCTCCTGCCTTAGCCTCCCGAGTAGCTGGGACTACAGGCGCCCACCACCACGCCTGGCTAATTTTTTTGTATTTTTAGCAGAGACGGGGTTTCACCGTGTTAGCCAGGATGGTCTTGATCTCCTGACCTCGTGATCCGCCCACCTTGGCCTCCCAAAGTGCTGGGATTACAGGCGTGAGCCACCGCGCCTGGCCCATGCCCGGCTAATTTTTGTATGTTTAGTAGAGACAGGGTTTTGCCATGTTGGCCAGCTAGTCTCGAACTCCTGGCCTCATGTGGTCCCGCCCGCCTCAGCTTCCCAAAGTGCTGGGATTACAAGCATAAGCCACTGTGCCTGGCAAAAAATTTTTTTTAATTAGCCAGGTGTGGTGGTATGAGCTTATAGTCCCAGCCACTCGGGAGGCTGAGGAGGGAAGATTGCTTGAGCCCAGGAATTTGAGGCTGCATTGAGCTATGATCATACCACTGCACTACAGCCTGAGCGACAGAGACCCTGTCTCTAAAGAAACAAAGTTCTATGGCTTCCGCCTTGTAATTGTGGCCCACGAGGCCACACGGAAGTCCTTGCATTGCGCTGGGCCTCTCCTTTGGAGTAAGCATCCTCCCTTTCAGGCCTTCTCTCTTGCCATACAGTGTCCCATCAGCCCTGGGCAGCTGGTTTCTTCTCTGATGGAATCCCCATACGTCCAAATGTGTGAATGTGGCAGTGAATGTGTGTGACCCTCCTGGATACCCCAGCTCACTCTGGCTCTCTCTGTCTCCCCCACTTCAGATGACAGTGCTGCAGCCCCCAAAACCCCCTGGGGCATCAACATCATCAAGAAAAATAAGAAGGCCCCCCCAAGGGCATTTGGGGTCAGGCTGGAGGAGTGCCAGCCAGCCACGGAGAACCAGGTGGGTCTCTGCCACACGCCAGAGCAGGCCCAGCAGGGGGAGACCGAGGCACAAGAGGGTCAGAGCAGCAAGGGACATGGAACCAGCTCTCCACCTCATTGTACAAACACAGCTGGGAAAACAGCCCAGAGAGGGGAAGGCCCCGCCTGCCCCAGGCCTCCCAGGGAGGGAGCAGCAGGGCTGAGGCTGAGCCCGGCTCCTTCTCAGACCATGGCGAGGCTTTGGTGTCATTTTTAGCTCCCAGACTGGAGGCAGCAAGGGCCTTTTGTTCCCCCCAAGGGTTCCTGGCAGCAGCTCTGGGCCTTGCATTGTCCCCATCTTGGCCTCCCCAGCTCCTCTGGCCCCTGTCCCCCCTAACACCCCTCCCCTGTGTCCCCAGCGTGTCCCCTTAATCGTGGCTGCATGCTGTCGCATTGTGGAGGCACGAGGGCTGGAGTCCACAGGCATTTACCGAGTGCCCGGCAACAATGCAGTAGTGTCCAGCCTACAGGAGCAGCTCAACCGCGGGCCTGGTGACATCAACCTGCAGGATGAGGTGGGTGAAGCTGGGGGGTCTGTGGGAGGGGGGCCGAGATGGTGTGTGAGTGGTGCTCCGCTTGGAGAGTTCTGTGGTCTGTTGTGTTGCATGCATTGTGCCCTATGACATGCCCGGCATTGGTCCAGAACACCAAGATGGGCAAGATGGGACCTGCCCCTGCTGGCCAGCCTGGGGATGGGCATCACCCCAGGCTGAAGCTGACCAAGTAAATGCAGTCATGGCCTGGGGAGCGCTGAGGCAGAGGCTCACAGACGGCAGTTTTGTCCGAGTGTTTAGGATGAAGAGAGTTCACCAAAGGCCAGTGAAAGCCAGGTGAGGGCATTCCAGGCAGCAGAATGGCCTGCACAATGGTGTAGACGCGGAAAGTGTGCCAGGAGTCAACCAGCTTTCTCTGTAGAGGGCAGAGAGTAAATATTTTCTGCTGTAGTTTGCTCTGTTGCATTCCCCCTTTCTCTTCCTCCTCCTTCTCTTCCTAATCCTTTAACAATGTAAAAACCATACTTAGCTCAAGGGCCATCCAAAAGCAGGCTGTGGCTGGATATTGCCTACAGACCATGGTTTACAAACCGCTGGCTTAGAAAAAGGGGAATATATGGTATTTTCTAGAATGGCCAGCAATTTGGGTGGCTACAACGTGGAAAGAGAAGTGGCTGATCGGGCGACATGAGACCAGCCTGTAAAGAGATCTGCAGTCACACTTAAGTGTTTCCAGCAGGGCCGGCGATTCTCAAATGGTGTTCCCCAGAGTGCTAGGGTTCCCCAGAGGGGCCTTGGGAGGCTAGGGGCAGGTCAGGACCCCCTGTCCCTGCTAGAGCAACCCTGCTTTGCCCTGTCTGTTGTACTGGGTTTTCATGTACAATTTTATTTGCCCAAAGGGGCTCTGATAAAAAAGATATTTTGGAAAACCATGAACGTGGACAGTGATGTCCCATGAGTCACACACGTGAAGGCTCATGAAATACACAAGTCTTCCTGTCCTTGGAGAATGAGGAGCTGAGACAAGTGTGTATGAAATTGTGGACAAGAGAAAAAGATGATCTCTCATCAGGGACCACACTGTGATGAGGAAGGAGAGGGCACTCAGGCTGGAGCAGGTGGTGGCTGGAGGGTTTGAGTATTGCAGGAATGAATAGGAGGGGGCAGGTAGACAGGAAGCCTTTCGGGGTGTGAGACGATGGCATTTTCCAAAACCCCAGCAAGGGCCGGGGAGGGCTTGAGGGTTAGGACAGATAGTGGATCTACCTCCTGGGCTTGGAGGTGGGGAGGGTGAGGCCCCAGGGGGACAGAGAGGGCATTTGATGGCTTCACTGAAGACTTCGACCTTGATCTGATGGACAGTAGGGAGCTTTTGATGGTTCTTAAGCTGGGGAGGCACTGTGAGAACAAAGTTCAAGAAAGAGTAATGCTCCTGCTCATGCCCATTGGATACGAATGGGGAGGGCAGGGGTCTGGGAAGAAGTCACTGATTATGGAAGCGCTAAGTGTCGGGAGGACTTGGTGTCCCCAGGGGAAGGGGGAGGATGGGAGCAACCCTAAGAGTTGGCTGCATGAGAGGGAGGAAGGAGGGGCAAGGAAGAGCCGCATGTTTGAGCTGGGGCTGCTGGTATCTTCCCCTGGCAGAAACCAGGGAGTAGGGCAGCGTGAGGAGAGGCGGAACGGAGGGGCCGTCTCAGGGAGTGGCTCCATTGGATTTGGGATGTGGAAAGTCCCTTGCATGGGGTGAGGGCATAAACAGGCGCTAGATTGAGCGTGGACTAGAGAGTGGCATGGGTCCTGCTGCAGCTGGGGCATGGGATGACCAAGTGTGGGCAGCAGAACAGCAGGGGCCACGCTCTGAGTGGGACAGAAGGAGAGGGCCGCCGGTGAGGCTGGGGCGAGGGCAGACACTTCACTCTGGAGGAGCCAGGAAGCACTGGCCAGGGCATTGGGCTTGGCAGCTGGGAGATGAGAGGAGCCCACACCTGAGGGCCGGGAGGTAACGGAGTCGGGTGGGCAGGAGCCACATTGGGTGTATGTGAGATAAGGGGGCCATGCTGGCAGGCAGCTGGTCCAAGCCAGGGCCAGATGGGGGCATACGAGGTGTATTGGGTGTGTTGTTTTGTCTTGGATATCATTGTGTCATTTGTTGTGGGTCGTGCTGGGAGTAAGTGTAGTGGGGGACGAATCTAACCCCTGGTGAGCCTGCGGGGAGTGTATTGTTTATGGGATTGTCTGGCCTTAAGCTGTGGATCCATTGTAACGAGTGTGTGTACTGCTGTGCTGTGTCTCTTTGTTGGGGGTATTAGGTTGCTTTCTGGACCCGAGTTACTCTGAGCCATTCCCAGCGAGGCGGCTGTGCCCGACTTGGTTGCAATATGGGGTGATGGTGCCCCCTGGAGGACAGAAGGGACAACAACCCGGCCGTTAATTCTTGTACTCAACAACCATTTATTTTAGAGTGGGGTTTCTCAACCTCAGTGGACATTTTGGGAAGAACAATTATTTGTTGTGTGGGGTTGCCCTGTGCATTGGAGGAAATTTGGCATCATCCCTGGCCTCTATCCACTAGTTGCAAGTGGCCCCTCCCAGTTGGGAAAATCAAAATGGCTCCAGACATTGTCAAATGTCCTCTGGGAGTGGAGTGGGAGTTTGGAGGACAAAATTGCCTCCTTCTGTTAGAACTACTGATTTAGGGCCATGTAAGTACCAGGTTAACTGTCCTAGCTAGGTGATAGGAGCACAGTGGGAAATGAGACAGACGGGATCCTGTCTCCTCTTGGAGCTTACAGTCCTGCAGGGAGACAGGCATGAACATGGAAACAAAAGCAGAAAATAATGACACATTGGGTTAAGCGCCGTGAAGGAAACAAAGTCAGGGCTGGGGTGCAGGTGACAGGACAGTGGTGAAGGTGGCTGCTTTAGCTATGAGGGTCAGAGAAGGCTTCTCTGAAGGGTGACTTTTAGGCGGGGATGAGGAGCCAGTTGTGTGGAGGCAGGGAGGAAAGTTCTGGTTGAGGGAACCAGCACATGCAGAGGACCTGAGACAGGAAGGAGCCGGCACAAATGACTGCTGTGTCACGGATGCTTAAACTGTGCCCAGTGGAGGCAGCAGCTGCCACTCACTGTGTCCCCACAGTGCCTGGGACTTTCTGTGGATGGGGAGGTGTTGGAGCCCACGCACTGGCAGGAGCAGGGGGGGGCTGGGGCCAAGTGTGAGTGTGGGCACAGGACCTCTCTGGGGACTCAGTTCTGCAGCCACCATCCTGTTGAGTAGAGAGCTTGGCCTAAGTGGGTCCCAGGGAGGGCCTGCTGGGCTTGACTGGGCTCTGGGGTGAATGATCATGGAGGCATGGGCATTGGGCTGGGCCTGCCTGTGGCCTGACATCTGACCCCTTCCCCAGCGCTGGCAAGACCTCAATGTGATCAGCAGCCTGCTCAAGTCCTTCTTCCGAAAGCTGCCCGAGCCTCTTTTCACTGATGGTGAGTAGGACGTGGAAGTGGGGGCGGGGAGGGGATACCAGTCTGTGCTGCACCCTGACCGCTACTTTTGCATTTGGTTTGTTGGTTTTAGTCTTTTTTTTTTTCTTTTTTTCTGGAGACAGTCTTGCTCTGTTGCCCAGGCTGGAGTGCAGTGGTGCAATCGTGGCTCATTGCAGCCTCAAGCTACTGGGCTCAAGCGATCCTCCCACCTCAGCCTCCTGAGTAGCTGGGGCAACAGGTGAACACCACCACACCCAGCTAATTTAAAAGTTTTTTTTAGAGATGGGGGGAGTTTCTCACTACGTTGCTCAGACTGGTGTTGCACTCCTGGGCTCAAGCAATCCTCCTGCCTGCCCCAGCCCCTCAAAATGCTGGGATTATAGGCATGCGCCATCATGCTGGCTTTTTTTTTTTAATACAAAAGCTTATTTAAAAAAACATAGATTGTACAGATGTGAATAAAGAAAACAGCACAGGACCCTGTGAATCTCCTGCTCCCTTTCACGGGAGGTTGTGGCTAACACTTTCTGAGCATTAGCGTGTGCCAAGCACAACTCCCTACAGCAACTCCATGAGGAAGGTGCTATTGTCTTCTCTCTACAGATGAGGAAACCGAGGCTCAGAGAGGTTTAATGCCTTGCCTAAGGTCACACAGGTTGTAAATGGCAGAGCCAGGATTCCACCCCAGGCGTCAGGCTCTGATGGGCTTTGGCTGTTTGCCGAACTGCTTATTCACAATCTGTTGTGTTTCTCTCCTGGCCCTTTTATATGCATGGCAGATGCCATGCGTGGGGTTTGGAGTTGGGTGGGTTCAGGGGTGTGCTGGCAGATGTTTAACATCTGTCTCTGGGGGAAAAAAGCCCTAATGCCTAGCGTTTTCCGGCTTCCATGGGGTAAATACTCCTACCATGGTTTATTTCAAGCCACTAACATGATGTCACCAACATGGAATTGGGAAGAGAGGCACACAGTCGCTCTCAGGAGCTGGTGTGAGCGGGCTCCAGCGCACCGCTGGTTGAGTTGTTTTTAACAAAAGCAGAGTTGTAATTCTGAGATTCATTCGTGTCAGTGCAGAGAGCTCTACCTCATTCTTCTTTTAAATCAGCCACATAGATTTTGAATAGCCTATAATTTCTTTAAGTACTCCTCTATTGATGGATGTTTAGGTTGTCTTCAAATGTTTGCTATTACACAACCTGTTGCAATGGCTTTCCTTGAATAGGTCCTTGCACACCTGGATCTGTGCTCTCTAAGGAGATTCTTAGATGTAGAATTGCTGGGTCAAAGTCCCAGTAAACCTTTCTGAGAGCAGTGTCAATTGCACTTTGAGAAAGAGGCCCTGGTTTAGACTCCCACTAACAATGTAGGAGTCTGTCTCTCCACATCCCCATCAGCACTGGATATTACAACTATTATTGTTATTTGAAGGCCAGGCGCAGTGGCTTATGCCTGTGATCCCAGCACTTTGGAAGGCTGAGGCGGGTGGATCACCTGAGGTCAGGAGTTCAAGACCAGCCTGACTGTGGTGAAACCCCGTCTCTACTAAAAATACAAAAATTAGCTGGGTGTGGTGGTGGGCGCCTGTAATCCCAGCTACTAGGGAGGCTGAGACAGGAGAATTGCTTGAACCCTGGAGGCAGAGGTTGCAGTGAGCCGAGATCACACCACTGCACTTCAGCCTGGGTGACAGAGCAAGACTCCATCTCAAAATAAATAAATAAACAATATAATAAAATAAAAATAAAAATACTATTATTTGACACAGGATCTCGCTCTGTTGCCCAGACTGGAATGCAGTGGCGCAATCATGGCTCACTGCAGCCTCAACCTCCTGGGCTCAAGTGATCCTCCCATCTCAGCCTCCTGAGTAGCTGGGACTACAGGTTTGCGCCACCACACCCAGCTAATTAAAAAAAATTTTTTTTTGGTAGTGGCAGGGTCTCACTACGTTGCTCAGGCTGGTCTTCACCTCCCGGTCTAAAGTGATCCTCCCGCCTCGGCCTTTCAAAGTGCTGGGATTATAGGCTTCAGCCACCTCACCCAGACAGCATTAAATATTATTAATATTTTAAACTTTTGCTAATCAGATAAGGGAAATGGTATCTCATTATTGTTTTTATTTTCATTGCCGTCATTACTAGGGAGATTAAATCTTTTTTCATTAGCATATTGGCTGTTTCTATTTTTTCTGTAATCGCTTGATCAGAACATGTGCCCATTTTTCTGTTATGTTGTTTATCTTTTTCTCATGTTGATTTGTGGGAGAAAAGCTCTTTGTGTATTACACATATTAACCCTTTGTTAGTTTTTGCAAATATTTGCTTTGGCCTGCCATTTGCCTTTTCACTTTGCAGTATAGAAACTGAAAACAAATTTTTTGTTGTTGTTGTTTTGTTTTGTTTTTTGAGACAGAGTTTCACTCTTGTCGCCCAGGCTGGAGTGCAATGGTGCGATCTCAGCTCACTGCAACCTCCGCCTCCTGGGTTCAAGCAATTCTCCTGCCTTAGTCTCCCGAACAGCTGGGACTACAGGTGCCCACCATCATGCCCAGCTAATTTTTGTATTTTTGGTAGAGACGGGCTTTCACCATGTTGGCCAGGCTGGTCTCGAACTCCTGACCTCAGGTGATCCACCCTCCTTGGCCTCCCAAAGTGCTGAGATTACAGGCGTAAGCCACCACACCCTGCCTAACAATTTTTAATTTTATTTTTATTTAATTTTATTTATTTTTTTGAGACTGAGTCTCACTCTGTCACCCAGGCTGGAGTGCAGTGGTGCAATCTCGGCTCACTGCAACCTCCGCCTCCCGAGTTCAAGCCATTCTCCTGTCTCAGCCTCCCAAGTAGCTGGGATTACAGGCGCCCGCCACCACACCCAGTTAATTTTTATATTTTTAGTAAAGATGAGGTTTTGCCACATTGGCCAGGCTGGTCTTGAACTCCTGACCTCAAGTGATCAGCTGATTCGCCTCAGCCTTCCAAAGTGCTGGGATTACAGACGTGAGCCACCGTGCCTGGCTGAAAACAATTGTTTAAAATGTGACCCAAGCTGTTCATCTTTTCTTCATGGATTCTGCATCTCATGTTTAGGATGGCCTTAGGATTATAAAAATATTTTCTTATTTTTTCCGCAGTGCTTTTATAATTTTCACAACTGGCTCTGCCGTGTGATTGCATTTGTGTATTGTGAGCTAGAAATGATCCCCCCTGCCCCCAATGGTAGCCATTTGTCCCGGGGACATCTGTTGAGGCCCCCATCCTTCCCCCCGACTGGAAGTGCTGCGTTTATCATATAATAAATATCCACATGGCCCCCTTCCCCTGTTTCTAGCCTTAACATTGCTCTGCCTTTTCTGCCGTGCCAGCCGGCTTCAGCTGTGCCATCCATTCGGGATGTTTCAGTCCCTGGTAGGGCAGATCCTCCCGTGTTACTCTTTCTTTAAAAACTATTCCTGGCTGTCTTTGTGTATTAGCCCATCCAGATGAATTTCAGAATAGGCTTATCATGTTCCATTTTTTAAAGGCCCCCGTGGACTTGTTCTGAAGGGAGTTGGGGGAATCCTTGGTGGAGGCTGTCTGAAGCCCCTCCTCCTCTCCAGGTGCCCTTCTCTTCTGACCTGCTGAACCTTGGTGTCCATGTCCTGGAGACAGGGGCAGGGACCCCTTTTCTGGGATCAGCATGCAGCTCAGATTGTATTGCCTCCCAAATGAACACAGCTGGGCTACCCCAGGTCAGGTGCACACCCGAGTGTAGCTGTGGTGAGTGCAGCTGTGGTGAGTGCAGCTGTGGTGGGTGTGTTCACATACACAAGAGGCTGTCGCCCACGCTGGAGCCCCCAAACTGGAGGAGTTCAAAACACAGCCCTCCCAGCAGGGCCCTTGGCCTGGAGAACAGGGGAAGGCGCTGCCCCCACCTCTCTAAAGAGTCTCCGCTGTGTTCTAGACAAATACAACGACTTCATCGAGGCCAACCGCATTGAGGATGCGCGGGAGCGGATGAGGACACTGCGGAAGCTGGTAAGGAGAGAGAGGTGCTGCCAGGCACGAGGTGGGGCAGCTGCCCGAGCACCTCTGTCCCAGGAGGCAGGGAGTCCGGTGCTGCCCACGACTCCTGTGGCCTTGGAGAAGCCCTGCTCCACTCAGGGCCTCAGTTTCCCCATCCATACAAGAGAACGGGGGGTTAGAGGGTAGGTTCCAGACTCCCTGACGCATGGTAGTGGGAGATATTTGGGGCGTGGTGGTGATGGGGGACAGGGGCAGGCCCTTACAGCCTGTCCCCATGCCCCTCCTCTCTCCTGCTCAGATCCGGGATCTCCCAGGACACTACTATGAAACGCTCAAATTCCTTGTGGGCCATCTCAAGACCATCGCTGACCACTCTGAGAAAAACAAGGTAGGTAGGAGTCCCGCATGGAGTCTGGGGGAGGCAAGCACAGGACTTACTGTGTGGGGGCCCTCGGCACGCGCTGAGCTCCTGCAGGTCCAATAACTCAGGCCCCTCTAGGCACGCCCTCCTCCTATTACTGCTCCATCCCCATCCCACTCCTACATGCTGGCCAGTGCTTTCCCCCAGAGAGCCATCTCCTGAGTGTCTGAGGGCTTTCCAGAGGCAGGGAACCCCGGCCCCCCATATCCGATGCATTGCCATCCTCTGACTTAGCTCAAGTCCCTTGCATTGCATTTTCCTCATCAAACCCCTTATGCCTTCTGGTTCTGCAGTGGGGAAAATGAGGGGAGTGATAGGAGTTTTTGTGTTTTTTTGTTTGTTTTTTTGAGACGAAGTCTCACTCTGCTGCTCAGGCTGGAGTGCCGTGGCACGATCTCCGCTCACTGCAACCTTCGCCTCCCGGGTTCAAGCGATTCTCCTGCCTCAGCCTCCTGAGTAGCTGGGATTACAGGCACCTGGAAGTGATCGGATTTTTTTCCCAGGCCTAAAATAACCCCTGGGACCTCCAACATGTTTCCTACTGCAGGGTCTCCCACTGCTGGCACTGACCACTCAGGGCTGCCCTGTATAGGTATGCAGGTTGGGCACTGCTCATGGCTGCTGGGCCTGGGGATGAAAGGGGCTGAACTGGCCTGTGCTCTACTCATCAAGCATCTCCATGCCCATACAAGGGGGTGTCCACCCTCTAAGCTGGGGACTGGTGAGGATATAGTTGGGGACAGAGGCCTCAGGGGCCAGAGTGAGGGAGGACTGAGTTCAGGATGTTGACAGTGACCTGCTTTCCCTGCTGCCCAGATGGAACCCCGGAACCTGGCCCTGGTCTTTGGGCCGACACTGGTGAGGACGTCTGAGGACAACATGACGGACATGGTGACCCACATGCCTGACCGCTACAAGATCGTGGAGACACTGATCCAGCACGTAAGCCCCTGTTCCGGGGGGTGCCCGGCAGCCCCTCTGAGCCCCTCGCTCTTGCTCGGCCTGGCGGGGTGTGCCCCAGGAAGGGCTCGGCAGTTTTAGAGCATGCTGCTAGGGTGGTATATACTCCTCCAAAGCCATGGGCTGCATTTCAAGGCAAGGCAGGAATGGATCCTGGAATCCCTGCTGCCCTGGGATGTTGTGTCCCCAGCAGGAGAGTCAAGAGGCCCCCGAGCGTCCAAGATGCCTGGGAGAGGCAGAAGAGGAGGAAGGGCAGGGAAGGTGCTACTGGTGGAGGGTGGAAGGGGCAGCTTCAGAAGGTGGCGCCTGGAGAGGTGTCCTGGCAGACACGAGCAGACAGGGGCCAAGGTCTGGCCTGACATCAGGAGGCTCCGGCTTTAGTGACTTTCCCTGCTGGCCCCACTGAGGTTTCGGGGAGGTAGTGGTGATGTCCACGGTAACAAGGGGTGGATGGGGCAGGGCATAGGGCCTCGGCCTGAGGTGGGATCCTGCACCAGTGCTTAGCGTGTACTGGGCTGGCCACCTCCCTTCTCATGGCTTCCTGGATGCCAACAGCCCTGGTCCTGTAGGTTCTTGTTACTGTGCATGGGTGGAGGAGAACCCAGAGTGGCCAGCAGAGGGCGCAGGAGGCCTTGGTTTTCCAGAGCCCAACCCTAAGGCAGCACTGCTGCCTTCTGGGGTGCACACGTATGTCATTATTAATCATAGATTTTCCATTTCCAATTCTTGTTACAGCCCACAAAGGATGAGAACAGAGCCCCTCCTGCCAGGGGAAATAAGACTGGCAGCTGGTCAGAGGAAGGGAAGCCTCAGTCCCAAGCCCCCTAGACACTTTAGGGAAGGAAAGCTGGGCCCTATCACCCCCATTTTACAGAGGAGGAAACAGGCCCAGAGAGGCAAAGCAACTTGTTCATGGTCACACAGCTAATAAGTGGCAGCCCAAGATTTCAAGCCAGGTCTGACTGACCAAAGCCTGTGCTTTCCTCCCGCTATCAACCCAAAGGCCAGACTCCTATGTCCCTCCTTGAGCTGGCTTGGGACGGAGAGGGGGGGCCAGGGGAAGGAGGTGAGGTGGTGGGCAGCTGAGCCATGTTAACAGCCTTGCTTGCCCATCTCCCTCCTTCACTGCATGCTCAGGGCTCTGAGCCACAGGAGGGAGGATCACAGCCTGCTGCATCCGGACACTGGGAACACCACTCCAGAGCTGTCTGGGAGGCCAGGGCTGCCCTGCAGCGTCGGTGATCCTGATGAGGCCTTGGGAAAGCTTAGCTCTCCAGGGCACCAGGGAGCCCCAGAACCTCCCATGAGGGTGTGTTTTGGGGGCAGCAGCAGGGAAGAGTTGGTGTCTGGCCCTGTGCTCCTGGAGAAGCCCCTGGAAGCCCAAGGCCTGAGGTCAGCTGAGGTGTCAGGAACTGCAGCCTTCAGGGAGGAAGGAGGCCAAAGCCCCAAGGGGGAGTCCCTGCTCTGGGCAGGGTGGAGAAGGTGGAGTTTGTCTCATTTAGCACTGACACTAGTGCCTGGCACACAGTGGATACTCAGTGTTTGTGGAGTATAAATGAATGAGTAAATTGCTAACTGAGGTTACATCAGGCTGGGCTTTTCTTTCTCTCTCTCTCTTTCTTTTCTCTGTTTTTTTTTTTTTTTTTTTTTTTTTTTGATAGAGTCTCAGTCTGTCGCCCACGCTGGAGCGCAGTGGGCAAATATGGCCCACTTCCAGGCTCAGGCGATCCTGCCATCTCAGCCTCCTGAGTAGCTGGGACTAGAGATGCCACCACCACACCACCTGGCTAATTTTTGTATTCTTTTGTAGAGATGAGGGCTTACTGTGTTGCCAGGGCTAGTCTTGAACTCCTGGACTCAAGCTATCCTCCCATCTCGGCCTTCCAAAGTGCTGGGATTACAGGTGTGAGCCATCACCCCTGGCCAGGCTGGGCTTTTCTACTCAGAGATTCATTCCCGAGAGCTAACTGAGCTGGTGTCCTTCCCTTCTCTGCCTCCTTGGCATTTGAATGTAATCAGCCCTGGATGATTGTCGAGGGAATGAGCCAGCCACTCTGCAAGCCCCGAAAGCCTGCCCACCCAAGCGTGCCGGCTCTGTGTAGCCCAGAGGCTCCATAGCCAGGGCAGTGCTGCTGTCACCCAGACCAGTCTTCAGGTCGGAAAGAGGGTGGCAACTGAGGGGTAAAGAGGAACAGCGACTTGCCCAGGGCCACACAGCAAGATAATGGCAGAGCAGAGAGGAGAGCAAACCCGGGTGTCTGACCTCGCAGCGGGCAAGTTGCCAGGAGCCCCTACCTGTGTTTACAAAGTCAAATGGAACCCAAACAAAGATCACCCCAGGGCATTTGCTCAGGGACTCACTCAGCAAAGGCAGCGATACCTAATGTTGCTCAGCCTCAGCACTAGTGACCGCTGGGGTCCAGATAAGTCTTTATTGTGGGAGGCTGTTCTGTGTGTTATAGGACATTTAGCAGCATCGCTGGCTTCTACCTGCTAGATGCCGGGAATATCACTCTAGTTGTCACAATCGAAAATGTCTCCAGACATTGCCAAGCGCCCCCTGGGCTGGGAGGATTGATGGCAGTGGCTCTGGGGCCAGCCTGCTCCTATGTGCTGTGTGGCCTTGGACAAGTTCCTTACCTGCTGTGCCTCAGTCTCCACATCTGTAAAGTAGAGATGACAATACTGTTGGCCTCACACCGTTGTGAATGTCTGCTAAAGCACTCGCGGCGGTGCCTGGCAGGTCCTAAGTGTTGTGTGAGAATTGACTGTCATCCTCTTCGTCGTGGTCATTATTCCACGCCAGAGACAGATCCCCGTGCTGGGAACATGGAGGTGAATGGGAACCTTCGCAGAAGGAATATTGCCAGCGGGTGTGGTGGTGCGTGTCTGTGGTCTCAGCTACTTGGGGGGGCTGAGGTGGGAGGCCGCAGTGAGCTGAGATTGCGACACTGCACTCCAGCCTGGGTGACAGAGTGAGACCCTGCCACACACAAAAAAAATCCATAAAATGATGCTTCTCATTCATTTATTCATTTAATAATGTTTATCAAAGTAAGAGCTGCGTCTCTTTGTGCTCTGGGCTATGCCCAAGGAAGCCCCACAGAAGGACCCACCCGGTCCTGGGTGCAGGGCGGGGGTTGTAGTCAGGGAGTTCTTGAACTGTCTTAGAGGACCATGATGAGAGCTTAGCCAGGCAGAACAGGGAGAAGGGGCATCCCGGCGGAAAGAACAGCACGTGCAGAAGCAGGGTGGCAGGAACTAGTGTGGATTCCTCTTGAGAGCCGTGACCACCCGGGCGCTTCCTGTAGACGCTGTGGCTTGCAGAGTACTTCTGGGCACCTTCCAACCCGAGTTAAAGGCTGGCTTCTTTGGGCCAATCCTCAGGCTCCCCCTGGTCAGCCTGTCTCTGGAAGCCGCACTTTTGAATAACGGTAGCTCACATCTATTACACATTAACAATGTGCTGCACTCAACATTTTCCATACAGTATTTCATCTCAATCCTCCTCGGGCCTAGAAGGAGGTACTCACATCATGCCCATTTTAGAGATAAGTAAATAGACTTACAGAGGGAAAGTAACTTGGCTAAGGTGAACTTGAACCAAGATGACTGACTCCAGAGCTTCCATTTTTCTTTTTCTTTTTCTTTTTTTTGAGACAGAGTTTCACTCTGTCACCCAGGCTGGAATGCAACGGCACGGTCTCCACTCACTGCAGCCTCCGGCTCCTGGGCTCAAGCAATCCTCCCACCTCAGCACCCCCAAGTAGCTGGGATTATGGGTGTGCACCACCATGCCGGGCTAATTTTTGTGTTTTTAGTAGAGCTGGGGTTTCACCCTGTTGGCCAGGCTGGTCTTGAACTCCTGACCTCAGCTGATGCACCTGCCTCAGCCTCCCAAAGTGCTGGGACTACAGGTGTGAGCCACTGTGCCCGGCCAGAGCTTGCATTTTTCTTATCTTCCTTCGCTGTCTTCTCTTCTGTCTCTTTCTTGTTTCCCCTCTGGCCTTCCTGTGCTGTTTGAGTTAATCACATGTCAGATCATGAGCAATAATAACTGAGGCTCGTGGCGCATGCTCAGGCAAGTCCCCTGGTTTCCCCTCTTCATTCCGGACCCACTCTGTTCTCCCCTCCCCCAGGGGCCCACTCTTAATAGGCTAATATGTGTCCTTCCAGGACACCTTCCACTTATTGTAAATGCATGGCTATCCTTAAATGTATATAATATTCTTTGTGTGTTTTAAGTCTACATAAATGAGATTGTAAATTGCCTATTCCTGTTCTTTCATAGGTGTTGAGGGGGGTAAAGGGTAATTGCCTTAATTTTTATTTATTTATTTTTTTGAAATAGAGTTTCACTCTTGTTGCCCAGGCCGGAATGCAGTGGTGGGATCTCGGCTCACTGCAACCTCTGCCTCCCAGGTTCAAGCAATTCCCCCACCTCACCCTCCTGAGTAGCTGGGATTACAGGTGCGCACAACCATGCCCAGCTAATTTTTGTATTTTTAGTAGAGATGGGGTTTCACCATGTTGGCCAGGTTGGTCTCAAACTCCTGACCTCAGGTGATCCGCCCGCCTCAGCCTCCCAAAGTGCTGGGATTACAGGTGTGAGTCACTGTACCCGGCCTGTCACTGTCAATTTCTAATGCTTATCAGTTTCTGTGTCTTCCTTCCACCACATCTAAAAGCCAAAAGTGGTGGGGTGCAGTGGCTCATGCTTGTAATCCCAAAATCTACTTTTTTTTTTTTAATTAGCTGTGCAAGGCGGCACATGCCTGTAGTCCCAACTATTCAGGAGGCTGAGGTGGGAGAATCTCTTGAGCCCAGGAGTTCAAGGGTAGAGAGAGCTAGGATCATGCCACAGCATTCCAACCTGGATAACAGCGAGAGACCCTATCTCAAAAATAAATAAATAAATACAATAAAAGCCAAAAGTGCCTTAGTTATTTCTTGGAGCTTGCCGAAGTTCATCTCTTTACTTGCTCAAGTATTCAGTTAAGAGGGCCTTTGTGTAGTAAACTTTCTGATGTCTCAGGATAGCTTTAGTTCAAGGCCGGGTGCAGTGGCTCCAGAGAGCAGGAGGTTCACTTAAGGGGTGATTAAAACAATCTGTGGTATGCCTGTAATCCCAGCACTTTGGGAGGTGGAGGTGGTTGGATCACTTGAGGTCAGGAGTTGAGACCAGTCTGGCCAACATGACGAAACCCTGTCTCTACTAAAAATACAAAAATTATCCAGGCGTGATGGTGTGCACCTGTAATCCCAGCTACTCAGGAGGCTGAAGCCAGAGAATCACTTGAACACAGGAGGCAGAGGTTGCAGTGAGCCAAGATTGTGCCACTGCACTCCAGCCTGGGTGACAGAGTGAGATTCTGTTGAAAAAAAAAAAAAAAAGAATAGCTTTATTTTACACTCAAATTTAAATGAGAGTTTAGCAGGGTATAAAATTCTAGTTTCCTTCAACACATCGAAACTTACTTTCTTGTCTTCTTGTGTCTTGCTGCTGAAATTTCCAAGTACCTGTGATACGTGTTCATTTATAAGCAATCTGGATTTTTTCTTTCAGAAAACTTAGAACTTTATCTTCAAGATTCTCAAATTTTACAAAATATATTAAAGTATGGGGGTCTTTATTTTCTCTCTTGTTTGGCCTTTATGAGAAAGCTCTCGCCTCCTGCCCCTCAGGAAACCTCCAACACCTTTTTTCTGTCATTTTCCTTTTCTGGGCTGGGTATGTGACACCCCTGTTGTCAGTGTGGCACCCATGGGTGGCAGGTGGCGTGGGGCATGCTCGGCTGTCACAGCCATGGACCTGGCCAACGCTAAGGGCACTGGTGCCTCCCTGCCCCCCGGCTTGCCGTGGGGAGTATACCATAGGGGTGTGCCCAGGACAGTGTTTAGAGAAAAGCAAGTAAAAGTGAGGCTCTCCCTAAGCCTATCTCCCATCTGAGGTGGCCCCTCCCACTCCCTGCCGTGTTTCCTCCCACACTGGGGTCCCACCTTTTCTCTCCCCCAGGGTTTTTCATAGTCTGTGGAGTCAGGTTTTAGGGTCCGTCAAGCTCCCTCTGAGCCCTCTTTCGCAGCCCTGCCAGCCTGGGGTTTGTTGAGAGAGAGGCGCCCCTTGCCGCCTGAGCCGGTCCTCTGGAATGAGCAGGTGGAGGAGACTCTTCTTTCTCATGCTGATTTCATCCCTTCCTTTTGTCTTCTCTGCAGTCAGACTGGTTCTTCAGTGACGAAGAGGACAAGGGAGAGAAAGTAAGTGATGCCGCGGGCTGGGCTGGCCTGGGGGCTGGTCGGGGTGAGCCCCAGTCCTTGGGGGTGGGGCAGGCAGCGGGACTTAAGCCGGGGAAGGTGCCTGTCCTTGAGGCTTCCCTCAAGTCTGATGGAGGAAACACAGACCCTCTCCTCAGGAGCCCCTAGTCTGATAGAGAAGCACAAAGCTTGCCTTCAGGAGTCCCCAGTCTAACTGGGGGAGATATAGGCCTTGCTCAGAGGGAACCCAATTCAGGAGTGAAGGCAGCTCCTGCCCTCCAGGCTACTGGGAAGGACTTAGGTTGGAGGAGTTCCAGTCTAGTGTGGGAGACACAGCTCCTGCCCCCAGCTGAAGGGGCCACTCTGGCCTTCGAGGTTCCGAGGTGTTGAGGAAGGCACAAAACTGTCTAATAGGGGACATGTAGGAATCATCCTCGAGAGCACCCGGCTGATGAGGGAGACAGTCCCTGCCCCAGTGAGCCCGGTCTGATGGAGGAGACACGGGCTCTGTCATCAGGGCACCCCCCTCTCGGGGGTCGGCAGCCCAGCATCCGAGGGCATGCCAGCTGACCCCTCCTCCTGTTCGCAGACCCCTGTGGGCGACAAGGAGCCTCAGGCAGTGCCCAACATTGAGTACCTCCTGCCCAACATTGGCAGGACAGTGCCCCCTGGCGACCCGGGGTCAGGTGAGCGCAGGGGCCTGGGAGTGGGGAGGCGGGAGGGTGGACACTGCATTCCTGAGGGTCCCAGATGCCTGGCCAGATGCCCAGCTTCCCTGTGCCACCCCAGCAGGGCCCTCCCCTGCCAGCCACCATGGAGATGGGGCTGTTTGGGGCCTTCTCCCTCCCTGGGGAAGTGCAGCTTGCCCCGTGCCCGCCTCCTGTCTGCGCAGCTGCCCTGCCCTGGGCAGGGTCGGAGCTTTGTTCACCCTCTCTCACTGGTTTCTTTCCTCAGCCTTTAATTTCACATGGGCTGGCTGTGTCCTTCTGG
Source organism: Nomascus leucogenys (assembly GCF_006542625.1). Lineage (NCBI taxonomy): Eukaryota > Metazoa > Chordata > Mammalia > Primates > Hylobatidae > Nomascus > Nomascus leucogenys. The sequence goes on along the minus strand of NC_044399.1, from coordinate 33,300,409 downwards.
GCATGTTCCTCTTTTTAATTTTTCTTCCTTTTCTCCTTGCACCCCCGCCTCTCCCTCCTCCTTTCCCCGTGCTCTCCTCCCACCCCCTTCTCTTCTCCTCCCCCTCCCCTCCTCCAGCGGACCTGTTGGAGATTTAAAGGGTACAGTGCGGTGTCGCGGCCTCGGTCACTAACAGTGGCGGGTGATTATAAGAAGGCTGGGTGGGCACAGAGGCAGGCAGAATGTCCCGGACTGTGAGGACCCCACGCTGACATGCCATTACCCCTGCTTGTTATCCACTTACTCCAGCAGTCCATGCCCCTCCCATCCTAAAGCCCGTTCTCAGGAGGAAGGAGGCACTCACTGGGCCCAGGGCCCTCCCCGTTGCCTGGACGCCTGGGCATTGGATTGCTGCCCTCCCGCAGTGCCACAGACCCTGCGGCCTCTCTGTGCCAAGTCTCACCACTGCTAGTCATCCGGGCTGGGGACCCATGCTCTCTGGAGACCAGCGATGCCACGCCCAGAAGCTTCTCTTTAACTCCTGCCTCAGTCACCACAATGGGCCGCCTCTTCCTGCTTAAGAAACCGGGGCCCTAAGTCCTGTTTGCAGGGCCTGTGGCCCTCTCATGGCAGAGGACAGATGATTTACATGCTCAGAGACAGACGAGAGCCACTACCTTTGTGGCTGCAGCCACTGACTCCTCCCCCGGCCATGGTTGTCCTTCCCTTTAGTTTTAGCATTTCTGTTCATCTCTGACAGAGGTACACAGGAGCTCCCTAGTCACCACAGGCAGGCTCAGGAGGGGCCAGAAGACATGGGGGTAGGACGGCAGAGAGGGACCCCGTGTCTCTTCTAATCACCCGCTGCCCCCCGTGCCCCGTGTGTCGTGTGTGGTCGCCCATCTTGCTTTTCTCACCTTGTGCAGGGGGAGGGGCCTGGAGAGGGGGCGTCTAACTTGCCTGCTAGAGAGTGTGGATTAACCGCACCTGCCCACTACCCTGTGGGACCCCAGGAGGCCCTTGGACCAACCTGCTCCCTCTCTAGCCTTGGAGAGGACCCACCAGGACGTGTTCCTGGTTCCTTCTCCACCCCAGTGATATGAAGGGAGTGGGACCCAAGTCCTATAGAAATCATGCTTTTATTCTCCTTCATAACTGGGTGATAACTGGGGACCCTGCCCATGAGGCAGGGTGACCCCAGGTCCGGGGGTGGAACCTATCAAGGCTCTAATCACCAGCCCACTCCACCTCCTGTGTCCCACCCACTTCATTTCTGCCCTTTTATCCATTATTCATGTGGTCCCTCTTTGTTGTGTGCTCGGGGGTGGATGTAGGGCACCCACCTCTCTGTGCACCGTGTGGTCTCCATTTTTCCAGAGCATCTGTGATTTGCTGTGTTTCACTGTGGTGGTTTCCATGGACTGCATCTGATATTTGGCATTTTCTCTCCAGTGCTTCAGAGTAACAGGGACGGGCGGTGAAGGGGAGAGGAACCAGGCTCAAAGACAATGCCCCCTTGCCCTTAGCCATCAGTAAATGAGGGGCCAGTGGCTGGCAGCCTGATGTCACTTCCTGCCTCTAGAGGAAGTGGCAATTAACATCATTTTCTGCTCCATCCCTCTCCCATAGAAAATGACATCAGAGGTCCATCATACTCCTAGGGCCTGGGGAGATCTCATGTTTCAGAATTCCCTGGTTTCTGAAGCCTTTGAGGAGAGGGAATTGTGTGCATAAGACTCAGCTTTCTTTTTCCCTGATGCAACTTTCATTTTTTTTTTCTGTCTTTCACCAACAGATTCTACCACCTGTAGTTCAGCCAAGTCCAAGGTACGTATAAAGGCAATTCTGAAGGCTTGATCCCTGTACAAGCCAGACCACTTTGGTTTTTGTTCAAGGGAATTGAGGGAATGGCAATTGGACCATGGGGAAAGTTGATGGTCCCTGGGAGGGAAGGTGGGAGGTAGTGAGAATTGCTTACCTTGCCAGTGTTTGGTGAGGCATCTGCTGTAGTAGAAGGACCTGGTCTGGGAGTTACGTGGCTAGGAAGCAATGTGGCTCAGTGGTTAGAAGCACAGACTCTGGAGTCAGACAGTCCTGGGTATGAGTTCTGGCTCCACCATTTAGTAGTTTGGGACAATGGGCAAGTTACTTAACCACTTTCTGATCCTTAGCTTCCTCATCTATAAAATGAGGATATCAATAAATCTGTGGGGTGCTATAATAAATAAAACAGATATCCTTTAAGGTCTTTGGAGAGCCTAAAGCAAGCAGAAGGAAATAAAGAGAGGAGCAGAAATCCATGAAATTGAAAACAGTTGAAAAAAAGCATGAAACCAAGAGCTGATTCTTTGAAAAAAAATCAATGAAATTGATAAACCTCTAGCCAGACTAACAGAATAAAAAGAAAGATGGCACAGATTATCAGTATCAGGGATGAAAGAGGGACATCAATACAGACCCCTAAGTTATTTTTTATTTTTTATTTTTATTTTTTCGAGACAGAGTCTTGCTCTGTCACCCAGGCTGGAGTGCAGTGGCACCATCTCGGCTCACTGCAAGCTCCGCCTCCCGGGTTCACACCATTCTCCTGCCTCAGCCTCCCGAGTAGCTGGGACTACAGGTGCCCACCATCACGTCTGGCTAATTTTTTGTATTTTTAGTGGAGACGGGGTTTCACCACATTAGCCAGGATGGTCTTGATCTCCTGACCTCGTGATCAGCCCCCCTTGGCCTCCTAAAGTGCTGGGATTACAGGCGTGAGTCACCGCGCCTGGCTACAGATCCCTAAGTTATTGAATTTATGGGCATAAAGTTGCCCATAAATTCAGTAAGTTAGATGAAATAGACCAATTCTTTGAAAGATTCAGACTGCCAAAACTCACTTAAGAAAAAATAGGGCCAGGCGCGGTGGCTCACGCCTGTAATCTCACCACTTTGGGAGGCCGAGGCGGGCGGATCATGAGGTCAGGAGATCGAGACCATCCTGGCTAACACGGTGAAACCCCGTCTCTACTAAAAATACAAAAAAAAAATTAGCCAGGCGAGGTGGTGGGCGCCTGTAGTCCCAGCTACTCGGGAGGCTGAGGCAGGAGAATGGCGTGAACCCCGGGGGGCAGAGCCTGTAGTGAGCCAAAATTGTGCCACTGCACTCCAGCCTGGGCGACAGCAAGACTCCGTCTCAAAAAAAAAAAAAAAAAAGAAAAAATAGATAACCTGAATAGTCCTATACCTCCTAAGGAAATTGAATATGTAATTTAAAACCCCCCAACAATGAAAACTTCAGGACCAGATGGTTTCACTGTTAAATTCTACCAAATATTTAAGGAATTTTTTAAATTTTTAAACAATTTACTTTAATAATTTTAAAATATTCTAAATAGAAAATAGTATAATTTTAAATATTGATATATTAGTTATTTAAATATTTGAATTATTTAAACATTATTTAAATAGTTATTTAAGAAATAATACCGATTCTCCACTATCTCTTTTGGAAGATAAAAGGGTGGCTGGGCACCATGGCTCATGCCTGTAATCCTAGCACTTTGGGAGGCTGAGGTCGGATCTTGAGATCAAGAGTTAAAGACCAGCCTGGACAACATGGTGAAACCCTGTCTCTACTAAAAATACAAAAAAATTAGCTGGGTGTGGTGGCATGCACCTGTAATCCCAGCTACTCAGGAGGCTGAGGCAGGATGATTGCTTGAACCTGGGAAGAGGAGGTTGCAGTGAGCTGAGGTTGTGCCACTGCACTCCAGCCTGGGCAACAGAGCAAGACTCTGTCTCAAAAAAAAGAAAGGAAAATAGAAGAGGAAGAAACACTTTCCAACTCATTTATGAGGCCAGCATTACCCTGATACCAAAACCTAGCAATGCTTTTGGAAAAGATAGGGCTAATTCATTTGATAATACCAATGCAAATACTTGTTGAATGTCTACTCTATATCAGTACTGTGCTGGGTACTGAAAATATTTGAGCCAAACAGATAGGTTCCTGCCCTCACGAAGCTTATCTTCTAATGAGAGACAGACACTAAGCTAATGAAGAAATAGACTGTCTGGCAGGTTTGGAGGCACAGTGGAGGCAGAAACCAGATGGAATGAGCTAATAAAGTGAGGGAGGGAAGAGCGCATACATAGACCACTCTTGTGAGAAGTCCGATTGTGAAGAGATATTTACAGAACAAAAATGGGAAAATATGTGGCTTGAGGGAAACTTTCATTAAAAGATGAAAGCAGCCAGGCATGGTGGCTCACACCTGTAATCCCAACACATTTGGAGGCCGAGGCAGGAGGATCCCTTGAGCCCAGGAGTCCAAGACCAGCCTGGACAACATAATGAGACCTCAACTCTACAAAAAATGCAAAAATTAACCAGGCATGGTGGGGCAAGCCTGTAGTCCCAGCTACTTGGGGGGCTGAGGCAGGAGGATCATTTGAGCCTGGGAGGTTGAGGCTGCAGTGATGAGCCATGATCATGCCACTGCACTCCAGCCTGGGCAACAGAGCAAGACCCTGTCTCAAAAACAAACAAACAAAAAAAGATGAAAGCACATATTTACTTGCCAATGGGAATGATCCAGGTGAGAGAGAGAAGAAGAGCTGGGTCCAGAGCCCATGAAGCAGCAGTAGCGTGTGCTCCTAGCAGATGCATCCCCAGGTGTAGTAGGAAGAGAGGGAGGTGGCAGGGGCACACTAGCAGGCAGTGTTGGCAGCAGGTCATTGGGGTCGCTCCCAGCTGATGGCTCTTCCCTCAGCGAAGTGGAAGGTGAGGACCTCTGCTGGGCGTGAAGGTGGCAGGGGAAGTCTGAGCAGAGTGAAGGAAGTCTGAAATGGGTCCCATGAAGCAAGGCAGATTTCCTGAAGGGGCCGAGGAGCATCATGGGCAGGCCGAGGCCTCCGAAGGCTGGCTGCCGCCCCTTCTCGAGAGCCAGCACTTTGCCCAGCAGCCGTGCCCCGCCCCTTTGGGCCTGGCTTCTCCACACTCCCCGGAGAGCCCCTTCTGAGTCCGCTTCTGGCCAGAAGATGTCCTCATTTGCTTCCTGTGACCCCACCATGTCTCCAGTGGACTCAACACTGACCTCCCCAGAGCTCACAGGCCACTGCCTCCCTGAAGCCTCCTGGCTTGAAATTCCTTCCTCCTAAGATGCTAGCAGTTACCGCTTCCCAGTCTGGGCCTGCCTGACTCCTGCATTAGTCTAGGAACTCCTGCAGGAGGCCTTCTCGATCATAGGGCCTTGAACAATAGGACGTGCTTTTCAGAGAGTACGTCTTTACCGTAAACTGAGTCAGAGACTTCACTGTGACGCAGTGAGTTCATCATAATCACTAGCATGAGATGAAAGAGAAGGGAATGCACATTTACTGAGCACCTACTAGGTGCCAGCCAGTATGCAGATAACTTTTCACAAACATCGGTTTCATTTCATTTTTACGGAAGACCCTTGAGTTTTGTACCATCTCCATTTTACAGATGGGGAAACCAAGGCTCAGAGAACTTAAGTCACTAGAAGTTTGGGCATATTCTTGCGCCTCAGGCAGGGGAGCTGGTTAGGTGGCCTCCTTCCTTGGCGGTGCTCTGGTGTCTGAGTTTTGATCCTCTGCTCTCAGGCTCTGAGTGTTTCTTGATTTTCTGGCACAGGGACTGGCTCTGTCCTGAGCCTGAGCTGAAACCAGCCAGCCAAGCCTCTAAGAAACAGAGGCACGGACCAGGCTGCCGGTCTATTAAGTACAGCCATAGGAATAACTGTTGCAGGGACAGGGACATTGAGTCGTGTGTGCCGCAGTGGTCTCAGTCTCATCTACTGGGGAGACCAGGAATCAGAGTCAGGGAAGCAGGAGGCACCAGGCATCTGAGAGCCTGTGGCCTCCCATCCCGGCTGTAGGGAAGGGGCTGCCTCGGGCACCAGGGCCTGGCCTCCCGCCAGGCTGTGAGCTCTGAGGGCGGGCACAAATCCTGCAAGTGCCGGACACTCACCACTGCCAGCCTCTGTCTCTCTTGCCTGACTCTAAAACCCAGGTCCGTGATGGTCAAACTGTGTTCCCTGGAGCCACCATGGGGTCGTGACCACCAACAGGTGTATGAGAGGACCAAGCGTGCAGGGATCCAAGCTCCCACGGCCTCCATCTGAGCCACTCTTGGTTCTGTCTCACATTGCTGGGTTTCTAGGGAGGATTCGATTTGGAGAGTTCTCCCAAGCTCATCAAAAACCATTGTTCTAGATGTGACAGCCCTGTCTCTAGACTTTCTCCAGGCTGTGTCCAGGACACCCAGGTGGCATCGGTGCCCCAAGTTACAGCCACATTCCGATCCTGCCTCCCTGTGTGGATGGTTAGGCTGTCCCGGGTAGGAGTGTGGGCAGGCACACATGGCAGTCTCTTAGCTCCACAGCGGGTGGAGTGGAGCTGTTCATTACTCAGAAGGCTCCCTTATCATCTTTTTTTTTTTTTTTTTGAGACAGGTCTCGCTCTGTCACCCAGGCTGGAGTGCAGTGGCCTGAACACAGCTCACTGCAGCCTCTAACTCCTGTGCTCAAGTGATCCTCCTGCTTCAACCTCCTGAGTTAGCTGGGACTACAGGCACACACCACCACTCCTGCCCAATTTTTTTGTATTTTTTGTAGAAGTGGGGTCTTGCTTCTTTGCGCAGGCTGTTCTTGAATTCCTGGCTTCAATGGATCCTGCTGCCTCGGCCTCCCCAAGTATTAAGATTACAGGCATGAGCCACTGCACCCCACTCTCCTTATCATCTTAATTCCAAGTTCTTGGGGAAGGGGACCACTTTTGTCTTCTCTGGTGGTCCCTTGCCTACTGCTTAGCTTTCTTAACCGCCTGCAGTAATCCCCGAGCACCCCCACTGGTACAGGGAGAAGTCTAGCTCCTGATGAGGCTCTGTCTGATTTCCCCGGCCCTGCTTTATTCAAGTTCCTCAAATTCCTTGACCCCAACCCTTGCCCCATAAGAAACCTCCCCATGACCCTGACCCTGACGGAGAACTGGCGGTGAAAATTTTTGCATTGACAACAGATACTGGAATGCAGGGATTCCCTATCTACTTCAGGCCCCTTCAAGAATCAGAGGAGGCCGCCGGGCACGGTGGCTCACGCTTGTAATCCCAGCACTTTGGGAGGCCGAGGCGGGCGGATCACGAGGTCAGGAGATAGAGACCACGGTGAAACCCCGCCTCTACTAAAAAATACAAAAAAATTAGCCGGGCGTGGTGGTGGGCGCCTATAGTCCCAGCTACTCGGAGAGGCTGAGGCAGGAGAATGGTGTGAACCCGGGAGGCGGAGCTTGCAGTGAGCCGAGACTGCGCCACTGCATTCCAGCCTGGGCGACAGAGCGAGACTCTGTCTCAAAAAAAAAAAAAAAAAAAAAAAAGAATCAGAGCAGGCCAAGCATGGTGGCTCATGGCTGTAATCCCAGCACTTTGGGAGGCCAGGGTGGGGAGATCACTTGAGGCCAGGAATTTGAGACCAGCCTGGCCAATATGGCAAAACCCCATTTCTACTAAAAATACAAAATTAGCTAGGGGTGGTGGTGCATGCCTGTAATCCTAGCTACTCGGGAGGCTGAGGCAGGAGAATTGCTTGAACTGGGGAGGCAGAGGTTGCAGTGAGCCAAGATTGCACCATTGCATTCCCAGCCTTGGCAATAGAGCGAGACTGTCTCCAAAAAAAAAAAAAAAAGAAAAAAGAGAAAAGTTATGCACTGTTGCTCCAGAAAGACACCTATCTACACAAATCCTGTGGCAAGTTCAAGGAGTTTATGGACCCCCAGAGCCTACCCAGGGACTCCAGTTAACAGCACCTTCTCCGAGTATTCCGGCTGGTAATTAGCTTGTTTGGCAGAAGGTGTCAGTCCAGCTATCAATAATGCCTTTGGTCATCGCTGATTCCTAAGTTTAAAGTATTCAACAATATGAATAGTTACAATTTATTAAGCATTTGCTGTGTTACTGTGCTCAGAATTACTAATCTTCACAAATGCCTTGTGAGTTAGAGATAGAATTGTCCTTATTTTGCAGTTGAGGAAACAGAGACCAGGGGAGCTTCTCTAACTTGCCCCAGGTCTCACAACCAGCAAGTCGCCTGCTCCAGAGCCTCCCCTCTGAGACAGAACCCGTTAGGAGATGAGGCCTGCCCTGGGTGACCCTGCCCAGCTGTGAGATTAGAGCTTGAGGGCAGGGTGGGTATAAAGTCATCTCAGGCTGCTGTAACAAAATGCCATAGCTAGGTGCCTCAGACAACAGAAATTGATTTTCTCACAGTTCTACAGGTTAGAAGTCCAAGATTAAGGTGCCAGTGTGGCTCATTTCTGGTGAGGGTTCCCTACCTGTCTTGTAGATGGTAGATGGCCACCTTCTCACACTGTGTCCTTACAAGGCAAGGCAGAAAGAAAAGAGAGCGCAAGCGAGCGAGAGAGCCCAAGCCCTCTGGTGTCCCTTCTAATAAGGGCACCAATCCCATCAAAAGGTCCCACCTTTACCTAAACCTAATTAGCTCTCAAAGGCTCCACCTCCAAACTGGGGGTTAGGGCTTCCACATGTGAGTTTGGGAGGTACACAATTTAGTCCACAGCAGTGAGTGAAACCAGCTGATGACTGGTTGGTGGAACTGGGCTCATTGCCGTCTGGGTCCTGAGTAAGGCACTAGCCAGGTTTGTAAGCCCACTCCACAGCCATGTGCCTGACACCTGGCAGGTGCTCAGTGTGTGTCAGATGAATACACTGGACAAAAGAAAAAAAGGTTGTAGGCACGGTGGCTGATGCCTGTAATCCTAGCACTTTGGAAGGCCAAGGTGGGAGGATCACTTGAGGCCAGGAGTTCAAGACCAGCCTAGCCAGCATGGTGAAACCCTGTCTCTACTAAAAATACAAAAATTAGCCAGGTGTGATGGTGCGTGCCTGTAATCCCAGCTACTCGGGAGGCTGAGTCATGAGAATTGCTTGAACCCGGGAGGCAGAGGTTGCAGTGAACCGAGATTGCACCACCTACACTCCAGCCTGGATGACAGAGGGAGACTGTGTCTCAAAAGAATAATAATAATGCTCTAGCCTGGTGCAAGGGTCCCCTGTAAGCTCTGCATGGAGCCCCTGCCTGCACCTGGACCCTTCTGGTGACAGGGACCTCCATCATAAGATTGCTGTTACAGGGAGAAAGTTCATTATAGTGACGTACATCCAGGTCCTTGTCACTTCCGTCCATTGCTCCTGCTGGCCTCCTGCTTTCCTGCAGTATATCATGGATTAACTCCCTGATCTCTCTGTGAATCTGCTGACCTCTGCGTTCCTTGGAAGAGAAATCAGTCTGACCTCGTTGCTTCTGGAACCAGCTAGGATGAGAGGGTAGTTTGATCAGATGATTCTAGTGGCCTCTTAAGTTTCTCAGAGTGCACTGGCCAGGAAAGAAAGCAGTATTGGCCACCATATGCTCCAGGCTGATCCTAGCAGTGCAACCACATTGCACAACTCCAGGGGGCACCTTCTGGTGTTGTGCATTGTGGACAACCATGGCCCAGGAGCCACATGCCTGTGACTCCTGAGTCCCTGACATGCTCTGATTTTCTCAGAACTAATTAATGTGAGACAGAGGACAGTGGCTGCAGTGGCCACAAGAGGCCTCTGGGTCTCCATTCATTATTACACCATGGCTGAAGCAAGACGCGGTCTGTGAGGAGGGGCTGAAGGGCAGCGTGACCTTGTCGGGTCATTCCAGCCCAAGACAGGAACCAGTCCCAGCGTCTGCTTCTACAAGGCTTCCTGTGTTAAGGGGACTTCATTCACCAATTGTTTGTTCATTTCATGTTTATTGAGCACCTGTTATGTGCCATGCAGAAACAACCAAGTCACAGCCTTTGCTCTCAAGGAGCTCCGAGTTCAATGAGGCTGATGTGAGAAGAGCTAGGAGCATAGTGAGATGACAGGATCATAAAGAAGTGATCTCCCATCTCAGGCAAAGGGAGGGCTGGGAGGTTGCTGTACAGAGGAAGCCATGTTTGAGCTGGGCCTTGTAGGGTGAGTAGGAGCTCATCCAGCAAATAGGGCAGGGGGACATTAAGGGCTGGCAGCAATGTAACAGTGTAGGTTACATCAAAGGAAGGGTTGGTAGGGCTGTATTTCCACAGTGAGGGCTGTGTTGGGGTTGGGGTCAGGGCAGAGCAGGGCAGTAGGCTGGGAAAGTTGGGGCTGGGTTGTGAAGAGCCCCATGTGCTGAACTGGGGAACTTGTGCTTTATCCTGGTGGGTGCTGGGGCATGCAAGCTTCTGAGCAAAGCTGGGTGAGGATCAGATTCCTGCTTCAGAATGGTGGCTCTGGAGGAGGGACCCGGGCTGGGGTAAGGGTGGAGGCAGGAAACCCTATTAGGAGGGGCAGGAGGGCCCAGAGAGGGCAGAATGAGGGCGTGCCAGAGGAGGAGGAAGAGGAGGAGGAGTTGGCTTTGGGAGCCATTTCAGAAGAATCCAGGACTTGGCTGTGGGTGGAGGGGAGAGGGAGGAGTCACAAGACCGCCCTAAGGTGAGGAACGTGAATGGAGGCAATTTGGGGCAGGGGTAGGTAGGATGCTGTGGTTCCGGAGAGGTGAGTTTTAAGAGCCTACAGGCACCCAGGTAGAAATGGATTCTCAATGGGAAGAAGAGTCGCGGAGCTCAAGTGAGTGTGGTGTTGGACAGGGAGGCCTGGATAAGCAGTGCTGCTTGGGAATGGTATTTTCTAGGGAACACGAACAGAGAAGGCAAAGAGGCCAAAAACAGTCCTGGGAACACTGACTGAGTCTTAGTGGGGAAGCGGGGGGCGGGCAAGAAGAGCCTCCCAAGAGGCAGAGGAGAGGCCAGAAGGGCGGATGAAAACCAGCTTCCAGAAGGCCATGGCCGGCAGCATGGGCCCTCCTGGGAAAGTGTGAAAGGCCAAGGCCCCAAAACACCACAGGATGTAGCAGTGAGGGCTGGTTCAGGTGAGAACAGCGGCATGAAGTTGCCCAACTTGGGATTGGAAATCACAGTTTGGGAGCGGCTCCAATCCAAACCATGACACCATACGGAATCTTTCAGCCACTTGCAGGGGCGGAGCTGGCAGCGGGATTGACCTGGGATTGGGGATTGGTGGGGTGGGGAGCTGGTGGGGTCCGGCGGAAAGGGAAGGACGTGAACTTGGGCAGGTTGCCTGGAGAGGCCTGTAGATGCTGGGCAGGTGAGAAGGCAGGTTTCCAGGTGGCGGCGGGTGAAGAGGAGGTGGGGGACTTGTGGTCAGAGAGCGCCCCTGCTGGGGATCTGGGGATCAGCATGCAGGAAGCTCTGGGGATGACACTCCAGAGGCGTGAGGCTGTCAAGCGTTATTCACTGTGGAGAGACTGCCATCACCAGAGCCGTGTCTAAAGGATTTAGCCAGGGCTGGATACTGAAAACAGAGTGGAAGGGGGCTTTGGGAGACCAGCCCACCTCACAAGAAAGAGCTGAGAGCCTGGATTTGGGCCAGCGGGGGTGCTGAGCCGGCTGCAGGATGGGGCGCGGGGCGCAGGGGTAGTCTCTGGACGGAGGGCGGCATGGGGCTGGAGGAGGAGCGTTTTATGATGCGGCTGTGGGTGCTGGCCTTGGCTGAGGCTTGTGGCGACTGGGTGCCGTGGCGTGGGGGTGGACCGGGGAGAGCGGGGTCGGCAGGGGGCCGAGTCCGGGCGCCCCCCACATCCTGACCTGTCTCCCACACAGGGTTCGTGGGCCCCCAAGAAGGAGCCGTACGCCCGGGAGATGCTGGCGATCTCCTTCATCTCGGCCGTCAACCGCAAGCGCAAGAAGCGGCGGGAGGCGCGGGGGCTGGGCAGCAGCACCGACGACGACTCCGAGCAGGAGGCGCACAAGCCTGGGGCGGGGACCACAGCGCCGGGGGCTCAGGAGCGGCCGCAGGGGCCGCTGCCTGGCGCCGTCGTCCCCGAGGTCCCCGGACGCCTCAGTCCCCCGGCGGCGCCGGAGGAGCGGCCGGCCGCGGACACGCGCTCCATTGTGTCGGGCTACTCCACCCTGTCCACCATGGACCGCAGCGTGTGCTCGGGCGCTAGCGGTCGGCGGGCAGGCGGGGGGGACGAGGCGGACGACGAGCGTAGCGAGCTGAGCCACGTGGAGACGGACACCGAGGGCGCGGCGGGCGCGGGGCCTGGGGGGCGCCTGACGCGCCGGCCGTCCTTCAGCTCGCACCACCTCATGCCCTGCGACACCCTGGCGCGCCGCCGCCTGGCCCGGGGCCGCCCAGACGGCGAGGGTGCGGGCCGGGGCGGTCCCCGCGCCCCGGAGCCTCCCGGCTCGGCGTCGTCCAGCAGCCAGGAGTCGCTGCGGCCCCCAGCGGCGGCGCTGGCCTCGCGGCCCTCGCGCATGGAGGCGCTGCGGCTACGGCTACGCGGCACGGCCGACGACATGTTAGCCGTGCGCCTGCGGCGGCCGCTGTCGCCCGAGACCCGGCGGCGCCGGAGCAGCTGGCGCCGCCACACGGTGGTGGTGCAGAGCCCGCTGACTGACCTCAACTTCAACGAGTGGAAGGAGCTGGGCGGAGGGGGCCCCCCGGAGCCTGCGGGCGCTCGGGCGCACAGTGACAACAAGGACTCCGGACTCAGCAGCCTGGAGTCCACCAAGGCGCGGGCCCCGTCGTCCGCTGCCTCGCTGCCGCCCGCGTCCGGGGACCCGGGGTCCCTGCAGAGCCAGCCCCCGCGCCGCTCGGCCGCCTCCCGCCTGCATCAGTGTCTGTGATCCCCACCTCCCGCGCCGCTCGGGCTCCACCCCTCCCCAGAGCCCCTTGGGAACCAGGAGGCTTCACCAGCCTGCACCTCCTCTTCTGTGGCCCCTGGGTGCATGGTGGGGATGGAGGGCGCAGCAGGCCGTATCTTTAGTTGGTGTGCTGGAACTGGCAGGGCAGAGGAGAAGGCTGGAGCCGGACTAAGAGTGAATGGAAGGGGGTTCCAGAGGTAATGAGCAGAAGAGGAGGGGGCGTGGGCTGCTGGGGGTCTGTGTCCCTGCACACATGCGCCCGATAGGTCCTTCTGAGCCTTTCTGTGGCTGCACTTGGGGACCCTTGTGGACCATGGGGTGTGGCTAGGGAACCCCTAAGTTTCAGACTAAAGGAAAGATCCTGGGTGATGCTGGACTTTTGCTTCTTTCTTCTGCCCTCCCACCTCAGCTTGTAAGTGGGGATGTGTGTATGTCTGGGGAGAGGAGGTGTAGGGTGCGTATGTCCATGGGGGGAGGGGCTTGTGTGTGCGAGTGTGTGCAGTCATTGTCCCAAGGTGTTTCCAGTGGCGACTTCTGTCCCCCTACCCCCACCCCGGTCCCCACTTTGCCCCCCAGGGCTCCCTGCCTTTGGTGCACACAGGATGCTGCCCTCCCCCCTTGCCAGAGCCGGAGAAGGAGGTTGGGGCCACTCCAAGGAGGCAGGACTGAAACCCTCACCAGGGTTACTCCCCAACATCCTTTTGCCTGAGTCACCCTCTAAGCGCTTTAACCATGGGCAGCTGCCTGTTCCCCAGACAGTTTTTGGGAGGATCCAGGGTCCCCTTTGCTGGTACCTCCCTCACCCCTCTTTTTGTTCTTCCATCTGTGCCTGTTCCTTCCACAGCCCAGGCACACAGAAGCCCACCTTCTTCCCCTTAGGAGGGGGGATAGTCAACACCCCTGGTGTGTCTCTGTCACTCACACACTGATTTATGGGGTCTGAGCTGGGCTGTTCTTGCAGGATGGACAGGACCCAGGGCCCTCTTCTCCCCACAGGCTGTAAATAGACTTCCAATCACCAGGCCAGCCCCCACACACCCTCACTCATTCCAGGGAAGCCCAGGTAGGTGGTGAACCCGCTGCCACGTCTATCAGTCCTCTTGTTTTATGCAAAAATTTACTGTAAAGTAGATTTCTTTCCCTCCCGCCCCCATCCTTTTATTGTAAATATTGTCTCTAAATGTGTAACATATTATAAAGAATTTATAAGGATTTTTAAAGATGTTTTGCTCATTTACAAAAGTGTTGTAACAGTGTTGGACAAAGCCTTCCACCCCACGTCCGCATGGCTCCTTTCACTGTGTCCTTGACACACCTCTCTGGCAACAACTAAAATTTCCTGCTTCTGAAAAGTCCCGTCTTAAAAGTACAGTCTATATCTTGGAAATAAATGGCCTTCCTCAAGGCATGAGTCAGCTGTCTCACTTGTTTTGGAGGGAAAGGGCTGGGAGACAGGCGAGGTATCTGACCCAGGGAAGGAGGGCAATGGGGACTGGACCAAGGGGTGGCAGGGCGGAGGCAAACTTCTTCCTGGTGACCTTTTTGTAAGTGTCCTGGGGGACTGGTCAATGACACAGGGACAGATATGAGTTGGAAGAGTGGGTGGCCTGGATTGCTGTGGGAGGTTTCCAGGCACCTGCTCTCTGTTCCTACAGAGCCCAGGCAGGTGCACAGGCACCTTCTCAGGCCTACCTGGAGCTTCACAATGGTTCCAGCAGTCCTGCCCCACAGACAGGAGGCTTGGGCCAGCTGTTGTAGGCACTCCAGGCCCAGATAATATTGCAAAAAGAATGGGTTTTGCCCGTTGTCCTCTTCTCATGTGTAAGCTTACAACATGGGGTGGGCATCCCTCTGTGCCGGCAGTGGCTTTGTACTTGCCCCAGCCAGTTTACAGGCTGCCTCTGCTGAGCCTCGCAGCCTTCCATAGGAGACCAGGTGCCAGTCATTAAAGGGAATCTAGGGACCAGGCGCGGTGGCTCACGCCTGTAATCCCAGCACTTTGGGAGGCCGAGGCAGGCGGATCACGAGGTCAGGAGATCGAGACCATCCTGGCTAACGCAGTGAAACCCCATCTCTACTAAAAGTACAAAAAATTAGCCGGGCAAGGTGGCGGGCGCCTGTAGTCCCAGCTACTCGGGAGGCTGAGGCAGGAGAATGCCGTGAACCCGGGAGGCGGAGCTTGCAGTAAGCCGAGATCGCCCCACTGCACTCCAGCCTGGGCGACAGCGAGACTCTGTCTCAAAAAAGAAAAAAAAAAAGGGAATCTAGGGAGGGCTGGGGCGGTGGCTCACACCTGTAATCCCAGCACTGTGGGAGTCCAAGGCGGGAGCCCAGGAATTCAAGACCAGCCTGGGCTACATAGTATAGCCCCTTCACCTCCTCTATTAAATCTATATATAGATAGATTTAAATCTATCTATAGATAGATTTAAATCTATCTATATAGATAGATAGATTTAAATCTATCTATATAGATAGATAGATTTAAATCTATATATATAGAAAGAGAATCTAGGGAGGAACCCAGAAGCTTGGGAAGAGCTCAGTTCTCACCGAATCCTATGCCCCATCCTCCCAGGTTGTTTCTGTTGGGCAAATGAGCTTATAGCATTGTAGGCTCTGCCAGCTCCAAGGGCTTTACACGTCTTTTTTGTTTTTTGTTTTTTGTTTTTTGTTTTGATGACCGAGTTTCACTCTTGTTGCCCAGGCTGGATCTTGGCTCACTGCAACCTCCGCCTCCCAGGTTCAAGTGATTCTTGTGCCTCAGCCTCCTGAGGCACACCACCACACCAGGCTAATTTTGTATTTTTAGTGGAGACAGGGTTTCTCCACGTTAGTTAGGTTGGTCTTGAACTCCCAACATCAGGTGATCCACCCGCCTTAGCCTCCCAAAGTGCTGGGATTACAGGTATGAGCCACCGCACCCAGCCAACACGTCTTAAATCAGTCCTCCAACACTCTTGAGCACACCACGATTGTTTTCGCATTTTATATATGAGGAAATGGAGGCACGCAGCAGTGACATAACTTGCCCAGCCCAAGATCACATAGCTAGTAAGCTGTGGAACCAGGATAAATTTAAGTCCAGAGAAAGGACACAGAGATGGGGTAACAAGCCCATTGGGCTGCCTTCTCCAGACTGTAGTAGACTTTGAGTGAGAATGGATGAAAACCCTGTGCTCTCCTTCAAAAATAAAGTAGGAATAGGCCTGGCACAGTGGCTCATGCCTGTAATCCCAGCACTTTGGGAGGCCAAGGCAGGTGGACGCTTGAGATCAGGAGTTCGAGACCAGCCTGACCAACATGGTGAAATCCTGTCTCTACTAAAAATACAAAATTAGCTGGGTGTGGTGGTGGGCATCTGTAATCCCAGCTACTTGGGAGGCTGAGGCAGGAGAATCACTTGAACCCGGGAGGTGGAGGTTGAAGTGAGCTGAGACAGTGCCACTGCACTCCAGCCTGGGTGACAGAGCGAGACTCTGTCTCAAAAAAAAAAGAAAGATAGTATAAACATTTTTGTTGTAATTATTTTCCTTTTTGTCTTTAACCCTGTCTTTAAAAGATAACTACATAAAGCAATAATTACAAAACTGTGTTGACATATAAAGGTGTAATTTGTATGACAATAATGGCATGAAGGACTGGAGAGGAATGGAGCTATATTAGAGCAAAGTTTTTAAATACTATTAAAATTAGGTTACTATTAAGGTGAACTAGATTGTTCTAAATTAACGTGCTAATTGTAATCCCTAGGGCAACCACTAAAAATAACTCAAAAAATTGTAAATGAAACAAAACGAAAATGGAATTAAATAGATGATATATTAAATAATACTGGCCAGCCGTTGTGGCTTATGCCTGTAATCCTAGGACTTTGGGAAGTCGAGGCAGGAAGATTGCTTGAGACCAGCCTGGGCAATCTAGTGAGACCCATCTCTATAAAAAATTTTTAAAAGTTAGCCAGGCATGGTAGCACATGCCTGTAGTCCCAGCTACTTGAGAGGCTGATGTGGGATGATTGATTGAGCCCAGGAGGTGAGACCCTGTATTAAAAAAAAGAAAGAGGCTGGGCACGGTGGCTCAAGCCTGCAATTGCAGCACTTTGGGATGCCGAGGCGGGTGGATCATGAGGTCAGGAGATCGAGACCATCCTGGCTAACACAGTGAAACCCTGTCTCTACTGAAAATACAAAAAAATTAGCCAGGCGTGGTGGTGGGCGCCTGTAGTCCCAGCTACTCGGGAGGCTGAGGCAGGAGAATGCCGTGAACCCGGAAGGCGGAGCTTGCAGTGAGCCGAGACTGTGCCACTGCATTCCAGCCTGGGCGACAGAGCAAGACTCTGTCTCAAAAAAATAAAAATAAAAATAAAAAAAAGAAAGAAAATATTTATTTTACACTCAAGAAGGCAGAATCAGGCTAGGGGCAGTGGCTCACGCCTGTAATCTCAGCACTTTGGGAGGCTGAGGTGGGAGGATCACCAGAGGTCAGGAGTTCGAGACCAGCCTGGCCAACATGGCGAAACCCCGTCTCTACCAAAAATACAAAAATTAGCCGGGTGTGGTTGTGTGTGCCTGTAATCCCAGCTACTTGGGAGGCTGAGGCAGGAGAATCGCTGGAACCCAGGAGGCAGAGGTTGCAGTGAGCCAAGATGGCGCCACTGCACTCCAGCCTGGGCAACAGAGTAAAACTGTGTCAAAAAAAAGAAAGAAAGAAAGAAGAAAGAAAGAAAGAAAGAAAGAAAGAAAGAAAGAAAGAAAGAAAGAAAGAAAGAAAGAAAGAAAGAAAGAAAGAAAGAAAGAAAGAAAGAAGGAAAGAAAGAAAGAAAGGAAGGAAGGAAGGGAGAGAGGGCGGGAGGGAAGGATCAAGGAATAGGGAACAAAAAAGGCAAGACATATGAAAACAATTAGCAAAATTAGTAAATCCTAGCTTATTAGTGATACATTGAATGTAAATGAATTTAACACCCCAATCAAAAGGCAGAAATTGGCAGAATGGATTATTATTTTTTTCTTTTTATAAGACTGGGTCTTGCTCGACTGCCCAGGCTGGAGTGCAGTGGTGTGATCCTAGATCACTGCAGCCTCGACATCCTGGGCTCAAGCAATCCTCCCACCTCAGCCTCCCAAATAGGTGGGACTACAGGGCCACGTCACCACACTTGGCTAATTTTAAAAACAAAATTTCTGTAGAGACGAGGTCATGCTATCTTAACCAGGTTGGTCTCAACCTCCTGGGCTCAAGTGATGCTCACACCTGGGCCTCCCAAAGGGCTGGGATTACAGGTGTGAGCCACCGGGCCCAGCCCAGAATGGATAAAATAAAATAAAATGATCTAACTGTGAGATATTTACTTTAGAGTCAAAGACACAAGAGCTGAAAGTAGAAGGATGGAAAAAGAAACCATGTGAGGAGTTATTAAAGGACAGCTAGGGTGGCTACACAAGCATGAGACAAACTAGACTTTAAGACAAAAATTCTTACTGAAGGCTGGGCGAGGTGGCTCATGCCTGTAATCCCAGCACTTTGGGAGGCTAAGATGTGTGGATCACCTGACATCAGGAGTTCAAGACTAGCCTGACCAACATGGTGAAACTCCACCTCTACTAAAACTAAAAAAATTAGCCGGGTGTGGTGGCGTGCACTATAGTCCCAGCTACTCGGGAGGCTGAAACAGGCACTCCTAATTGCTTGAACCTGGGAGGTGGAGGTTGCAGTGAGCCGAGATAGCACCACTGCACTCCAGCCTAGGCGACAGAACAAGACTCCGTCTCAAAAAAAAAAAAAAATTGTTACTAAAGATACAATATCTTTTATAATGATAAAAGAGCCAGTTTATGAGGAAGATAAAATGATTGTAAACATATATACTCCTAACAACAGAGCCCAAAATACATGAAGCAAAAACTAATAAAACTGAAGGGAACTGAACTGAATTAGACCATTCAATATAGTAGTTGGAGACTTCAATATCCCACTTTCTTTTTTTTTTTTTTTTTTTTTTTTTTTGTGAGGCGGAGTCTCACTCTGTCGCTCAGGCTGGAGTGCAGTGGCACGATCTCCACTCACTGCAAGCTCCGCCTCCTGGGTTCACGCCATTCTCCTGCCTCAGCCTCCTGAGTATCTGGGACTACAGGCGCCTGCCACCATGCCCGGCTAATGTTTTGTAGAGACGAGATTTCACCGTGTTAGCCAGGATGGTCTCGATCTCCTGACCTCATGATCCGCCCACCTTAGCCTCCCAAAGTGCTGGGATTACAGGCGTGAGCCACCGCACCCAGCCCCCACTTTCAATAACGGATGAAACAACGAGGCAGAAGATCAACAAGGAAGTAGAAGCCTTGAACAACACTGTAAGCCAAGACCTGAAAGACATCGAAACACTCCACACAGCAGCAGAACACACATTGTTCTCAGCTACGCATGACACACTCTTCAGGATAGACTTACACTAGGCCTTAAAAGAAGCCTCAATAAATGGAAAAGGATTGAAATTATATAAAGTCTGTTCCCCAACTGCAATGGAATTAAATTAGAAAATGACAACCAAGGAAATTAACAAATATGTAGAATTTTTTTTTTTTTCAAGGCGGGTCTTGCTCTGTCCTCCAGGCTGGAGTGCAGTGGCGCGACCTTGGCTCACTGCAGCCTCCGCCTCCTGGGTTCAAGTGATTCTCCTGCCTCAGCCTCTCAAGTAGCTGGGACTACAGGAGTGTATCACCACGCTCGGCTAATTTTTATATTTTTAATAGAGATGGGGTTTCACCATGTTGGCCAGGCTGGTCTCGAACTCCTGACCTCCAGTGATCTGCCTGCCTTGGCCTCCTAAAGTGCTGGGATTACAGGCGTGAGGCACCACGCCAGGCTAGAAATATGTAGAAATTTAAAAACACTCCTAAATAATCAATGAGTGAAAGATGAAATCACAAGGAAATTAGAAAATATCTTGAGATGAATGGAAACTAACACACAATATAATATAACTTACAGGATGCAGCTAAAGCAGTGCTTAGAGAGACATTTGTAACTATGCCAGTATTAGAAAAGAAGAAAGATTTCTAATTAATAACCTAAACTTCCACCTTAAGAAACTAGAAAAAGAACAGCAAACTCAACCCAAAGAAAGCCAAAGGAAGGAAATAATAAAGGTATGAGTAAAAATAAATGAAGTAGAAAATAGAAAAAATAGACAAAGTCAGTAAAACCAAAAGTTTTTTCTTGGAAAAGATCAACAAATTGACAACTGTTTAGCTAGACTGACCAAGAAAAAAAAAAAAAAAGAGAGAAGACTCAGATTGATACCTCAGGCATGAAAAGGGTGCTATCAATACTTACAAAAAGTAAAGGGGAGCCTGTAATTCCAGCACCGTGGGAGGCCGAGGCGGGTGGATCATTTGAGGTTAGGAGTTCAAGACCAGCCTGGCCAACATGTGAAACCCTGTCTCTACTAAAAATACAAAAATTAGCCAGGCGAGGTGGCGGGCGCCTGTAATCCCACCTACTCAGGAGGCTGAGGCAGGAGAATCACTTGAACCTGGGAGGCAGAGGTTGCAGTGAGCCGGGATCATGTAACTGCACTCCGCCTAGAAGACAGAGCAAGAGTCCATCTCCACACACACACACACAAAAGTAAAGGGATAATAAGGGAACACTGTGAACAACTGCATGCCAGCAAGTTAGATAAATAGAAGAAATGAAAAAATTCCTAGAAAGGCATAAATTACCAAAACTGACATAAGAAGGAGATCTCATAAATAATCTGAACAGACTTACAACATGGAAAAAGATTTAATTAGTCATTTAAAAGCTTTCAACAAAGAAAATTCCAGACCCAGATGGCTTCACTGGTGATTTCTATCAAATATTTAAAGAAAAATTATTACAAATCTCTCACAAACTCTTTCAAAAAAAGAAGAGGAAGGAATCGTGAGGCCAGTATTACCCTGATACCAAAGCTAGAAAAAGATATCACAAGAAAACTACAGACCAACATCCCTTGTGACTATAGAAACAAAAGTCCTCCACAAGCTACCAGCAAACCGGTTGGGTGTGATGACTCACACCTGTAATCCCAGCACTTTGGGAGGCCGAGGCAGGCAGATCACTTGTGGCCAGGAGTTGGAGACCAGCCTGGCCAACATAGCAAAACCCTATCTCTACTATTAATAAAAATACAAAAATTAGCTGGGTGTGGTGGCACACACCTGTAATCCCAGCTACTCTGGTGGCTAAGGCACAAGAATTGCCTGAACCCAGGAGGTGGAGGTTGCAGTGAGCTGACATCACACCACTGCACTCCAGCATGGAAGAGAGAGTGAGACTCTGTCTCAAAACAACAACAACAAAAAGATACCAGCAAAACAAATCAAGAAACATATACAAAGGATTATACACCATGACCAAGTGGGATTTATCCCAGGAATACAAGGTTGGTTTAATATTTGAAAATCAATCGATGAAACACACAAAATTGAGAGAATAAAGAATAAAAATTACATGATCATCTCAATAGATGCTGAAAAAGCAAGACAAAATTCAACACTCTTTTATGATTACAAAATTCAATAAACTAGGAATAGCAGGAAACTTCCTCAACCTGATAAACATACCTATGAAAAATCTGTAGCTAGGCCAGGCAGGGTGGCTCATGCCTATAATCCTGGCACTTTGGGAGGTTGAAGTGGGTAGCTTGCTTGAGCCCAGGAGTTTAAGGCCAGCCTGGGAAACATGGTGAAAGCCCGTCTCTACAAAAAATACAAAAACTAGCCAGGCGTGGTAGTTCACATCTGTAGTCCCAGCTACTTGGGAGGCTGAAGTAGGAGGATTGGTTGAGCACAGGAGATCGAGGCTGCAGTAAGCCATGACTGAGCTACTGCACTCCAGCCAGGGTGACAGAGGGAGACACTGTCTAAAAAAAACAAAACAAAAAACAAAAAAAACACTACAGCTAATATCGTATTTCATGCTATTAAATTAATAGACTGAGAGCTTTCCCTCTAAGATCAGGAAACAGACAAGATGTCCACTTTTACCACTTCTAGTCAACATTCTACTGGGAGTTTTAGCCCAGGCAATTAGGCAAGAAAAAGAAATAAAAGCCATCCACAAATAGAGATGTAAAACTGTCTCTATTTGCAGATGACATGAGATTGTATGCAGAAAATTCTAAGGAGTCCACTAAATAGGAAACTCCAAGGGGCCTCAAATAGTGAAAACAAAATTTAAAACAAAGTAGCAGTACTTACATTTCCCAATATCAAAACTTACTACAAAGCTGCAGTAATCTAAACAGTGTGGTACTGGCATAAGCCTAGATATATAGACCTATGGAAAAGAATTAAGAATCCAGAAATAAGCCCAAACATTTATGGTCAAATGATATATATATTTTTTACATCCATGATACACACTGGATGTCAATTTGATATTTGACAATGTTACCAAGACCATTCAGTGGGGCAAATGATAATCTTT
Organism: Nomascus leucogenys; assembly: GCF_006542625.1. Taxonomy (NCBI): domain Eukaryota; kingdom Metazoa; phylum Chordata; class Mammalia; order Primates; family Hylobatidae; genus Nomascus; species Nomascus leucogenys. The sequence goes on along the minus strand of NC_044399.1, from coordinate 33,278,212 downwards.
TCTAAAAAAATGGTGCTGGAGGCCGGGTGTGGTGGCTCATGCCTGTAATCCCAGCATGCTGGGAGGCCGAGGTGGGTGGATCACAAGGTCAGGAGATTGAGACCATCCTGGCTAACATGGTGAAACCCCATCTCTACTAAAAATATAAAAAATTAGCCGGGCGTGGTGGCTACTTGGGAGGCTGAGGCAGGAAAATGGCATGAACCCGGGAGACGGAGGTTAGTGAGCCGAGATTGCACCACTGCACTCCAGCCTGGGCGATAGAGCAAGACTCCATCTCAAAAAAAAAAAAAAAAAAAAAATAGTGCTGGGACAACTGGATAACCACATGCACAGGAATGAAATTGGACCACTATCTCACTCTGTCTACAAAAATTAACTCAAAATAGATCATAGACTTTAAAATAAAATCTAAAACTCTTAGAAAAAAACATAAGGTAAATCTTCATGGCCTTGAATGTGACAATGGATTCTTAGATTTGGCACCAAAAGCATGAACAATGGAAGAAAAAACAGAAAAATTTAAAACTTCTGTACGTCACGAGACATAATCAAGAATATGAGAAGAGGCCAGGCCGGTGGCTCACACCTGTAATCCCAGCACTTTGGGAGGCTGAGGTAGGCGGATCCCTTGAGCCTGGGAGTTCGAGACCAGCCTGGCCAACATGGTGAAACCCCATCGCTACTAAAAATACAAAAATTAGCCGGGTGTGGTGGCAGGTCCTGTAATCCCAGCACTTTTAGATGCCGAGTTCAAGACCACCCTGGGCAATACAGCAGGACCCCCTCTCTACCAAAAAAACTTTTTTCTCTCTTTTTTTTTCTTTTTTGAGATGGAGTCTCACCCTGTTGCCCAGGCTGGAGTGCAGTGGCACGATCTCGGTTCCTTGCAACCTTCACCTCCTGGGCTAGAGTGATTCTCCTGCTCCAGCCTCCCGAGCAGTTGGGATTACAGGCGCCCACCACCAAGCCTGGCTAATTTTTGTATTTTTAGTAGAGACGGGGTTTCACCATGTTGGCCAGGCTGGTCTCAAACTCCTGACCTCAAGTGGTCTGCCCACCTCAGCCTCCCAAAGTGCTAGGATTATAGGCGTGAGCCACCATGCACGGGCAAAAAAATTATTTTTAATCAGTGAGGTATGGTGGTGTATGCCTGCAGTCCCAGCTACTTGGGAGGCTGAGGTGTGAGGATCTTCTAGCTGCGACACCAAAAACACAAGCTATAAAAGAAAAAAAATTGATAGATTGGACTTCATAAAAATTAAAAACTGTGCGTGCCAAAGGATACTATTAGGAAAGTGAAAAGACAACAATCATTGGATGGAAGAAAAAAAGTGTGTGTCTGTGTGTATGTGTGTGTTTTTTTTCCTGAGACAGGGACTCACTCTGTGGCTCCAGTTGGAATGCAGTGATATGATCATGGCTCACTGTAACCTTGACCTCCTGGGCTCAAGTGATCCTCCTGAGCTGGGATTATAGGCATGCACCACCACACCTGGCGGGAGAAAACATTTGCAAATCATATATTTGACAAGGGACTCATATCCAGAATATATAAAGAACAATAAAAATTCAACAATAAAAAGACAACCCAATTTAAATAAAAATGAGCAAAGGATCTGAAGACATTTATCCAAAGAAGATATGCTAATAGCTATTAAATACATGAAAATATTTTCTTTTTTTTCTTTTTTTTTTTTGAGATGGAGTCTGGCTCTGTCACCCAGGCTAGAGTGCAGTGGTGCGATCTCGGTTCACTGCAAGCTCCGCCTCCCGGGTTCACGCCATTCTCCTGCCTCAGCTTCCTGAGTAGCTGGGACTACAGGCGCCTGCCACCATGCCCGGGTAATTTTTTTGTATTTTTAGTAGAGATGGGGTTTCACCCTTAGCCAGGATGGTCTCGATCTCCTGACCTCGTGATCCACCCATCTTAGCCTCCCAGAGTGCCGGGATTACAGGCATGAGCCACCGCGCCCAGCCAAGATTTTCAACATCAGTTAGTCATCAGGGGAATACAAATCAAAACCGTGAGCTACCTCTTCATACACATTAGGGTGGCTGCAGTAAAAAGACAGACAATAACAAGTGTTGACAAGAATGTGGAGAAATTAGAACACTTATTACATGGCTGGTGGGGCAGCCACTTTGGAAAACAGTTTGGCAGTTCCTCAAAATGTTAAACCTAGAGTTATTGTAAAACCCAGCAATTATATTCCTTAGGCTATACTCAAGAGAGCTGAAACATATGTCAACACACACAAAAAACTTGTACACAAATGTTCATGTACTGACAACCTAAATATCCATCAACTGATGAATGGATAAGTAAAACATGATATATCCATACAAGAAAAAATTATTCAGTCTGGGCACAGTGACTCATGCCTGTAATCCCAGCACTTTGGAAGGCCAAAGTGGGTGGATCGCTTGAGGTCAAAAGTTCAAGACCAGCCTGACCAACATGGTGAAACCCCTTCTCCACTAAAAATACAAAACTTAGCCCGGCATGCTGGCACACACTTGTAGTCCCAGCTACTCGGGAGGGTGAGATAGGAGACTCGCTTGAGCCCAGGAGGCAGAGGTTGCAGTGAGCCGGGATCACTCCATTGCATTCCAGCCTAGGCAACAGAGAGAGACTCTGTCTCGAAAAAAAAAAAAAAGAAAGAAAGAAAAAAGAAAAAAAAAAGAATGAAATACTGAGGTAGGAGGTGGGACTCGACTCCAGAGTCAGCTCTTGGACACTGGACCAAATTGAGAACTAGCTAAAACAAAGATGGAGTGGAAGCAGTTCTCCATAAGACACGCCTACCAGTGCAGCATTTCAGTTTACCATTGCCACAGCAACAGCCAGAAATTACCACCCCTTTCCATGGCAACAACCCAATGACCCAAAACTTACCAAACTTTTCCTAGAAATTTCTGCATAATCTACCCCTCAATTTGCAGACAATTAAAAGTGGGTATACCTGTGAGTACAGACCTGCCTCTGAGCTGCTACTCTGAGCACACAGCCTGTGGGGTAGCCCCGCTCCACAAGGAACAGCACCTCTGCTGCTGTGCACTGGCGCTTCAATAAAAGCTGCTGTCTAACACCATCGGCTCACCCTTGAATTATTTCCTGGACAAAACCAAGAATCCTCCTCTGCTAAACCCCAGTTTGGGGGCTTGCCTGCCCTGCATCAGTACTGATACATGCTACAACATAGATGAATTTTGGAAACATTATGTAGAAAGAAGATTGTCACAAAAGACAACATGTTATATAATTCCATTTGTGGGAAGTGTCTGCAATGGGAAATCCATACAGATAGAAAGTAAATTACTAATTCCATAGGACTGTGGGTCGGGGTGAGGAGGTAGGTGGCAGAGAGGAGGGTGCAGGAATGGGGAATGACTGTCAAGTGGTCAGGGTTCAGGGAGTTGAAATCATCTATAGATTGTGGTGATGGTCACACATATCTGTGAATATACTAAAAATCACTGAACTGTAGACTTTAAAAGGGTGCATTTTGTGGTATGTGAAATAAATCTCAATAAAGCCGTAACAGGCCAAGCATGGTGACTCATGTCTGTAATCCCAGCACTTTGGGAGGTGGAAGCGGGAAGATCACTTGAGCCCAGTAGTTTGAGACCAGCCTGGGCAATATAGTGAGACCTTGGCTGTACAAAAAACTAAAATTGACCAGGTATGGTTGCACATACCTGTAGTCCTAGCTACTCTGGAGGCTGAGGTGGGAGGTCTGCTTGAATCCAGGAGATCGAGGCTGCAGTGAGCCGAGATAGTACTACTGCATTCTAACCCTGGTGACAGAACAAGACCCTGTCTCGGAAAAATAAATAAATAAATAAATAAATAATTTTAAAAAGCCATAACAGTTCGGTTGCAGTGGCTCGTGCCTATAATCCCGGCACTTTGGGAGGCTGAGGCGGGCAGATCCCTTGAGGTCAGGAGTTCAAGACCAGCCTGGCCCACATGGTGAAACCTCGTCTCTACTAAAAATACAAAAATTAGCTGGGCATGGTGGTAAGTGCCTGTAGTCCCAGCTACTCAGGAGGCTAAGGCAGGAAAATCGCTTGAATCCAGGAGGTGGAGGTTGCAGTGAGCTGAGATTGTGCCACTGCACTCCAGCCTGGGCAACAGAGTGAGACTCTGAAAAAAAAAAAAAAAAGCCATATAAACAATAACAAACTGTACTCTAAAACTTGCTCTAGGCCAGGCATGCTGGCTCACACCTGTAATCCCAACACTCTTGGAGGCCAAGGCAAGAGGATCACTTGAGTCTAGGAGTTCAATATAAGCCTTGGCAACTCTGTCTCTGCAAAAATTGAAAAATTAGCCAGGGGTTGTGACTTGCACCTATAGTCCCAGCTACTCAGGAGGCTGAGGCCAGAGGATTGCTTGTGCCCAGGAGTTTGAAGTTGCAGTGAGCTATCATGGTGCCACTGCACTCCAGTGTGGGTGACAGAGCAAGACCTTGTCTCGAAAAAGTAAAATAAGACAAATAAAAGACAATAAAACTTGCTTTGCCTATCCAGTGGGTTTTTTTTTTTTTTTTTTTTTTTTTTTTTTAGACGGAGTTTCGCTCTTGTTGCCCAGGCTGGAGTGCAGTGGCACGATCTCAGCTCACTGCAACCTCCGCCTTCCGGTTTCAAGCAATTCGCCTACCTCAGCCTCTTGAGTAGCTGGTACTACAAGCACGCGCCACCATGCTCAGCTAATTTTTTGTATTTTTAGTAGAGACGGGGTTTCACCATGTTGGCCAGGATAGTCTTGATCTCTTGACCTCGTGATCCGCCCGCCTTGGCCTCCCAAAGTGCTGGGATTACAGGTATGAGCCACTGCACCCGGCCTCCAGTGGGGTTTGATATATTTCATAGGAAACATTTCTTTGGGAAAACTCCAAATCTATGAGGGCTTAGGTGAAAGGAATAGAGATTTTTCCCTGCCCTTCTAGTATGGACATGGAGAGGCTGCATGATTGTCACTCTGAACTAAAGCACAGGCTGGGATTTTGAGTGAAGATTTCTGGAACGATGACGAAGCGGAGGGGAGGGAGGGATCCCCCTGCCAGGTGTGCCATTACGAGTAGTATCAGCCAGTCAGCACCAGTGAGCTTTGAGGGAACCTGTTCTCGAAGGGGCACGGATGCCACTAGCCCCAGGCCCCCATCCTGTGGATAGTGCTCTGTCACTCTGAGCTCAGGGACCACTTAAGCCACTCAATGATCAAACAGTCAGTCAGAAAATGCCCAGGGGGGCCCAGACAAGATGTGCAGATAGTGAAGGAGAGAAGCCGAGGCCTTCCCCGACCACTATGTGTCAAGTAGACCCTGCCTCCCCTCCATCAGGAACCTGAGCTCTGAAGGCAGTCAGATCACACTCAAATCTTGGCCGGAGTCAGCCTTCCCCACCGATAGCACGGAGGTAATAATATCTATTGTCTGGGTTGTTAGAAGATTAACGGACTCTCCATAAATGGTAGCAATTAGTATTATAAAACATTTATAAAGCATGGCTATTGGGAGGGGTAAGTTCCGGATTTATTTTTCATTTCTGAGACAGGGTCTCGCTCTGTCACCCAGGCTGGAGTGCAGTGGCACGATCATGGCTCACTGCAGCAAACTTCCCCGGCTCAAGCGATCCTCCCACCTCAGCCTCCTGAGTAGCTGGGACTATAGGCACCCACCACCACATCTGGCTAATTCTTGTATTTTTTGTAGAGATGAGGTTTCGCCATATTGCCCAGGCTGGTCTCCAACCCCTGAGCTCAAGCAATCTGCCCACCTCGGCCTCCCAAAGTGCTAGGATTACAGGCATGAGCCACCTTGGCTGGCCAAGTCCTGGATTTCAATTCTGGCTCCATCACTCTGAATCTACAAAGTCTCTGAGACACATTTTCCCCCTCCCTCAGACATTGGGTTGTTAGGCTTGAGTGAGTCCAGGCAGCTGTCATCTGCTCCTGGCCCTAAATTATCACTCTGCTTTCATTCCTGTCTTTCCATCTCCTTTCTACAAGGCAGCCAGAGGTAACGTTTATTTTATTTTATTTTATTTTAGAGACAGAGTCTCACTCTGTCTCCCAGTCTGGAGTGCAGTGGTGCGACCTTGGTTCACTGCAACCTCTGCCTTGCAGGTTCAAGCTGATTCTCCTGCCTCGGCCTCCCGAGTAGCTGGGATTACAGGTGTGCACCACCACACTCAATTTTTGTATTTTTAGTAGAGATGAGATTTTAACCATGTTGGACAGGCTGGTCCTGCGCTCCTCGTCTCAGGTGATCCACCTGCCTCGGCCTTCCAAAGTGCTGGGATTATAGGCGTGAGCCACCACGCCAGTCCTATTGCATTGTATTGTATTGTATTGTATTTGAGATAGGGTGTCCCTCTGTCACCCACACTGGAGTGCAGTGGTGCCATCATAGCTCACTGCAACTTTGAACTCCTGGCCTCAAGCAATCCTCCCGCCTCAGCCTCCCCAGTAGCTGGAACTGCAGATGCATGCCACTTTTTTTTTTTTTTTTTGAGACAGAGTCTCATTCTTGTCACCCAGGTTGGAGTGCAATACCATGATCTTGGCTCACTGCAACCTCTGCCTCCTGGGTTCAAGTGATTCTCCTGCCTCAACCTCCCCAGTAGCTAGGATTACAGGTGCCTGCCACCATGCCCAGCTAATTTTTGTATTTTTAGTAGAGACGGGGTTTCACCATGTTGGCCAGGCTGCTCTCGAACTCCTGACCTTGTGATCTGCCTGCCTCGGCCTCCCTAAGTGCTGGGATTACAGGCGTGAGCCACCATGCCCAGCCCACTCTGAGACAACTTCTGAAACAACATGTCAGTTCATGACACTTTCTCACTTTAAACCCTCCTATTGTTTTCCATGGCACCTTCCTTACCGAAGCCCATAAGGCCTCACATGAGAGGGCTTCTGCCCACCATGCTGCACTTTCCCCTCCTCACTCTTCTTGGATTTCCTTCATTTTCCAGAACCCACTGGTTACGTCCCACCCAGGGCCTTGTGCCTGGGACCCTCAGCCACCAGCGCCCCAAAGCCCACTCCTCACCCACCCACAAGGTCTCCTCTCAAATGTGACTGACCCTGCTACTCTCCGCCACACCTGTCACTGGCCTCTTTCCTGTGCGCTTCCAGCGCCTGCCTTGGTTGAGCCCGGGTGTCTGTGTTCTGTCTGCTGGCTGACCTGGTGGCTCCCCCACCAGACAGAGCCCCAGACCCAAGGAGTGGACGAGCAGCGCCTCACAGGAAGTGCATCCTGGATAGGCATCTGGCGGGTGAATGAGTGCCGGCCTCCTTCCAGGCGTGCAGCAGATGGTTCCGTTTGTTACTTGATCTTGAACTGTCATGAGTGCAGTGATTCTGGAAGAGGGGTTTTTTGGCTCCTCTCCCAGTTTTTGGGTAATAGGATGGCAGAGAGAAGGCAAGATCTGCTGACATTCTGAAAAGGACATAGGGATGGGCTATGGGCAGGCTGGGGACTGGCTTTCTGTGAGTCTAAGGGTTGCTGGGCTTTGGTGGGTGGGTGACTCATGGAGGGGCATTCCCTACAGACAGTAGGCAGGTTGCTGCCCTCTGTTTCCAAAGAGGTCTTTAGGAGCAGAAAGCGCAACTGGGGCCCCTGTGATGACTGGAAGATTGTGGCTCCAGGACACGGTCACTACCTTCAGGGATGGAAGTGAAGTGATGCTGAGGGGGGAGAAGAGATTTGGTAACATACCAGCCCTCAGCCATGCAGAACAGCTGGAGGGCAGCCTCAGGGACTCTTAGAACATGCTGGAACAGTGGCACAGCCTTCAGAATTCCGGGAAAGCCTGTAAAACCCAATCAGGACCCGTGGCATACTCCATGGTGCTCTGTGTAGCAGGTGCCGCTTTGCTGTGGCTGTTTGTGCATATGTGTGTACATACCTAAAGCATAGAGGTATCAAATGCATTTTGTATTGTTACCGCTTTATGGGGTTGAAAGCTGCTGCATCTAGAAAAGATGGGTGTGGCCGGGCTCGGTGGTTCACGCCTGTAATCCTAGCACTTTGGAAGGCCGAAGTGGGCAGATCACTTGAGCTCGGGAGTTCGAGACCAGCCTGGGCAACATGGCGAAACCAAGTCTCTACAAAAAATACAAAAAATGTAGCCGGGTATGGTGGCAGGCACCTGTAGTCCCAGCTACTTGGGAGGCTGAGGTGGGACGATTACCTGAGCCCAGGGAAGTTGAGGCTATAGTGAGCTGTAATCATGCACTCCAGCCTGGGTGACAGAGGGAGACCCCATCTAAAAAAAAAAAAAAAAAAAAAAAAGAAAAGAAGAAGAAAGAAAAGATGGGTGGGCCCCACCAAGGGTCATCTCACTCAAAGGGCAGGAGGCTGAGACCCAATTCAGGGGACTGCTGGAGGTCATCAGCCCTGCTTGGTTTTAGGGTAACCGTGGGCTTTGGTGTCAGGCAGAGCTGGATTCAAACTTACTGGTTTGTCTACAACCTACCAGTTGTATGACTCTGGGTAAGATGCCCAACATCTCTGAGCTTTGTCACTTGCCCGAGTAGGCAGTGCTGGTAGCTACCTCACTGATGGTCGTGGGGGTTAGGCAGGGCACCTCCTGGAGTGCCAAGCCGAGAGCTGTTTTTTGTTTTGTTTTTGTTTTTTGAGACAGGGTCTCGCTCTGTCACCCAGACTGGAGCGCAGTGGTGCAATCTCGGCTCACTGCAACCTCCACCTCCTGGGTTCAAGCGATTCTCGTGCCTCAGCCACCCTAGTAGCTGGGATTACAGGTGTACACCACCCCACCTGGCTAATCCCAGGGACCCTGTTCTGTCTTCCCCCTCATGCTCTGCCAGCTGAAGGCCAGTGGCTGCCAGGGATTCCCCACCTGCCACCCCACCCATCCCAGCACCTTCCAGATCCTCCAGTGTGAAGCAGAGAAATAATGAGACATCAGCCTATAGGAAGGAGATCCAGGAGAGGAAAAAGAAACAAGTTTTATTAAAGCCCCAAACACTTGGCTAGAAAAACTGAAAAGGAAAGAGAGCAGGGAGGTGGGGAGAAGAAAAAAGGACATTAAAAAAGAGAGACAGAGAAAACACAGCAACCCTTTTCCATTTAGAAATTGTCAAGTTACACTGACAGAGGTCACAGAATATCCACAGAAGCCATCACTGCTACACCAACATGGGCCCTACAGGGTGGATGGGGCAGGGTGTGGAGCCGGGGCTCACCCCGGGGGGCCCCCTGGGGGCCCCACTCAGAGCCTCAGGCCTGAGGCTCCTGGGGAAACAGCATATTGTGGAAGGGGCAGGAAATCCCCCATGCGAGTAACACAGCACAGTGGGCGGGGGCTGAGAGGACCAGGTACAGGGGTCCCCCGAGATGTCTTAGTTTTCTCTTGGTTAAGCACACACTGATGGACAGAGCAGCGAGGCGCATGCAGCTGGGCGCACTGACGTGCTGCAGGCTGTGAGAGGGCCAGTGGGGATGGGGGCTGAGGAAGGGAGCTGGAGCCAGTGGTGCAGGGATGATGGAACACACGCACACAGAGGCACACCCACACACCTGGGTCTGCACCAGCACACATACGTGCACACACACACTCGCAGACACAGATCACATGCACCTCCAGGTACGCGTCTCTGTCCACATGTACGTGGCCCACACACAAGTCTCTGGCGCTAGACATGTCTGCACACACATTACACATGTTGTCACACGCAAAGCTCCTCTCACGCTAACATGCAGGTAGGCACGTGCCAATGCCCAAACATGTTACATGCACCTATGTGCCCACGCCTTCCCCCACACATGTGCTCGGCCATGCCTGTGGGTGCAGGCCCCATGTGTCTGCACGCACAGTGCATGGGCTCGTGCCAGCACACACACAGGCTGCACGCGATTCCACACGGATGCCTCCCAGCCCATAAATGTGCAGGAACCAAAGGGAAAGAAAGAAGCAAATCCCACTGGGCTTCACCTGAGCAGGTGGATCGGGGCACGTGGCTCCCTCCTTCTGCCCCTTCATGGATGGACACTGCCCCCCCACCTCCCCCACAAAGGGACATTCAACTCTGGACAATGACGGTGGGGCACACATTCCAGTCACAGGGCTGAGGGTGAGAGCTGGGGGCAAGCGAAGTAGCAAGCAGAGAGTAATGGAGTGGGGGGAGGAGGGGGCACCACTCCCCCCTCCCCTCCCAAGTCAGGGGGTCTCTGTACAGCCAAATCAAACCAGACCATTTCACTGGGACCACAGAAGCCAGGCCGACGTGCCCGCCCCCCAGCCCCCCTCCCCCGCCAAAACAGTGGCCAGGGAGAGTGCCGTGGTTTTTTTTTTTTTTCTTTTTTAAATATTTATATATATTTATATTACGTATATTATATATATAATATGTAAATATATTTTTAAAACAATATAAAATGTTAAGACACTTCACTTAAATGTAAAGAGTTGCCTGCAATTAAAAGTAATTGCATCATTTATGAGGTCCTTTTTTTTTCTATTTTCCAGGGTTTTTTTTCAGGAGGGATTTTTTTTTCCTCTTTTGTTATTTTTCAAAAAGGCTTGCTCGCCTTGGTACAAAAATGATCCAAAGCTAGAAAACAAGGATGAACCAACAAAGGCAAAAACAAAAAAAGAAATGAAGAAACACAACCCCAGTTTCCCCTCCCCCCAAACTTTCAACAGCTCCCGGCTCTCCCCAGGTGCGGACCTTCCCCAGCCAGGCCCCAGGGGCTGGGGGGCTCTGCCTTCTGCGCAGCTCCTCCTTTCTGTGCTTGCTGGGGGGGACTGATTCTAGTCCCCCTCCCCTGTGCTTACTTCACTTTGTGCTCCAAGTGGGAATCCTGCTGCCGGGGACCCCGCTCCTCCTCCTCCTCCTCTTCTCCTATCCTCTCCCTACTGGCTCCTCACTGTGCCCTCTGGGAAGCCAGGAGTGAGAACCAAAATTGGCCTCTCTCTGCCTCCCCAGGACCCGGCCAAAAGCCAGGCGGCACTGCCAACCGCCTCTGCAGGGCAGGCAGGGCGTCCACAGGCCAGGGGCGCTGGCTGGATGGTCAGGCCTCAGGGACCTTCAGACATCTCACCAGGGTCACCAGAGCCCCACTGAAAAACTGTCTCATCCTTTCCCGGAAAACCCTCAAATCGCCAAGAGGATGACTGAAGGTCAAGTCACCCCACCTGCAGGTCCCAGGTGTCTTCAGTGCTCCCCGTCAAGCCTCTCTCCACCCTCCCATTTCCCTCAAACCAGACCCTTCCCCCAACTGCAAGCCACAAAACCTGGTTTTCTAGGCCCCTCATTCTTGCCCACCCCACCCCCATTAAATAAGTTAATGCCATTTAAAGTGCTAAATCAGGAAACTAAAAGTACCAAATACCCGTCCGGGCCGCCCTCTCCCAAGGCAGTGTCCCCGATGTCCGGCTGTCCGTGCGACCCACCCTCCACAGCCAGCAGACCAAAGGGCCTCTGCCCTCCACTCCCCACTGGACCGCGAGGCCCAGGAGGCCAGCGCCTCCCCAGGGACACAGACTCCATGGCCTCACACCCACCCTGAGGCCTCTCAGACTCCGGCCTCGTCTCCAGCCTGTCCGTCTCTACTCCAGGCCCACTGGGGTGTGAGTGGGAGGAGGCAGAGCAGCCACAGAGAAAGTCACAGTCTTGTCCGAGCTTAGACAGGGAATGGGGCGTCTCCAAGGCCAGTCTCCCTGAGCCCTGCTCTCCGGCTTGATGTATGGGTTGGTCCGATGTCCCCGTGTTCCTCCAGGGAGGTACCGAGAAACAGGAGAGGGGTCTCCCACTGCTCCAAGTCTCCGTGGTTCAGAGTTTGTTTGGAGTATTCTTGGGAAGTGAGGGGAAGGTGGGAAGGGGGTGCAGGAGCTTCGGGATGGACTAGGGGAAAAGAGTGGTGAAAGAGAAGAGGGAGAGACGTGACAGGTGCGGCCAGCGAGAGGCCAGCTGGGAACAGATCAAGGAAAGTGGTGTGTTTGGTTTTTAGTTTTACTGTTTAAAAAAAGATAATTAAAAGTGAATTGTTAAAAAAAAAAAAAAAAACCAAAAACACCAACAGATGATGGGTAGAGGGAGCTGAGGAGGGCCGCACCCTCCTCTTCAGGGCACACCCCTCAGGGGGTCTGGAGAGTAGGGTGGGTGGGGTGGAGATGAAGGGAAGAGAGGGGAGAAATGGCAGGAGTGAGGGAGGGGGACAGGCGGGGCAGCGGGGTGAGGGGCTTCTAGAAGGAGATGGAAGAATTCCTTGCCCCAAAGGAAGTCAATACAGGGATAGAGGTTCTGGAAGCCGAGGGCTTTTCTGAGACTGGGCTCGAGGTCTCATTCGACCCGCTCATCTCTTTAGATGGTTTAGTGGCCTGGAACAAAAACAGGGGTCAGGGGTCAGAGAGCGGAAGGGAGCGCCTCCATGCTGGCCCCCAGCTGAAGTTTTAAAAGTGGAAAACCTCCACAAATCCAAGGAAATTAACTGCAAAAGGAAGAAGCCAGAGGGGCATCTGGAGAAGGGGTCCCTTGAACGGGGAGGGGCGGGGGCAGAAAAGCGGGGGAGGGGGGCACGAGGTTGGACAAAGGGCCTGGGTGGTCAGAGGGCAGGCCCACAGTTACTGAGAGCAGAGAGAGAAGCAGAGAGTGACCAGAGAAGCACAGGAGAGGCCACGCCCAGGATGGGCAGACGGGGAGGTGGGGGTGGGGGAGGGCAGGGGAGGGGAGGAAGAAGAAGTGAAACGTTAGCTGGGACAGGGGCACAAGCCCTGTGGGGGACGGGGGGCAGGGTGGGGAAAGACTCCTAGTCCCAACTGGCCCCCTGTACAGCCAGAGCCCCTTCCAGCCTCATCCTAGTGGCAACAGAGGAGAGGGCTTATCCTCCCAGGGGGGAATAAACACTTCAAAGACCCCCTCCACCACCACCACCACCACCACCTGGAAATCTGGGAAGAAGGCTCTATCACACCAGCCTCCCGCCCAGTGCAGGAGGCCCCACTGCACGCCCTGCACTTGTCGCCCCAGTTGGTAACAGGAGGCTACTCCCTCATGACTTGTCCTGCCCTCACTGGTCAGTTCTAGTGGTCAGAACTGACCCCTCATCCTCCCCCCACCTTCGGTAGACTCCCGCGACTCCACCGGTCCTGGAGGCTTTTCCTCTGGCGCTGCGGTCTCCAAAGTGCGGTTCGAGAGCTACTTTGGAGCTCTCTTGTGTGGGCTCATTAATGTGCATTTTAAGCAGGTGCCCCAGGTGCCTCTGCTGCACACTTACCTTTGAGATCCACTGGATTAAGGCTACACAGACCCAGGTTTCCCCTTGTAATTGTATTCACTGTCCCTCCTGACCTTGCTTAGCTACTAGTGTGAGAACTGAATCACCCAGATTTAAAAAAAAGATCCAAAAGATAAGACAGGGTGCTGTGGCGAGTCACCAGAGACCACCCTGAGGTTAGGTCTGGGCAGGGTCGTTCACTTCCCTGTACTATCACCCTGCTGCTACAGAGTTTTCTCAGATGCCTTGCAGCAGAGAAGCTAGAGTCTAAAGCAAGCCCTGTCTCCAGCAGCCTGCCCGGCTCACAGTGAAGAACCAGCGCTGGCTGCAATCACCATTTCTCCTTCACAGGTGCACAGGTGGTTGGTTCCACAATTCACCTGGGTTTTGCTCACCACAGTGTAGTTTGCCATCTACATTTCCCTTTTATGAGAATCAAAACAAGGGCCAGGTGTGGTGGCTCACACCTGTAATCCCAGCACTTTAGGAAGCTGAGGCAGGAGGATTGCTTGAGCCCAGGAAGTCAAGACCAGCCCGGGTAACATGGCGAGACCTCGTCTCTACTAAAAAAAAAAAATTTTTTAAATAGCTGAGTGTGATGGTTTGTGCCTGTGGTTCCAGCTTCTCTGGAGGCTGAGGTGGGAGAATGGCCTGAGCTCAGGAGGTGGAAGTGGCAGTGAGCCGTGACTGCACCACTGCACTCCAGTCTGGGTGACAGAATGAGGCTCTGTTTTTTTGTTTTGTTATTTATTTATTTAAGTTAAAGCAAAAGTTCCCCATTTGGGTTTTCTTTTTCTTTCTTTCTTTCTTTTTTTTTTTCTTGAGACGGAGTTTTGCTCTTGTTGTCCAGGCTGGAGTACAATAGCGCAATCTTGGCTCACGGCAACCTCCGCCTCCCGGGTTCAAGCAATTCTCCTACCTCAGCCTCCCGAGAGCTGGAATTACAGGCATGCGCCACCACGCCCGGCTAATTTTGTATTTTTAGTAAGACGAGGTTTCTCCATGTTGGTCAGGTTGGTCTCGAACTCCCCACATCAGGTGATCTGCCCACCTCGGCCTCCCAAAGTGTTGGGATTACAGGCGTGAGCCACTGCGCCTGGCCCTGTTTGGGTTTTCTAACCCCTCTCCTCTGCTCATCCATTACTCAAGGGAGTTCTAGGGGGTCCAGGGCCCAGCCACAGGGTTGTCAGATTCACACAATCCTCAGCATGTGTCAGGCACGGCCCCTGCCCTCTCTGTGCCCCCAGTACCTGGGCCTGGAGACAAACTCATCCAAAAGGAACCAGAGGCTCTCTGACCATTGTGTCACTTACCTTGGGCTCAGTCCTGTCCTGCCTCTCCTCTGCTCTAGCCTTTCCCATTTAAAGTTCTTTCCCCCAAAGCCAGGTGGGAAGGAAGCACTGCCCACTTCCCCCTGATGTCTCTTCACACCTTACCATGTCCCCCGGCAAGGTGCTGATTCTCCCTGGTTGTCCTTTTCCCTCTGAACTGATCTTTCTAGGTAAAAGCTGCTTTTTCTGCTCCTACCCCTTCAGCATTTTTCAAGAGCTTCATTCTATTCCAAGCTTTGGTCTTGGAAACACTTGTCTTCCGGCACCACCACCTGGCTCCTGTATTCAGGCAAGTGACATGCCTTCACCCAGTTGAGGTACCCCTTCTCCCCGCAACAGCCAGTGCAAGACCTTTAGACATCTAGCTTCACCAGTTTACGGGGATGCCTCGTCCCCGTCTCGCTTCTTCATGGAGGCCACTTCTGCAAGCATGTGCTTTCTAAAATCCTCTCGGGCCATCTTCCCTCCCGGGAGACTCTGGCCACACCATCCACAATCCACTCTCCTGAAGTTGAGGGAGCACATCCAGCTGTGCCTGGTGACCCCAGCCTGTGCTGCTAACCCTTCTCAGGTGACACAGCTGCTGTCTCTGAAGGTTCCTGTCATTTCCTTTCACCCACCATCCTCCCCTGCTGGTTCCAATTATGCCCAGAGAAGCAGAACTTTATTACCTTTGTGGCAAGGCAGAAACCTCACACATGTCCAGCTTTCAGCTGGGGGAGGCATGGAGCACTGAGCTGGTCCCAGAGGGCACCACCCTGCACACCTCCCTCTTGCCTGGGGATCAGAGCCGGCCACCTGCTCTCACTGGGTCCATGTTCCCAAGGCCCTTCACACTCTGACGCCCAGATGTCCAGACAAGTGTGGAACCTCTTGACTCTACAGACCCCGATGGCTCCACCTCCAGGGCCATTCCCAGGGCCACCCTCCCTAGCCCTCACGCCCTCCTTCCTTGCTAAGCCCTGCCTGGATCAGGTATGGAACCATCAGGAGAAGCTGGGCTTTCCCCAGCTCAAAGTGGGGGATGTGGGGATCATGATAAAATCTATGGCAATTAGAGAAATTCCTTTCTCCTTGCCAGTGACTGATTTAGGAATGGGCAGTGAGATAAGAGGTGTGGTCTGTTGGAGGCTTCTGGGAAAGATTCTCCAGCTTCTAAAAACAGCTGTGTGAGGCCGGGCTCATGCCTGTAATCCCAGCACTTTGGGAGGCCTAGGCAGTCAGATCACTTGAGGCCAGGAGTTTGAGACCAGCCTGGCCAACACAGTGAAACCCCAACTCTACCAAAAATTACAAAAATTAACCAGGCATGGTGGCGTGCGCCTGTAGTCCCAGCTACTTGGGAGGCTGAGGCAGGAAGATCCCTTGAACCAGGGAGGTGGAGGTTGCAGTGAGCCGAGATCGCACCACTGCACTCCAGCCTGGGTGACAGAGCGAGAGACTCTATCTAAAAAAAAATTTAAATAAATAAATAAAAACAGCTGTGTGAAGCTGGGTGTGGTGGCTCACGCCTGTAATCCCAGCACTTTGGGAAGCTTAGGTGGGTGGATCACCTGAGGTCAGGAGTTTGAGACCAGCCTGGGCAATGTGACAAAACCCCATCTCTACCAAAAATACAAAAAATTAGTGAGGTGTGATGGCGCCACCTGCAGTCCAGCTACTTGGAAGGCTGAGGGGGGAGAATGGATTGAGCTTGGAGAGGTTGAGGCTGCAGTGAGCAGAGATCATGCCACTGCACTCCAGCCTGGGTGACAGAGTAAGACCCTATCTCAAAAATAATAATAATAAGACTGGGCTTGGTGGCTCATGCCTGTAATCCCAGCACTTTGGGAGGCCGAGGCAGGCGGATCACGAGGTCAGGAGAACGAGACCATCCTGGCTAACAGGGTGAAACTCCGTCTCTACTAAAAATACAAAAAATGAGCCGGGCGTTGTGGCGGACGCCTGTAGTCCCAGCTACTCAGGAGGCTGAGGCAGGAGAATGGTGTGAAGCCGGGAGGCAGAGCTTGCAGTGAGCGGAGATCGCACCACTGCACTCCAGCCTGGGCGACAGAGCTAGACTCTGTCTCCAAAAAAAAAAAAAAAAAAAGAAGGCCAGGGACGGTGGTTCACACCTGTAATCCCAGCGCTTTGGGAGGGTGAGGTGGGTGGATCACAAGGTCGGGAGTTCAAGGCCAGCCTGGCCAACATGGTGAAACCCCATCTTTACTAAAAATACAAAAATTAGCTGGGGGCAGTGGCAGGCACCTGTAATCCCAGCTACTTGGGAGGCTGAGGCAGGAGAACTGCTTGAACCCAGGAGGCGGAGATTGCAGTGAGCCAAGATTGTGCCACTGCACTCCAGCCTGGGTGACACAGCGAGACTCCATCTCAAATAAATTAATAAATAAATAAATAATAATAAAAATAAAATAGGCCGGGTGTGGTGGCTCACACCTGTAATCCCAGCACTTTGGGAGGCCGAGGTGGGCGAATCACGAGGTCAGGAGTTCGAGACCAGCCTGACCAACACAGACAACATAGACAACATTTTGTCTCTACTAAAAATACAAAAACTAACCAGGTGTGGTTGTGAGCACCTGTAATCCCAGCTACTCAGGAGGCTGAGGCAGGAGAATCACTTGAACCTAGGAGGCGGAGGTTGCAGTGAGCCAAGGTTGTGCCATTGCACTCCAGCCTGGGTGACAGAGTGAGACTCTGTCTCAAAATAATAATAATAATAATAATAATAATAAAATAATAATAATAATAAAATAAAAATGACAGCAGGACCAAATGCAAAGAAACTTGGGTCCTGATATCCTCAAGCTGCTAAATTCACCAACCCTTGAATCCCCCTGCTTCCAGCCTTCTTGGTTACAGAATACCTTTCCTTATTGTTTATGCCATTTTAAATCAGGGTTCCTGTTTCTTGCAGCTGAAAGCATTCTCACTGATACACATGAGGCCCAGTGTTGCTTTATTGCTCTATTCAACCTTCATTTTTTGTTAACGTATCACCTTCTAGAATTCTCGTCACAAGCGCGATCTCATCGAGGCTTGCTCACGCCCACAAGGTTATGCTCCCTGGCAGGGCAACAGAATCCAGCACTAAGACAGCAGAATTTGTAGCAGGGAAACTTGGGTTTAAGTCCCAGCTCTGCCACTTTTTAACCATGTGACCCTGATCACATATCTCTCCGTGCCTTCATGTCCTCACCTGCAAACGGATAACAGGCCTCATAGCACCAGATGCACGCGACGAGATGATGCCAACAGGGTGTAAGGCCCGGCGCCCAACACCCTCAGTACACACGCAACAAATGGTAGCCATTATAGCGATTGTCATTTTAACCTTTCAGATTTGCTTTGGGTGTTTCCACCTGGATTGGGCCTGATCAGTGGCAAACTCATTTGCTCATTCACTCAACAAATATTTACTGAGTACTTACGTATGCCAAGCACTATTCTAGGTGCTGTGGGGATGCAGCTGTGACAACACAGATTTACTTTAAGGTATAAAGTTGTAAACTTGGTACCTAACAGGTATGCTATCTGTCTTTCACTTGCCTCTCCATACCCCGGAACCAATTATGGGGGGGGGGGCTCACGTATGTTGCCCAGGCTGGTCTCGAACTCCTGGCCTCAAGTGATCCTCCTGTCTTAGCCTCCCAAAGTGGGGATTAGAGGCATGAGCCACTGCCCCTGGCCTCTCAGAACTAATTTCTGCCTTGATGTGTACCCTGAGAGGCTGATCCTGGTCACTCCTTTGCTGACTGGACTCTGGTTGGGTTTGGCCAGTGGGGTCTGTGGCAGAGTGAGAGAGAGGGAGGTGGGGTCAAGTTCCTTCCCTGCTCTCTCCCTCCTGGGAGCTGTGTCACAGGCAGCAGCTGTGCCCTCCACAGCACAGCTCTGCTGTTCCCGCCCTCCAGGACTCGCTAAACACCTGCTCCACTGCCCTTCCCCTAGGGAGTCGCAGCCTCCTGCTCTGAGATGTCCATGGGTACCTCGGCATCCCTTGTTTTCTCCCTCAGTCCTCTGGTGTCGTGCTTTCCTTAAAGTCTCTTCATCTGGGGCTAGACGCAATGGCTCACGCCTGTAATCCCAGCACTTTGGGAGGCCGAGGCAGGCGAATCACTTGAGGTCAGGAGTTCAAGACCAGCCTGGCCAACATGGTGAAACCCCACCTCTACTAAAAATACAAAAATTAGCTGGGCATGGTGACACACACCTGTAATCTCAGCTACTCAGGAGGCTGAAGCAGGAGAATCGCTTGAGCCCGGGAGGCAGAGGTTGCCGTGAGCCGAGATCACGCCACTGGACTCCAACCTGGGCAACAGAGCGAGACTCCATCTCAAAAAAAAAAAAAAAGTCTCTTCATTTGAGCCATCTGAGAAGATAAGCAGTTGTTCAGCAAATCTCTTATCCCTAATAGAAGAGGGGGTGTCCATAGCTTCAGGTCTACACAAAGCCTTGATCCTTGCACGCCTGGGAACCTGGCTCCCGTCCCTCCCTGGGATCTTAAGCACAACATTCACAGGCTTCTCCTCAGTCACTTCCTCTGACTACTCTGTGGGGTCAGGCGCTGCTGCAATGCAGCTCCATCTTAGAACTTTCTTACTCCCAATTTCTATGTCCCGGATCCCAGCACTTCTAGTCCCCTCTATCTAAACATTGTCAAAGACAGCTTAGACTCACTGGATGAAGGAGAGGCCTTGAGCACCACCACCCCCATCCCCGCCCCCCCCCCCCGCCCACCGCCGTAGAGCTCACTGTGGTTTTCCAAGCTCTCTCCTGTACCTGGCATTATGTGAGCTCAGGACCAGGCTGGGTACTTCTGTCCCCATTGTACAGACGAAGAAAGGGCCTGAGAAGACACAGGGCTTTGACCAAGGGCACAGGCTGAGCTGGTGTGGAGCATGCCCTGCCAGTGACCCGCGTGGCTGGAGTACACCGAGGGTGTGGGGTGGAGGGGCAGGGTGAGCTGAGGCTGCTGTGAAGGGCCCTGGGCTGCACATGAAGGATTTGAGTTTATCATCTGCCAGGGGCCGGGGCAGGGATTTTAAGCTGGCAGGGGTGTGTGTGTGTGTGTGTGACACACACAGAGACAATCAAATCTGCATTTTACAACGTTCCCTCCCCACCCCCAGGTCTTGGGAAATCAGTTAGAGGTGACAGAAGTCACAAGGAGATCTTAGAAGACCATGCATGTTGGTAGTGAGACATCGATGGTTTTCCCCTGCTTCTCTATACTTTACTGTTGAAAATTTCCACAGGGAGGCGGGTGGCAGCGGCTCACACCTGTAATCCCAGCAGTTTGGGAGGCTGAGGTGGGCGGATCATGAGGTCAGGAGTTCAAGACCAGCCTGGCCAACATGGTGAAACCCCATCTCTACTAAAAATGCAAATATTTAGCCGGGCGTGGTGGTGGGCACCTGTAATCCCAGCTACTCGGGAGGCTGAGACAGGAGAATCCCTTGAACCCAGGAGGCAGAGGTTGCAGTGAGCTGGGATCACGCCATTGCACTCCAGCCCGGGTGACAGTGCGAGACTCTGTCTCAAAAAATAAAATAAAGTAAAATAAAATAATAAAATAAAATAGAATAGAATAAAATAAAATAAAATTTCCACAGGAAACATTTATTACTTTACAAGAAAGAAACCATGTTTATAAGAAAGGCTACCGGAGCACTGGAAGTGAGACAGGGGCACGGAGGGGCTTAGGAAGGCTGGGGGTGGGCGACCCTTCCTGAGGGAGACAGCAGCTGGGGCAGCCTCGTACAGGCTGGGGCGGTGGGGTCGGGGAAGCATTATGTCTGGACGCACACATGAGAGGAGACTGGGGATGCCCGGGGAAGCGTGTGTGGGTGACTGGAGCTTAGAATGGAGACCTGGGTGGGGGCAGGGACTAAGCAGTGCCTGGTGCCTGAGGAGAGGAAGGCATGGTGTGAGGAGAAGAGGCTGAGGAGTGGGGCACAGGAAAGGGAAGAGGCAGGCAAAGGAGAGTCGCCCAGGCAGGGTGCAGTGGCTCACGCCTGTAATTCCAGCAATTTGGGAAGCCAAGGTGGGAGGATCACCTGAGCTCAGGAGTTTGAGACCAGCCTGGCCAACATGGTGAAACCCTGTCTCTACTAAAAATACAAAAATTAGCCAGTGTGATAATTAGCCTGTAGTCCCAGCTGCTCGGGAGGCTGAGGCACGAGAATCACTTGAACCCAGGAGGCGGAGGCTGCAGTGAGCCGAGATCACACCACTGGACTCCAGCCTGGGAGACAGAGCAAGACTCTGTCTCAAAAAATAGAGGGAGTCACCCAGAAAGGAGCCCGGAGGCTCAGGGTGGAGGCTGGGGAGAGGATGCTGAGGAACAGAGGGTCTGCATAGCCCTATGCAGGTGTTGGGGGGTCTACAAGGCCACATGCTGCAGAGCAGTGGGGGAGGGGGGTGGAAAGAGCCCATCTCGATGCCACTGGAGACCCAGGCAAGCCTGGAGATGGGGTGGAGGCTGGGCCATAAAGGCATGAGGCTGACACCACAGCCGAGGAGCTGGGCTCTGGGGAGCGAGGGACTATGGTGGCAAACAGTGCAGCATCATTAGAGCCAAGGGAAGGGCCTGCTGGAGAGGCTGAAGCACTTTGTGGTGGGGAGGGAGGCAGTCTGGACTTGTGTCCTGCCCCCCACTTGCCAGCCGTGTGGCCTTGGATTAAGCCTCAGTTTCCCCACCTCTCACATGTGGGTAATAGACCTTCCTCAGTGTGGTGAGTGTGAGATGAGATAACGCACGTGCCTGGCCCCAGCGAAAGCTCTGTCAGTGTCAGCTGCTCTGCTGGGCACCCAGGAGGGTCCAGCCTGGCAGTAGCAGGAAAAAGATCTGGAGGTGAGGCTCGCAGGGTGTCTGGGGGCCATGAGGAGGCAGGTGGGAGCTGTGGAGAGGCTGTGGCGGGGCTGGAGGGCTGCTTTTTGAGAAATTCTCCTGGGAGCCAGTAGGGAGGCAGGGCCTTGGGTGCCCAGGGCTGTCCCAGGGCCAGTGCAGGGAAGGGTTCCAACATTCCTAGGTCCCGATCCTGGCTGTGATGCCACCTTGCTGTGCACCTTTGGGAAGCCCCTCTCCTTCTCTGAGCTGTCCCCTCATCTGAAAAAGAGATGGACTCACCCATCTCTAACCTCTTGCCTCTGAGTCTAGAACCTTCTCTAACCTCTTGCCTCTGAGTCTAGAACCTTCTTTAAGTGAGAGCATCTGGACATATCACAGCCCCCACCCTCACACCTACAATGGGCCTGTCATACGGGAGCTGCTCATAAATATTCACTGAATCAAACGAACGAACTAAGGGTCTCTCACAACATCTAGGTCCAGGAGCCACCCTGCAGCCTCTGACCAGGCCACAAGGGCAGTAAACACCCACAGGTGAGGTGTGTCCACTCTCCACACAGCCCCCGAGCCTGCTCATTAGATCTGAAAGAGATTGCAGCATCCCTGCAATTCCTGCTGCACCCCTACCCTTCCTGAGGGCCAAAGTGCCTCGCCCTGTCCCCACCCCACCTTGCAAAGACGGGAGGTGACCCCACTGAAACCCAAACACAAGGCTGAAAAGCAGATGCAAAGTTGGCTTCTCCCTTGGCTGGGGGTGGCCTAAGAGCTAAGAGGGAGACCAGGATAAGAGTGGGGCCCTGAATAGCAGAGCCCTGGGAAGAGGGAGAGGGAAGCGGAGAGAGAAACAGAGTGGCAGGAAGCAGAGGGCCACAAAATCCCCCTTCTGCACCCCAGGGTAGGCCAGGCCTGAGAAGGGACCCAGACGTTGGGGCTGCTGGAGTCACAAACCCGCTCGCTCACCCCTTCTCCAGGAGCCAGCAGTGGCAGCTGGAGACGAGTCTTCTCTGTGTCTGAGTGAGGGAACTCCTGAGAGGGGAGGTGCCTGGTTGAGAACTCATGTGCTAATAGAGATCCAAAGCTCCAGGATCGGGAGGAGGAGGGAGAAGATGGTTCAGGGGGTGGGTGGGGCAGTCCTGGCAGGGAAGGTCTGTCTGGGCAGAGGTTGGGAAAGCTGGTCACGGGAGCAGGGGCAGGAGATGCCCAGCGAGGCAGGGGCCCGGCATGCAGCAGAGTGGGCCTGGATGGCCCCCACAGTCCCCACCCTCACCTGCTGCTGGGCCTGGATCCGCATGTACTCGGCCCTCTGCTTGCCATGTTTGCTTTTGTCGGGGCTGCCCGCCTGGCCCTGGGCCGCCTTCAGCCGAGAGGCCCCCGGAGTCACCACCTTCATGGGTGGTACACTGCCTCCGCCACTCTGCAGGAAGAGGAACAGGGTTGCAGTTGCAGGGTCCACGTGGGGTGAATCACACAGGAACCCTAGCACTGGGTGGGGTCTTGGGGCTGGGACCTCCTCAGTGGAGCCCTTTGAGACCTGGACACCCATCTCTGGCTCCACATCTGAGTCCAGAACCCAGGTCCACCCTCTGAGTCCCCATTTATGGTCTCCCTGCAGGAGAGGGGTGGGGCCCCAGCCAGTTTCCCAAAGGCTCTTGAGGGAGAGCTCTTCGGTGGCTTCCTTGAGTAGCTCAGGGGCAGCTGATGCCCTCCCTGGGAGCCTCTACTAAAGTGAGCGTCCCCAGCAGCAACCCCACTCCCGGCAAGGGGCACCATCTGGACCTGGGTGCACATGCCAGCGAGGGGCTCTCTGTAATGGCACACAGAGCAGAGGGGCAGCCCCAGGCCCACATCCTCCTCCTAAGGGGAGGATGGAGGTGAGGTCTCCCTAGGGATGGGCAAGCTTGGCTCCCATGAACCTCCCCAAGTACCAGGCCTGCCCATGGGACACTGGGGATCCAGAGGCGCAAGCAGAGAGATGACAGAGACAGAGAGTCAGAGACAGGAGGGGGAGGGGAGCATGGGGATGGAAGGTGGGGAGAGAACTTTATTTGTTGGTTTACAGATACAGAGCAGAAGGGGAGAGGCCCTGGTTCTTGCCAAGGCTGGGGATTGGCCAGCCCCTGGGTAGGCCAGCTTCCCAGCCTTCCCCGGACTCTGCCTGCAAACCCTGCTCTGGCACCAGGCTCCCAGGAGAGTGGTAAGAGCTGAGAGAAGGCCGGTGGGAGGAGGGGGCTGGCCTGGCATTTCTGCTGCCCCCTACTCTGTCTGACTCTGGAAATGGAGGAGGAAGGCAGCAGGGGAGGATGAAGAGGGGCAGCCACCTGGGGGCCGAGGGGTAGGGGTGGGGGCCTGCCAGGGGACCCCACGGCAGGGCCTGTGCCCATGTTGCTCAGGGTGGCTTCCAGCTCCCGGAGCATCTCCTCCAGGCTGTCCATCTGCTGGGCAGTGGCGCCCCACATGGTGCAGCCTGAGTTGGCAGCAGCCTGGCCCTGGTGCTCCCTACTGCAGGTTTGGGCATCATGTCCAGAGTCCTTGAGGATCTCCTCTGGGTAGATGTCAGCAGTAGAGGTCTCTGGAGTCCCATCCTGGGCTGGTCCCTGAAGACAGGGTACCCTGGCTCCTCCATCCTCTAGGCTGCTGCCTCCTCCACCCAGTCTCTTCAGAGCTGCCCCTTCCTTCCAGGGCATGAAGCTGCTCCTTGGCCCAGAAGTCTCCCCCACTACCCCTGGCGGGGCCTGTGGACCATCCCAGCCCCTCCCGCTGTCAGCCAGGGTCTGAGGTCTTGGGGTGGGAGCTGTCCTGGGTCCCAGTTCCTCAAGTCTGGTCTCTGGCGGGGAGGGAGGGTTGGGGGCACACTCTGTCAAGATGATCCTTGGGACGCGGAAGGCCCTGGGCCCTGGGGCAGCCTGCGGGGAGAAGGAAGATGAGGAAGAGTGTGATTCCTACAACCAAACCCCAAGCTAAAATGGAGGTTACAGTTAGGTGAGCCTAGCCCCTTTCTTTTACAGATGGGGAAACTGAGGCAGGGAGGGTCCTGACAGAGGCTACCCAGTAAGTTGGAGGCAAAATTGGGACCAGAATTCAGGTCTTTCCCACCATACCCTACGGCCTCCTACTTTCCAGTAAAGGTGCCGGTTTGGCCAGGGCAGGCACACGTTTACTTTACACCACCCATGTGAGCCTCTGGGAGCCGGGCTCAGGGTTGCTCCCATGAGTGTGCCCATCTGTGCAATGACTCGACACCAAGATGGGGCCGGTGGAGGATAAAGTGAGCTGGCTGGGCATGTTGTGAGTGCTTCATAAATATTAGCTATTTGTTGAAATGAATGAGATGGCCGAGACCTTTGGCCCAGTGTGGGCAGAGATGACATGTTAGCCTCTGGCATCTCAAACCAGAGACTTCTGGTCTACCCCAACTTTGTGTGCTCTCTCCAAGAGCTTCACAGCTAGAAGGGGTGGGGCTTGCCCCCTGCCAAATCCTCTGTGGCACACACACTCAGGCAAAGCTCCCTTGGGCACCTGCTCCGGTACCAGCATCCCTGGCCCCGGCCTCGGTGAGGGCACAGAGGGAAGCCCCAAGTACCACTCCCCGATGTGAGTGAATCCTGGTCTAACTCTGAGCACCAGGCTTGTGCCAGGTGCCGTCACATACTTCCTCACCTTCAGTGCCTACCTTAACCTGTGAAGGGACTGCTGCTCTCACCAGCGCGAGGGAGGTTACACACTTCACCCAAGGCCACCCACCCACAGCTAGTTAGTGGCAGAGCCTGGATTTGAACCCAGATAGTCTGACTCCAAGGCCAGTGCTCCTTCCACTAAAGGGAGCCGTGGGGAGATGGGAGGGGGCAGTAGGGACCCCCAACCACCCCCTCCCAAAGGAACCCATCCAGCCTTGCCACCTGCTTACCTGGAAGTGGGGGGTGCTGACTGGGAAGGCAGAGGGCAACCTCACGCTCGCCCGGCTCCGTTGCCCGGTGCTGCCACAGGATGCAGAGGGTCGGCCAGGGGCAAAAGGCCTTGTCCACTGGGCCCCTCAGGATGGGCTCCCAGAGCCGGAAAGGGGCAGGGCTTGGATGGGAGGGGCCAAAGTGCCAAGGGCATGGCCAGCCCAGGAGGCGCCCCTTCCATACAGCTCATCCTAGAGGTTCCTTGCACTGCTCTGTGCCCATCCTCTGCCCAGCAGAAGGCACTGTCCACTGTCTGATGCCCCTCTGCTCCTCCCCCGCCAGGAAACCAAAGTGCCAACAGGCCTCCAGCCAGGCCAGAAATCAGGTGGCCACCAGCACAGAGCCCGCTGTGGGCCAGGGAGCCCCAGATAGGGAGTGTGTGCACATGGGAGGCTCTCCTTCCCCAGAGCGAAGGCCCCCCTGCCTCAACCTGACCTGGCAGAGAGAGAATCCCAGACCTTCCCCCTCCCCTCCTCCCCAAGCACAGTCCCCAGGGGCAGGGTGCAGACAGCAGGTTCGTCCCCAAATTCCCAGGAAAGAATAAAGAGGAAATAAGTGCAGCAGGACAGCAGCAAGGACTGACGTTAGAGAGAAGGAAGAATTTCCCAATGCCAAAAGAACCAGCAGCCAAGGAATGGCATAGCTTTCCTCCATTCCAGGCTCTCTGTCCAAGAGAGCAACGTAGGCCCTGGGGCTAGTGAGGCTGTAGATGAGCCTACCCCTGTGGTGTCCTGGCCCCCAGCGCAAGGCATAGATTCTAGGGGAAAAACAGAGCCCCTCCCCAGCACAGGCAGCAGAGCAGCGAAGATGGAGGTGGGGGCTAGGCAAGGGCTCAGGACAAGGTCAGATTTTGAGTTGGACCCAAAGTAATCTGTGAGCAAGATCCAAACCCCAATCTTGGCCACACTCAGCCTTTGGGCCAGACCTAAGCTCAGACGCGAACCAGAACAAAATACTCAGGCCTCCATCAGCAAGCCCGTGAGAAAATGCAGACACAAGGGGCCGCCAGATGCCCAGGCTGCTGGAGTCTCAGGGAGCCCCCCAGCAGGCAGTGGGGAGGAAGGGTTATGCACCTGTCCTTGGAGTGGGGGAGGGGTGAGTCCACATATAATGCTGTGGCAGTGGATGTGGCCATGGTGGGACTTGGGACGGTGACTGGCGTTTTAGCGGGTTAGCGTGGGAGGTGAGGAGAGGAAGCTGTGGGGGCACAGGCAGAGAGAGAGCTGTGAGAAGTGGGAGCAGCCCCGTTACCTTCCGTGTAGGGCCTGGGGCTGAGCCCCCGGGGGACCCCAGGTCCTGGGGGGACAGCAAGGTGGGGATCAGCTGGCGGCGGGGCGTGGGGGGGAGGGAAGACACTGAGCTTCTCTCAAACACCTGGGGAGCAGAAGGTGGGGGCAGGTTTGGAGGAAGGGGCACCAGGGAGGATGGGGGTGCTGGCCTGTGGTCCCGGCACCCTTGGGGAGGGTGGCCTGGGATGGCATCGGCCCCCAGCCTCACCCCTTGGTCCCTTGCCATGGCTGCCGGCCCTCTCTGCTCTCATCTGGTCACCTCAGAGCCCTGGTAGTTCAGGTCTCCTGCACTGGGGCTGGGGGTGGCTGAGAACGCTTGAGTGTGGTGACTGACACCACTGGGAGAGTCAAGGCATGGGGCATGAGAGTCTCAGAGCTCTGTCCTCAGAATATTCAAGTATGGGGGTCTCAAGCATGAGCTGATCTCGGAACACTGGGGGATGGGGGTCTCCAAACTCGGTGATCTCAGAATCTTCGGATATGGGGCTTTCAGAGTGCAGGAGGTCTGGGGATACTTGGGGGGGACTAAGGAGACTACAATTAAAAAACTCAAACCTGCAAGGAGAGAAGACTTTAGACCCCCACCCCTCATTTCACAGTGGAGAAGAAATGGAGGCAAAAGGCTGGGGTCTGAACAGCCAGCGCTCCACAGGGAGCCCGAGAGCCCATCTTCTGCCTCATCCTGTCACCTGGCCTGGGGGCAGCCTGGGAGGGAAGGGTGCCTGGCTGAGACCTTGGGGGCCAGGTGTGCCCTGACCTACCTCTAGCTCTGCGATGATGCGATCCTCGTCATCCTCGTCCTTGATGGCCGAGGCCATGATGGGTGGTGTGGAGGCCGGGCGGGCCACCTCGGACACAGCCCGGCGCAGCTTCACCTGGGGCTTCTGCACCTCCAGCTCCTCGGACTCGGCCTTCTGCAAGGCCCGGGACTCCTGTCAAGGCCAGGCTCTGCCCCACTTTAGCACCAGCTCACCTCCCAGGCCCCATCCCCCATCCACCCCAGCTTCTCGTCTGCTACTTCTGCTGCTACACCCCTGCCAGGGCGTCCCTCAACAGACAGGGGCCTGGCATGGAATTAAGGCAAATACACATACCTAGAATCTCAAACTAGCAGGACAAAGTCGCCACCGGCCACTCCGTCTTTCCTTCCATGTTCTCTGAGAAAGGGGTCTCTTTCCCACCCCACAGGGTCTCCAGAAGTCATCTGAGGCTTCATCCCAACTCAGTCCCCTGGCCCTCTGTCTGAGGTGGGAGTGGTACCTTGATGAAGGCCGAGTCCTTCTTGCTGGTGACCACCACCTCTCCGGTGCGTGTGGTGGTCAGGCCGTGGGAGGAGGGGAAGCTCCGGCGGGGAGGGGGCGGCGGGGGCGACTTGGAGGGCTTCTCCGTGCGGTATCGGGGCACTGTCAACTCATCTGCAGGCACCAAGGGGCTGGGGGTCAGCAGGCCTGCAACCTTGGAGTCAGTGCACTACCTCTAACTTGAAGGGGATAAACTTTGCTTCTTCCTCCAGGGAGGACCAGGAGGAGGTGAGAGGAAAGCCTGGGGGCAAGAACACAGGGCCCCTCCTTCTCTTACCTCCTCCTGCACACAAGCCCCAAGCCCTGTCCCTCTCCTGACAGCACTCTTGCTACTCCAAGTGTGGTCTGTGGACCAGCAGCGCTGGCAGCACCTGGAAGCTTGTCAGAACTGCAGCTCAGGCCCCACCTCTGGGCTGCTGAGCCAGAATCTGGTTGAACAGATCCTGGGGTGACGGACACACATTCAAGTTAGAGAGGTGCTGCTCTAACCACCTCCGTTCCACTGCCCCTCACCCTTGCCTCAGCTCAGCTCTCCATCTCTCCTCCAGGGATCCTGGCCCCTCCCACTGGGCTCTCCTCTCCCCCAATTTGTCCTCCAGCCCTGTTTCCAGGGTAACCTGCAGAGAGGTCACTCTAACCATTCCCCTGCCTTTGATCTTGCAGTGGCTCCCCATCACCCCAAACCATGTCCAAGCTCCTTGGGCCAGCACCTCTGCACTTGCCAAGCTTTCAGCCTCAGCTCTGCTTGCTGCTCCCCAGGTTGGACCCTGTTCAGGCCATGTCACACACACACCTCCAGGCGTTTGCACACGCCGTTCCCTCACCCTGGAGTACCCTCTCTCACTGGCTAGGGAAGTGCCCACTCATTTGCAAGACTTCAGTGAAAAGTCACCTCTTTAGGGAAGCCTTCCTGCCCTCCTAGGGCCTCCCCTAGGACTGCACAGTACCGGCATTCACCTCTGCTATTACATTTAGCACCTGCATTCTATTTCTGGTTTACATACTAGGCATGGCCTGGCACAGATTTCTTTCTTTTTTTTTTTTTTTTTTTTTTTGAGACGGAGTCTCGCTCTGTCGCCCAGGCTGGAGTGCAGTGGCGCGATCTCGGCTCACTGCAAGCTCCGCCTCCCGCCATTCTCCTGCCTCAGCCTCTCTGAGTAGCTGGGACTACAGGCGCCCACCACCACGCCCGGCTAATTTTTTTGTATTTTTAGTAGAGACGGGGTTTCACCGTGGTCTCGATCTCCTGACCTCGTGATCCGCCCGCCTCGGCCTCCCAAAGTGCTGGGATTACAAGCGTGAGCCACCGCGCCTGGCCTGGCACAGATTTCTTAATCATTTTGAGCCTATGTCATCCTCTATAAAATGGGAATAACTACTGTATCTGCCTCTTGAGCTTGTTATAAAATTATAAGGATGAGGCCGGGCGTGGTGGCTCACGCCTGTAATCCCAGCACTTTGGGAGTTCAAGGTGGGTGGATCACGAGGTCATGAGATTGAGAGCATCCTGGCTAACATGGTGAGACCCCATCTCTACTAAAAACACAAAAAAATTAGCTGGGCGTGGTGCAGGTGCCTGTAGTCCCAGCTACTCGGGAGGCTGAGGCAGGAGAACGGTGTGAACCCGGGAGGTGGAGCTTGCAGTGAGCCAAGATTGTGCCACTGCACTCCAGCCTGGGCGACAGAGACAGACTCCGTCTCAAAAAATAAAAATAAATAAAAAATAAAAAATAAAAATAAAATTATAAGGATGACTACATTAAAAGCAATGGAACAGTTCTTATCACAGAGTAAGTGCTTGATAAACACAAATGTCAGTGTTATTCCCCCCACTAAATTTTGAGCTCTTTGAAAGCAAGCCCTGTCTTATTTCCATATCTCCAGCACCTAGCACACAGTAGGTGCTTAACAAATATGCATTGCAGGAATGAATAAAATGAAGGAATGATGACTGCCACTTCTGGTCTGGATTTCTGCCACTCCCGGGCCCATGACTCAGGCTGGGGACCATGGGAACTGTGTCAGTATCAGCAGTATCAGCGCTCAACCCGCCCTCAAGACAGCCTGGTTTGTGGCATGCTCCCAGCCAAGACGTGGAGGCGGATGACTCTGCCTGGACTTGCTCCCTGCCTGGTCCTCTCAGTGGCTCCCTTCCCAAGACAGTGGGAAAAGTCGGGATGGAGTCCAGCTCGCCCTGTCCTTCTGGGTCCCAGTCTCCCTTTAGTGGCGGCTGATGTCCCAGGGCCTCCCTTGTCTGGCAGCCCAACCACAATGATCTTGAGATCCCAGTGCCTCCCCCATCAGCCTGAGTTCCTGAGGAGGCCACGCCCCCACGCTGGGCTCCTCACCAGCCCTACTACTCCCCATACCTGAGCCCCTCCTCCCACTGGGCTCCGTTCGGGGGGCTGCCTTCTGGCCGTGGGGGGCCTTGGGGGGCTTGTGATCTGGAGTGGGGGCCGGGCCTGGATGGGCCTTGCTGGCACAGTCCAGGTCAGGGATGGCCTTGAGCAGCTCTGCCTGTGTCTCTTCCAGCAGCCGGTTGATGTCCTTGGCACTGTACTGGGTCAGGGCTGCCCGCTTCTCCTCCCAGTCTCGCTCTGCAGCCTTAAGAGGGAGCCAGGAGTCAGGACCGAGGTAGCTCTCCTGCTCCAGGACCTCTGGGGCCTCAGCCTCCTTCCCCAAGCCACACAGGCAAGGAATAGAAAACGAAGCCTCATATTTGATTCCACCTCCAGGAAGACCCTTTGACTTCTCGTGGGTATCACATGGCATCCCCATGGGTAGGAATGCCACCCTCATTATATACTATATTCGTGATAAACTTAGATCTATTTCTGGGCATTCTATTGTTTCACTGACTACATAGTCTATTCTTGGGCAAACATCATACTGCTTTGATTATTGTAGCTTTATAATATGCTTTCTGTCTAGGAGGGCTAATGTCACCCTCACTATGCTTCTTAGACTTCCATTAGGGCACTGACCCTCCTCCCCCAAGGAAAAAGACCCACAGGATTGGCACTCCCCACTCTAGGAAGGATGGTCGTAAGAATGTGTGAACCTGGCTCATGGCCCCACCCACAATCCCTGGCCCCAGCACCTCGACAGACACAGCTTTGTCCACGCTTCTCTTGCCAGGAGTGTCCAGGCCTTTGGTGGGGTTGCCCCCTTTGGGGGTAAGAGAGGCTCCTTCAGCTGGCCCGCTCAGCTCATGCAGGTTCAGCGGGGGGCTGGGGGGTGGCATTTCGAAGTCCATGCTCTTGTTGAAGTCAGTCTCTGCCGTCACTTTCTTGGGGGATTGACTCAGGAGATTGTTGGAGGGTGGCCACACACCTTCATCCACTTGCCTGGGGTTGGGAGAGTTGGGAGCAGCTGTGAGGCCAGCAGGTGGTGACCCTTCTGCAGGAAGGCTGCCTGAGGGAGGTGGGGTGGGAGGCAGGCTCTGGGATGCTGCAGGAGAGGTGGGAGGGCCTGGGGAGGAGTGACTGCCCCTGGTATGAGGAAGCCAGGTCTACAGCATGCAGGGGTCACAGGGCAGAGCTGAGGTGCCAGTCCAGTCGGCACGCCAGTGACCTTTGGGGGAGCTGGGGTAAGGGTTCAGTTTGACCTACGGGTCTGGGCCTGGTGTGTGACCCCATGAGAAATCAGAGGTCAGGGACAGAATGACCTTCGGATCTGGGCCAGCGTGTCCGTGACCCCGCGGCAGCGCTTGAGGAGCCCATCCAGGCGCTGGGGCTCCTCCTTCAGGAACTTCACCGCCTCCACCTCCACGCGAAGCACCACCCGCATCTTGCTCTGCAGGCCCGGGAAGTGAGCTGAGGAGACAGGAAGGCGTGAGCTGGGGCCAGAGGGAGCACCACAGACTGGGAGGAAAGGATGGTGGCTGGAGTATGGCAGACCTCCCCGCCCTGAACAACGTGCTGCATTTGCAGGCCCCAGACCCACCCTTGAGCTCTGTCAGCGTCTCCCCGAGCTGCTTCAGCACCAGTGCCTTCTCCTCCAGCTCAGGGCCGGGCACCAGCCGGTGGTTGTGGGACACGTCCCTCTGGATCTTCTCCACCGATTTCTCCAGGTCACTGCAGCCACAGAGAGACCCTTTCAGCCCTTTTGGCCTGAGATGCCAGCCCAGCCCCCAGAAATTGGGCAGCTGGAAAGAAATCAGGCCACCAGTTGGATCAAAAGTAAAAGCAGGAGGCTGGGCGTGGTGGCTCACACCCGTAATCCCAGTACTTTGGGAGGCTGAGGCAGGCAGATCACTTGAGCCCAGGAGTTCAAGACCAGCCTGGGCAACATAGGGAGACCTCATCGCTACAAAAAAAAAAATAATTAGCTGGGTGTAGTGACAGGTGCCTGTAGTCCCAGCTACTCGGGAGGCTAAGGCAGGGGGATCGCTTGAGCCCAGGAGGTTGAGGCTGCAGGGAGCCGTGATTGTGCCACTGCACTCTAGCCTGAGTGACAGAGGGAGACCTTGTCTCAAAAGCAAACAAACATAAAAGCCAGCCATCAGGCCATATACTCAAGTAAAATCTGCAATGCCAAATCTCAGAGATGAGGAGACTTCAGAAGCGCTCCCTAAGAGGTGCCCTGCACCATCTGCCCCCTTGGAAGCTCTGACCCTCAGCAATATCTGCCTGAGTATCTCTCATTGTAACTTGCATCCCCTGATTCTATTCTGCCAAGGAAGCAGAGAGAACTTGGTTGCCTTTCAAAGAACCAGAGGCAGAGCACGTGCCCCCAGGGAGGTCTCTTGTCTTGGGGGAAACTGCCATGTCCATTGCCCTTACCTCAAATGATCCAGCCACACAGCCTCTTTCCTGAGGGCCAAAGCTGCTTTAGATTTTCAGCTACTATATGCTGAACTTGTGTCATTTAAGACCCTACATTCTTCTAAAATGTAAATCAGATCAGGTCATCACTCGTGCCATTGAACCCTAAATGGATCCCATCATCCTGAGGCTAACATCCAAACTTTTCAGTGCAGCCAAGAAGGGCAGGAAGGTTGTAGTTGAAAACTTGGTTCTAGAGTCAGACTGATCCAAGCTCCAATCCCAGTTCTGCCCTTGCCAGAGGAGAGATCTTGGGCAAGTTACCTAATATCTCTGGACTTCAACCTCCTCGTCCAAAAAATAGGGATGGTAAGAGTTCCCCGCTAGGCGTGGTGGTTCAAGCCTATAACCCCAGCACTTTGGGAGGCCGAGGCAGGCTGATCACCTGAGGTCAGGGGTTCGAGACCAACTGGCCAATATGGTGAAACCCTGTCTTTACTAAACATACAAAAATTTGCCAGCCATGGTGGCGTGCGGCTGTAATCCCAGCTACTTGGGAGGCTGAGGCAGGAGAATCGCTTGAACCCAGGAGGCGGAGGTTGCAGTGAGCCGAGATCGTGCCACTGCACTCCAGCCTGGGCAACAGAGTGGGACTCTGTCTCAAAAAAAAAAAAAGAAAGAAAAAAAAAGAGTTCCCTCTTCATGGGGGCCATCAGGTGGATTGGATGAGCTAATGCAGACGGGAAAGCACGTGGCAAAGGGCTCAGTGCCTGGGAGCTGCTCTTGTTTTCCGTGCTGCTGTAACCCTAGTCCCATCTGGCTTCTGCTTAGAGCCCTTCAGACCTGCTCTGAGGTGCTACATGTGCTGTCCTCTCTGGCTCTTTATAATGCTGTTTTCTCTGCCTAGAATATTCCATTCACCCATACATATACAGGCACACACACATGTGCTAACTCCCACTGATCCTCAGGTCTCAATGGGAAGCTGTCCTCCAGCCCATCCCCTTGCGGCTGTTGGGTCTGCTTCCTGCCCTCCAAACCGCTGAAGCTCCTGTTGGCTGGGTTGTGCAGCCTTCTGGACTACTAACCCCAGGCAGGCAAAGACCATGTCTTCCAGATTCATCTCCGGTTTCTAGCACCTGGCATGGTGCCTGGTGCAGAGTAGATGTCTGGGAAATAATTGTGGAATGAATGAACAAGGGAGAGAAGGAACTGCTGCCCAGGTAGGTCATCTCAGTTCTGTACTTGAGTCGCTGACATCCCTGACCCACATGCGGGACTTTATATATATTCCTGTCAAATCCCATTGTTGGATTTCAGCTCAATCCAGGTGCAAACAACTTTTGAATTTCAGTTCTACCATCCAACAGATTTGCTCCCCCTTAAAGCTCTGTGTCATCAGCAAATCTTATCAGCACGCCTTACACATCTTCATCCAACTAGCAGGTGAAAAGACAGACTGGGTTGAAGTCAAGGGCAAAAGCTTGTGACTCAGCAGCACTACCAGTTAAAGAGCTATCCTGTATTATGCACTTACTGTATACCAGGTGTCACACTCAGGCCTTGGCTTTCATTACTTTAATTAATCCTCAAAACAAATCCTGGAGGTGGGAACAGTTATTATCTCCAGCTTATACACAGAGAAACAGTGGCTCAGAGCCTAGACTACACATCCCAGCCTCCCTTGCAGTGATAAGTGGCCATTTAACTGAAGTCTACCCAATGGAAGATGAGTGGAAGGGGTACATGTTGCTTCCAGACCTGGCTCACAAAACCTCCCATGTAAGGTCCTCCATGCTCCTTTCTCCTTTTTCATTGGTTGGAAACTCTCTGGGTGATCTTGGAAAACACATGTTGAAGACGGCAGAACCTCCATCAGCCTGGGTCCCTGAATGACTGTGTGGAGAAGAGCCACCCGCCTAACCCACCCAGTACTGTTCCATGAGAAAGATATGTTTATTACTTTTGAATTATTAAACAATTTGGGAGCTTATCTGTTATAGGAAGCTACCCTAATTAATTAGCTATCCTAACTAAGACTCTGGCATTTAAAAAAAAGGAAAAAAAGATATTCAGATATTCAAAGAGATTAACTAGTTAGTTCAAGGTCACACAGCTATTTTGTGGCAAAGCAGGATCTACTCACATCTGACATCAGCCATTGGTTCTGCTGCATCTCATTTCCACACTAGACCAACATCAGCCACGCTGCCCCCAATCCATATACTGTCCTAGCCCAGCCCTCGCTCTACCACATGGGAAAGAACAACTCCCCTGCTCATATGTGTGACACCTGACTGGTCCAGGCTGTACCAGTTTTATAAAATGGTCACTCCCAAACATCACTCAGAGGGGGAGGAAACTCTCATGTAAAGGACTCGAATAAGCCTTCAGGAGATGACGACACTGCAATTCTCAGGCAGGAGGGACTAGGCCTCCCTAAGCTCAATCAGTAACTTGATTTTCTGATCATCCAATCTGCCAAAGTTGGGGGGCCTCTAACCTGGGCAAGCTCTGCAAATGAGTCCCAGGCCAGCTAGTCTAGACACTGGATTAAAAAGTGGCTAGGCTTTCCAAACCCAGGTTTAGTCCTGGAGGGGTCAAGAGGGGAAGGTCAAGATGGAACCAGCTAAATAATTTATGGGGCCCAATGCAAAATGAAAGTGTTACCTCTAATTTAAAAATTATTAAGAATTTCAAGATGGCAACAGCAGAGCATTACACCAAGCATGGGGCCCCTCCGAGCATGGGGCTCTGCGTGACTGCACAGGTGGCATACCTACAAAGCTGGCCCTGGGTTAGGCAAAGGTGGATTCCAGGACCTAAAAGGTCTCAGTCAGCAGAGGCTGCACCTAAAGGCAGTGCCCAGACAGACCTTAAGTGCTGGGCTAGATGGACAGGTGAGTGAGTCAAGCTGAATGAAACGGAACCAGTTTTAACTTCCAGCAAGTTGCCAGGAAAGAGGAAGTGGTATAGCAAATTGGAGCAAGAGTAAGTGTGCAGGAACTACGGCCAGAGTGTGGGGCAGGGGGGGCTGCAGGGTTAAAGCCTGGGAAGGCTATGGGAGCTGGGCAGGGAGGGCCTTCATGGCCAGGTTGGAGCCCAGTATCTGCCCAACCCAGAAGAGGCAGGAGTCCCCTTTCAGGAGGATGGAGAATCCTGCCAGAAACAGTACTGCAAGTCCCAAGCTCTCTGAGTAATGGGTTTGATAATGGGGCAGGGGGTGGGGAGTCTGTGTTCCTGAAGAACCAAGGCCCTCAGGGAGCCAAGGACCAAACACTTATAATGACGGTAGCATAAATCTCTCCTTTCGTATCTTTTGGCTCTGTGCTTTTAGATCTCCTTTAATTTTCCTTTAATGTCCCGGTAAAGTTCCTTTTGAAAATTCCAACCCCCCTCCTTTGGGCTGAATGAAAAGGGACAAGGAAAGGATAGAAAATCTGGAGAAATGGAATTCGCTGGGTGAGGAGAGATGGCACCTACCAGTCTGCTTGGAGATCTGGCTGGAGTCCTCACTAAGTTATCACACCTAGAGTGATGGGGTGGCCCCTTACCCTATTTCAGCCACATGGTGTCATGGGAATTGTTGCCTTGGGCTTTGCTAAAATGCACATGTACCACTAGGCTATGTGGGCCCCAGGCTGAGGAGCAGCGACCCATCTCAAGGAACCCGTTGCAAGAGGCTCATTTATGACTTAGTGAGGAAGCTGGGCTCCAAGGAGCAGCCTCTCCTGGCTCCCAGAGTCACTGGCCAGTACAACTCAACCCCTTGTTGAAAAGAGAGGTGAAAAACTTAATGCTGGGTACAGATGAGGACACTGGGGCACAGAGAGGGGCAGGAACTGCCCTGATCACTCAGCCCCTCAGTGCTGGCACTGGACTCCAGGTCCTCTAGTGCCCTGTGTCACCAAGAGGGGGCCCACAGGAAGGAGCAGGGCTTCTGTCTCAGATCCTTATCACTGGCGAGGGAAAGCAGAGTGGGGGTGCTCACTCCTTGAATGGACACTGAAAGGCAGCGTCTCCCTTCAAAGGTGCCAGACAATGGAATGTTTGGCCAGACAGCCATTTGCTAAATTTGGATCAGAAGACTGTCTTCTGTTAACCCCTCCATGCCTAAGCATGCGGAGGCAGAGTGTTCGCGATTCCTCCTTCCTTCTGAAAACACTACAGCCCTGTTCCAGCTGCACTAGGAAGGAAGGTGGGTTTTCCTTGGCTATATCTGGACTCAGAGATCAGGGAATCGGATCTTCAATGATGGCTGGTCAGCGCCAGGCTGGAGCAGTGGCGGCACCTGAACTCACTACCCGAGGGTCACTTTGCACGGGTCACAGGCCAAAATGAAAGTAGGCAGAGGGCAGAGGGAAATCAGGCAGCTGGCCGCATGACAGTGAAGCTGCAGGCCACAGGAAGCCTGAGTATGGATCATTATGAAGCAAGACCATAGCAAAAGCAGGCATCAAGCCAGAAAAAAGAAATCAGGAATAATGCCAGCCGGTCATAGGTTTGTGGGTCACAGAGAAATCAGGCCAGAGGAGAATGAAATCAGGCTTCACAACAGACCAACGCCCCCTGTGATCAGAGGGAAGGGAGCTGCGCCTCCCAGGAAAACCAGGTTGCGGGTCACTCCGGCCGCACCCCCACCCCTCCCTCCGCCGCGGGCCCAGCCTCACTTGAGCTGCTGGGTAATAAGCTCCTCGTCGTTGAGATAACGCAGCCGCTCCTCTTCCACCAGGGTGCGCTGCCGCTGCAGAGGGTCCTCCTGCCGCCGCGCCGCCTCCGACACGCGCATGCTCAGCTCTGCCTCCGTGCGCTTCAGCAGCGCGCGCACCGACTCCTGGTTCTGTAGCTGCGGGACGCACGGACGGATGGACTCGGGTGGGGGGAGCGGAGGCGCGCGGCAGGGGAAGGGCCGGGAGAAGGCGGGTAGAGGACTGCCCAATCCAGGGCGGGGCTCTGCAGAAGAAGCGGCTGCTTGGCTCCGCCTCAGGCAGCAGCGAAGGGGTGGGATAGCGAAGGGCAGGGGCAGAGAGCTAAGTTCTGGGGAAGAACAGAGGCAGGAGGAGAACGGATGGGGATCGTGGAGAGGGGAGCTTTAAAATGGGCCATGCAAAGGGGCAGCTGCATGGCTGTGGCCGCGAGCAGGGGTGGTATTGCAGGGGGAGGAGGGCAAGGTTAAGTTCTGGGGAATATGAGGCAGGAGAAGGGGCTGGGAATATTTGCGGGACAGGGTGTATGTAGCCCTATATAGGTAGGTCCCTGCCGACAGTGCGGCCGCATGGCTATGGCTTCCATCATCCCAGAATGGGGACGGGACTGGAATGAAGGACTCAAGCGCTGGCATTTGATAGAGTTTCCATGGCTGGGACAGGAAGACTAAGTTAACGATCCATCCAACCCTGTTCCAAGCCTGAATGGCGGGGGTGGGCAAGATCTTACCCGTTGCCCAGATGGCAATTCTCTGGCCCCTCCCCAGCCTGTCTCTGCTAATTATCCTCACCTGACGGGCCCTGGGCCCGCTTGAGGAGCGGACACGGCGATGCCAAGCTCCTGGCAGGTGGGGCCATCTGCCAGGCAGGGCCGGGGAGACTGTCGGGGCTCAGGAGGGAGGAGCTGAGCGGACTTGGGGGAAGGGCTCTCGCTTACTCAGGGAAAGGGATGCAGGGCAGGAAGGAACTGGAACTGCCCCGAGGGATACTGACGAAGGAGGGGCTCAGTGGGTGACTGGGGCTCCAGGAGGGCGATGGGGACTCAAGGAAGGAGAAGGAGGGCTCAATGAGGGGGTCACGGGCGAGGGGTAAGGCCTTGGTGAGGAAGTGGAGGTTCAGCGAGGAGGCGGAAGCTCAAGAAAGGGGAAGGGGAGAAAGGGTTCGGAGAGAGACCAGTGAGCGGCGAAGGACTCGGGCGTGGGAGCTCTGGGAAAAGGATGAGGTAGTAGGGGATGGGGCGGGACTTGCGGCAAGGGACTTCGACCAGCAGGTGGGCGTCGGTGGGGCGGGGCCCAGGACGGGGCGGTACCTGGAGCTTGCGCAACTGCTGGAGCTGGCCGCGCAAGTCACTGGCGCTGTTCTGCAGGCCTCGCAGGTGAAGCTGCATCTGCAGCCGGCTAACGGCGGTAGGCTGCCCTGCAGGGGTGCTGCTGGCCGAGGGCGGGGGCGGGCCGGACACCGGGGTGGCCCCGCTGCTCCGGCCGCCTGACCCACAGGCTGCAGAGGACCACGAGGATGGGAGAAAGTGAACAAACTGTGAGCCTCGGAAGGACTGGGCTGGGACAAGGTCCTCCCTACTCTCCAACCGCATACAGTAGCCAGAGAAGCCCGTGGCTCTGACTACCTGCCCCAAGTGGCCAGCCCTAAGGGTGGGGACCAAAGTGCCAGGAAAAAGACCTCTTGGGCTAAGGCCAGTGATGTAGCTATTGCTTAATCCCCACTTTATAGATTAGAAAACAGGCTCGGAGAGAACAAGGATGGGGGACGGGGAGGGTCACTCACGTGCTGAGGGGGTGGCTGCTCCATTGGAGCCTTCAATCTTCTCGCTGTGGCACAGGGAAAAAAGCCATCAGGGGGTCCAGGCCAGCCCCAGACCTTCAGAGCTGGGTGGAACCTTGGATGTCATCTCCTCCAGCTCTCTGATCTCAGGATGGAGTCCCAGAGAAGGGAAGGGATTCACCCAGGGTCACCCAGTGAGACACTGGCAGAGCCGATGCCCATTTCCCCTTCCTCCTGCTCCACCCCTAGGCCCTGGCAGTGGTGTTGGGAGAGGGGCCTCACCTGGGGGTCTCAGGCTCAGAGCCTCGCAGTAAGGCGCTCTGCACCAGGCCTGTGAGGCTGGCAATCTGCTTCTCCATGGCCTCCATGCGCTCCCTGGGGAGGAAGGGGGTCTGGGCAAACTCGCCTCTGAGCATAGGGTCTCTCCTGCCCAGCCCCCCATTCCTAAGATTGGTAACCAGAAGAAACACCGTCCCATCCCTGGCTGCCAAAACACAGACAATGCAAAGGGCCCCAATGCCTAAGGATCAAGCCCACAGCCTCCCATCTCACCTTTCACTCCCTCCCTAAAGGCTGCAGGCTGATCTCTCCATGCCTGGCAATGCTTTCCCCTGCCTGCTCTGCCTTTCTCCTGACCCCCCTCCCCAAACCATTCCACAGACCCCAGGAGCCCCGAGGAACCCCTCCTTCCATACCACCCAAGGGAACTGAAGGTATGCTGAGTGTCTCCCCACTAGACCAGGACAGGAACTGGGTTTGCTCAGCTTGGCATTGACAGTACCCTGTGCAGTGCCTGCCACACAGGCCACGTAAGAGCTGTGTGAAGGCCAATGGCTTCTCTTCACCGCTCAGCAGCGCTGCCTGAGGGTGCAGATTACCTATTGCCCTGGTTACCTCCTCCAGCTCTGCACCTTTAGGAGGGGACTGAGCGATGGGCAGGGGCTCCTCAGCCTGGAGGCTAGGTACCCGAATGTGCTCCTTTCCTCATCACCATTTCTCAACAGCACCCTCCTCCCCAGTGGACTTCAGCTGTCCCGGTGCTGGACAGCTCTCACTGCTACAAACTCTTAAGCTGGAAAGCCACTAAAAGTGGTTCAGACCCTCAATTTTACAGTTGGGGAAACCGAGGCTTAGAAAATGGATGCAAACCCAAGTCTCCAGAGTCCTCGTCTGGGGACCTCTCAACCACCCCCTCTAGTCTTGCGGATGGGAGGAAAATGGCAAGCTGGTCTCTCCAATGCCCTCCCTGCCACAACCAAGATGCTCCCTGGCGACGCTTCAAGACTACTCAAGGTCTCCAAAGGACTCCAGGATCTCAGTCCAGGACACACACCTGCCACGGACTCTGCCGTGCACCCTCTCCGCAGCGCACCCCCCACCCCCAGTCCCTGAGGCCTGGTTAACGTCCCTCACCTGGTCTCCGTCCCTCACCTGGTCTCCGTGTCCTTGGCTGGCACTGGCGGCCCGAACCCAACCAGCGAGCGTTCCCCAGGCCCAGGGAAGAGCTCCGAAGGGGGGGCTCCGGCCGTCGAGGCGCTCCCCGCGCTGCGGGTCTTCCCTCCAGGACTCTCGGCGAAGACGGACGAGGAGCCCGAGTCCTTGCGGAAGGACTGGCGCACTGGCGAGCCGCGGCTGGGCGGCCCCGAGTAGGGGCTGTGCGGCGGCGGGGGGCCTCCGGGGGGCGCTGCCACGTCGGCCAGCTTCTGCGGTGACGAAGGCGGCAGGCGGAAGCCGTAGCCGTCGCCGTACAGCGGGCCGCCGCCGCCCGCCGCCTTGTACAGGGAGTCCTCCAGATCGGACTGCAACGCGGCGGCCGAGTAGGTGCTGAGCGAGCGCACCGAGCCGCGCTTGTAGAGGCCGCCGGCGCCCGGGTAGGCGAACGGGTCGCCGGCGGCCGCGGCCAGGCTCAGACGGCCCTCGTGCAGCAGCCCGTAGGGGTCAGCATAGAGGCCCTCGCCTTTCACCAGCACCATGCCGCCCGCCTTGCTCGCCAGGTCCTCGTCTGGCTTCACGTCTCGCCGCTCCAGGATGGCGCTGGGGCTGGGGCTGACGCCCTGGGCGGCCGGGGCGCCTCCCAGCCTCTCGGCCGCGTGGTGCACCGGGCTGCCGGCGTACGAGGGCGGGCGCCCCCCGGCGTACGAGAGGCGCGAGCGCGACGGCGAACCGGACTGCAGCCCGGATGGCAGCCCCGACGGCAGCCCGGGCGGCGGCGAGCCGGACGCCAGGTGCGGCGCTGGCGACAGGTTGTTGAGGCGCCGCGTGGGCGACGACTCCCGCGATGCGTACACCATCTCTCTCTGCGCAGAAGACAGCCCGGAACCCCACGTGGCTGGTCACCAAGGACACCCCTGTCCCCTGCTTGAGGAGCCAGCATCTCCTCCCTGACACTTAGGAAGCCCCTTCTGCTCTCTGCCCTCCCTCCATCCTGCTGCGTCTAGGGCCCCTTTCCCATCAGCGTTCCCAGCATGGAGGAAAAGGTGGCTGATGAAGAGGCACCAGAGGGGTAACCCTCAGCTCAGCTACCGTGAGGGGTGGGAAGTAGAAGGGGAAGGGGTGGCTCCGGCTCCTGAGAGAGGGCTTAGAATATTTGGAGGCAAGTTAGCAAAATCCCGAGTGGACAGGCCAGGAATGGAGGGGAAAGTGGCAGGTGGGACAGGGGCTCTTCCCTAACCCCTCAGCCCCTATGCTGTCTTCTCCAAAGCTGGCCCTGGTTCCCGATGACAACTGCCCAGACCCTGCTCCCCTGGACCCCATGTGCCCAGCCTCCCCAATGCCCTGGGCATGCCCAGCCATACCCGGAGGTCCCCATTGGTGAGATGTGAGCCAGGGAAGGCAGCATAGAGGGGCTCCTTTCTGTAGATCTTGATAATACTGCGGTCCTGGATGTCCCTGAAAGAAGCGGGGGGACGGGGGTCACCACCCATTCCCCAGCCGTGCACAATGAGAAGGGGTGGCTACTCCAGGCCGAGAGAAGAGGGGTGGCCAGAGGCACCGGGAGCCCCAACTCTTTCCTAAATCCTTCGCTCAGCCTGCCTGCCACAAGCACACACGCCCAGCAGCCTCCCCCCCGGCCTCTTCCTGGCTTCAGGCGCCATTTTCAGGTTAGCTCAAAGCAAAGGGAACCAGCAGGGGTGGATGATTTAGAGAGGGGGTAGGGCTGAGATGGCCGAGGAAGGGGGCGGGGCGGTAGGGCTCTGGGAGGGGAGGGGAAAGGCTGAGGTCGGGTAGGAAGGAGCTGGGGAAGGGCCGGCGGGGTCCAGCACCCTGCAGAGGAGGAGCGTGGGGAAGCCCACCCGCATCCCCCCGGGTCCACGCCCACCGGACGTCCTCCAGCTCGTAGAAGACGTTGCGAGCCTCGTCTTTGATGAGGATGGCGGTATTGGGCGACTTAAGCATGCCCATGGTGAGCTTCTGCGGGAACATGTGCGCGATGAGTGCGTGCAGCGTGTCCAGGCTGCTGACCTCGTGCGTGATGTGCACGCGCCGAGTCTCCTCCCCGAACTGCAGGAACAGCACCCCTGCGAAGGAGACGCCGCCCTCGCTGTCACTGTTGCCGTCTCCACGCCGCCCTCCAGGAGAGCGCGGGGAGCTTTCCGGAGCTGCGCCAGAACCGCAGCGGCAGGGTCTGAGGCTAGACGCCGCCCCCGAGTGCAGGTGCACCCAGGCACCTCTCATGCTGCCGGCGGGGGCGCCAGGCCGGGTCTCCAGCCTCTCAAGGCACCCACTGGACTCCAGGCAGTTGGAGGAACTTGGATAAGGAAATGGAAGTGGGGGCAGGAGCAGGTGGGGCGGAAACTGAGGGGAAGTGAGCTGAGGGAGAGGTTGGAGAGGGCTAGAGAAGGGAGATGGGAGAGAAGGGAGGGATGAAAGAAAGGGACAGGAAAGGAAGCAGGAGGGAGAGAGGAGGCTTGGAGGGAAAGGGGTCGGGTGGGGATGCTTTGGGTGAGAGAGAGATGGAGAGAGCTGGGGTTGCTTGGGGAGAAGGGGCTGCGGGAAAGAGAGCAGAGCTTGAGGCGAGCTGGCGTGCTGTAGGGGAGGAGGGGGCTCCAGGGAGTGAACAGCATTGGGAGGAGCCTGTGCCGGGAGGGAGGGTGGACTGGGCGGGCAGTACCTGGGGAGCGCAGCTTGGTCTGGCTGGCCGAGCGGGAGAGAGGCAGGCTCTGTCGGAAGCGGTTCATCCTGCTGAAGCCCAGGGGCAGCTCGGCCTCCGACATGGTCTCCAGCGACTCGGCCGAGGCGTACGACAGCTTTGCCGCCTGGTCTGCCAGCCCGGGCTGGGCTCCCTGAGTGTGGCGTGAGCTGCGGGTCTGCAGGGGCCGGGCAGGGCGAGAGGAACCAAGAATGAGCACCCCCGCCCTTTGCTTGTCACTGCCCATATCCAGGCCTGGGAAGGTCCTGCCAGCCAGCGACACCCACACAGATTACAGACTCCTGGAGTGGCCGCGAGAGAGTTCCCAAGTCTCTCCTGGCCTTGGCCTCCCTGGGACACCTGGCAGGTAAGGAAAGGGCAAAGGACTCAGGCACCCTGGGAAGCCAGACAAGAGGCCACGTGAGTGGGAGCCATGGGCACAGCTGCTATTTCAGGCTTCTAAAGAACAACAACACAAATTTGTCACCG
Organism: Nomascus leucogenys; assembly: GCF_006542625.1. Classification (NCBI taxonomy): domain Eukaryota; kingdom Metazoa; phylum Chordata; class Mammalia; order Primates; family Hylobatidae; genus Nomascus; species Nomascus leucogenys. The sequence continues at coordinate 33,234,378 of NC_044399.1, read as the reverse complement.
AGGTGAGCAGCAGAATCGTTGAGCAAATTGGGGCATTAGTTCCAGACATTAATTAAGTGGCAGGTTTGTAAGCGGAGAATTTATTCTTCATGGAGTTCAGAGGGTGGGGGTGGGGGCGGGAAGCAGAGCCCAGGGAGAAAGCAAAGAGAGCTGGGACCCCAGGATCCCAGCTTTGAGGGGATGCGGACTCTGACAGAGCTGGACACAGGGAATGTCCCTGATTTAGGGTGACTGAGAAAACTATCCCAAATTCCTCAAAGACAGCTGGACCCGGATTTGAGACGACCTGCCCAGTGCCCACAACACACATGTTAAGTCTGATGTGACACAATGCGCACATGACACATGTGCCAGGCCTCAGCCCCTCCTTGCAAGGCACATGCTGCCACACAGCCAGCCAACCTCCCCCACGACCCTCTGAGTGACGGCAGCCACTTCTCTGAAGCTGTAGCTGAGGCTGATATCTGGCTGGGGGTAGGGAAGGATGTCACAGGACAGCTTGATGGCTCTCTTCGTGGGGGGGGCGGAGTCAGGATGATTTCAACCATACTTTAAGAGCCTACTTTTGGCTGAAACCTGGGGATGTCACTCAGGGCCACAGCCCCTGACATTCTGCCCTAGTCCCTGGGCAAGAAATCTGGTTGTTGTACAGAAACTGGTACAAGGAGTGAAATAATGAATCCGATCTACATCATTCCATGTTATGTGCATTATATACATATATATATATTACATATACTGTCAAGAAATAATCATGTTGCCCAATTTTTTTTTTGTAAAACAAATTGTCTATTTTTAACAACAAATCACTCAAAACCATTAACGCTGGTTATCTCAGGGTTGGCAGTTTTCTTTTTTCACTTTATAGATTTCTCTACAAAACTGTGTGAATAGATTCCTTTTGTAATTTAAAAAAAGACAACAATAAAATATCTCTAAAAAGGAATCATTTATTCTCCTCTTCAGCTCCCTCTCTCCCCAATTCCTGATTTACCCCTAATTAATCTCCATCTTCATATTAACTCAATTTAATGTTCCAATTGGATTAGCACTCTTGAAGGGAGAGCATCTTCTTCTGATGGGCAGTATGCCCAGCTGTCCCCAAGGTGGCCTTGAGGGTTTGGGAACCATAATAGATCAGATGTGGGGACATCAGGGAGCCTCCCCTCTCAAGCACAATGCCTTGACCACTGGGTGGGCGTGGGTCTTGGCAGGAGGAAGGCAGCATAGAAATGGGCCAGGGGTAGTAGGGAGGGGCCACTTGTGCTTGTGACCAAGAGGCTATGGCCCAGCTCTAGGCTGACCACCAGTGCCAGCCCACACCCCTCTGTCTCACCTTCATCCCAGCTGAAGGGCGGGGAGCTCTGTGGTAGTGTGGGGAACCAGGTCTAGTCTGGTGGTCATGGGGTTGCCTGGCAACTAAAAGGTCAGTGGTTGCCAAGCTAGTGCGGATGAGGGTTACAGAATTCAGGCAGCATGAGGCAGCCAGCAACGATGAAGAGTAGGGGGTGGCCATGGTGCCAGGGGGGACACCAGTGAGATGCCAGTAAGGAGGTGGAACAGGGGTCCAAATGAAGGGAGGCAGGGCAGGGATCCTGGGGGTTGCTGCTTGCCAAGAAGGCAGAAACCCTGGGAGAAGAGATGCCCACGTTCCCTGCTCCACCACTTCCTAGCCCCATGGGCACCTTTCCATTCTCACAGCCTGTACAGAAAACCCTCTCGAGAGCAGGTAAAACCTGCTGGCACTTCTCTCCATCCTTGGGCTGAGACAATAGGGCAGAGGAAAGTGAAACATCCAGAAGGACTTCCCCACCATAAGGGAGATGGCAGAAGAATAAAACAGTGATTCAAGCAGAGCTCTCCTAAGATAGGAGAGGGACCGCCATGGGAGGTAGAGAGCGCCTATCACCAGAGTGTTCCAGGGAGCAGCTCATGGATCTGAGATTCTCAGAGGTTGTCCACAGACTAGGGAAGAATCACTTGGGAGCTTTTAAAAATACTCTTTCCAGGACCCCATATTCACTGAACCAGAATCTCTGGGGATTGGAGCCTCGGGTTCGAGATTTTTGACAAGTTCCTAAGGCAATTCTGATTTCTAGGTTTGAGAATCAAGGCAGAGTCTATGATTTAGTAGCTAATCAGGTCAGCTACCATGTAAGGCTCACCAGGAGCCAGGCACTGCCTGGAACATGCATCCCCTCTTTTTTTTTTTTTTTTTTCCTTCCTTCCTTCCTTCCTTCCTTCCTTCCTTCCTTCCTTCCTTCCTTCCTTCTTTCTCTCTCTCTCTCTCTCCCTCCCTCTCTCTCTTCTTTCTTTCTTTCTTTCTTTCTTTCCTTCTTTTTCTGAGACAGGGCCTCGCTCTGTCACCCAGGCTGGAGCACAGAGGTGCAAACATAGCTCACTGCAGCCTCAATCTCCCATACTCAAGTGATCCTCCCAAGTCAGCCTCCCTCCTTAGCCAACAAGTTCTCACTACATTGCCCAGGCTGGTCTCGAACTCCTGGGCTCGAGTGTTCCATATGCCTCGGCCTCCGAAAGTGCTGGGATTACAGGTGTGAGCCAGCACATCCGGCCTTTTTTTTCCTGTCTTTACAACAATTCTATGATGCAGACATTGTCATTCTACTCTACAGAGGAGAAACCAAGGCTAAGAGGATATGTAACTTGCCCCAGGTCACCAAGCTAGTTAGCAGCAGACTGAATGGAATTCACCACTATGCAGCCTGGCTCTTGGGTCCATGCGCTTAACCACTACCCTCAACTGCCTCCTCCAAAGAGGCTATGCTTGACACTGTGACTTTGACTCCATGATTCTCTGATTCAAGGACTTCTTGCAGTGGTAGGAAGAATGCATGCAAATAAGACACCTGGGGAGTCTGGGTGGGATGCCTCCCACCCCCTGTCATGATGCCTGGGACTTGGGAGGCCAGAGACTCCAGGAGGCAAGCAGGTGCCTGAGGCTGCTCTCCCAGGGGTCAGCAGGATACCCTGGGAGGGGCAGACAGCTCTCTCAGCTCTGGAAAGGCCAGAACTCAGGAGGAGGCAGGAAGGCACCTATCCCTGAGCTTAGCCCTCCACTTAGACAACAGGCTTGAGGGTGTAGGACCATGAGTCTCCTGCCTAGCACGGACCAGCCCCCATGGTGGAGAGTAAGAAAAGGAAGGGGGACCCATCACAGTCACAGGGCCTCCCTGGGAGGTGAGATATGAATTCAAAGAAGAGGGCCCACAACAAGGTCTAGGTCCCTAACTCAAAGCCAGCAGTCTCTCCAGGCTGGGGAAAATGTATGTCACTCCAAAATGCCCCTCAGGGGCTGGGGATGCCTGGGGACTGAGCATCTCTAGCCCAGATCCCCAGCAGGGGTGGCCCAAACTCCCACTCCATCCACAAGCCCGTGACAGGCGAACCCAGACTCTCCCAAAGCAGCAGCCACAGCCTGCAGTCCCAAGGCCCACCGCCCATACCAGAAGGTGACCGTGCAGACGCACACCCCGGTGCAAAGCCTGTGCAAGGGAGAGGCAGGGGCAGGGGAGGGAGAGCACATGCAGTTGTCACGGGAGCAGAGGCATCATACACTGACCTTGAAACTCCAGTAGTTTGGCTGCTGATGGAAATAAGAGAAGAGATGGTTATGAGGGGGCCCGGGAGGGGAAAAGAGGGGCAGGGGCAGGGGCAGGTTAGAGACCCTTGGAACTCAGCACTCAGCCCTAGGACAAGGGCCCTCCACCCTCCCAGGAGCAGGAAGGAAGTCATGCCTGGTACATCCATTCTCTACTGAGACCTGGAACACCATGGACCCAGGATGGCCCCGAGCAGGCGCTACAGCGACTCCTCGCAGAGTTACCGGTGGGAAAAGGCACAGAGGATGGTGACAGAGCGAACCCATGAGGCAGTCACAAGAGAGGCAGCGACAAAGCTGAGCTGTGGGGTCAGAGAAATGGCAGGCCAGGGAACAGTGCTTGGAAGAGGTGGCATTTGAGGTGGGTCTGGAAAAACGAGCAGCTGGAGACTGGAAGGAGAGGCCTGCTGGGCAGAGGGTAAGTGCCCAGGGGCAGACAAGTGGAGGGGGGTTGAGGCAAGTCACTAGTCCACATTGGCTGGGGTGCAGCTGGGAAAATAGCAGATTAGGCTGCAAAGGGTGGGGAGTGGGAGGCTAAGGCCAGATGATGAGTGGCCATAACTGCTGAGAGAAAGTATTTAGACTTAACTGGGTGGACAAGCAGAAAGTGTCTGAACGGAGCAGAGTGGGATCAGAACTAGACCTGGGGCAGGGGTGGATGGGGTGGATCAGGGTGGATGGGGCAGGGGTCGGAGGAGGGGGGCTGGGGCCCAAGGCCAAGAGAGAGAGGCCTATGCAGCATGATGGATCTAGTTTACAGAGCAGAGTGGCCAGATGCCAGGAACCTCACTCACTGGGCAATCAATGGCTGGGGAGCTGGGGGCAGTGAAGGGAGTTGGGGAGACTGGGGACTGTGGCTGGCTGGCTAATTGAGGAGGGCTCCTCGCATCCCTCTTAGCATCCCTAGAATGGGAAGCCAGAGAGTCCTCCTCATTTGCAGTAACCCAGGGTCACCCTACCTTCCCTAGAGACCAGAAGGCCCTTCCAGATGGCTTAGTACAAGGAAAGAGCTGCCCTGGGGCCGGGTTGGTTCTTGGCAAAGCCAAGGCACCCTGCTGACCGGTGCCAGCCTCAGCAGGGAGACAGAGGCAGCAGATGGCCTGGCCCCGGGGTGCCTGGCACGAGCAGACAAGATCGCCAGGCCTTAGAGCCACTGGCAGAGGAGAGGGACATCGAAGGCGCCCCTGGGGGAAGAACAGCATGCCAGGGTGTCCCGGGCCACCTGAATGCTTTCCTGGCAGGAAGGAGTTGGAAGGGGCTGAGTCAAGGGGCACTCCAGCTGGAGGCTTTACCTAAGGCAGACCTTTGGGGTGGGGGTGACACTGGGCTGGGGCTGGGACCAAGAGGGTCATTTGCTAGGACCACCCCCTCCTAAGCCACCATCCCCATCCTTCCCCCAGCATTCACTCTAGAAAACAAACAAACAAACAACAACAACCAAAAAAAACAGTCACATACCAGGCAGTAGAAGAGGACAACAAAGTCTGTGTCCCAGCCAACGCTTGGAATCATCTATGGACTGAGGCCACCCCCAGTGGTGTTAGGGAATGCCCATAGGTACTGAGGGTAGGGGAGACCAGGGGCCAAGTAACAGGCTTCAGCAGCAGCTGACTGTGGCCTGGGGAAAGGGAGGGGTAGCAGAGGGAGTGGACACGTGGGGGCAGGCAGAGGGCACTGGAAGCTTTATGAGGACAATCACATCTGCCGACCGCTCTGCAGAGAAGGCCTCGAGTCCCTTACCCACCACTACCATGACACTAGGCATGGGCGGCGCACACATGGGCCACCACAGCTCCCCGCAACACGCAGGCTCATGCACAGCCGAGCACAGACTCTCAGACACATCCTCTGATAAGGACATCTCCACAGACACACCCAGAGTGACACACACACACCCCTACTAAGAGAGGGGCTCCCTAGTCAGAAACAGCCCCGGAAACAAACAGAAACTCAGAGACAGAGACATTCACAAATAGACTGCCCCCACTCATACACAAACGTGTTCTGCTCCCGCCAGACCGCCGCCTTGCTTACACACACTCACAAGCACCACAGCCAGTCACGGAGGACAAGAGGCGCTGATGGCATTCACACTCACCCTCAAAACACCACAGTCACAGAAACAGAGACACGGGTGCCCACTCATAGTGACAGACACACACCCCGACTATTGAAACACACACAAAGCAATGCACACACCATGCACACACATACACACACACACACACACACACACGGCCTCAGAGCCACCCACGTACAAAGAGAAAGCCCCAGGTCAGGGTGCCACTGTCCCATGCCTATCATGTCCCAGATATCGTAAGTCAGGGTGACCTCTGATGCAAAAGAGATAGAAGATGTCCTGTCCCCCACCCTGCCACCAGTGTCAACACATCAGACTCAGGGTACCTTGTTCGGATGACTGAGGCCCACCTCGTGGTCCTGGGAGGGAGATAAGGACAGGGCCTGGCCACAACCACACTGGCTATGGCCTCCACATGGGCCTGCCCCAGGGTCCCAAGGCTGTGCACATCCATGGGGCAGTCACCTGGAAGGGACGTATCACTAGCAGCAGCCAAGGGAGAGGACTGGGTGGCATCAGTGCCATAGGAAAGGCCAGCCAAGCCCCTCAAAGGATAAAGATGGAAGAGGGGCTGCGCTTGTGCTGGTCACTTGGATGCATGAGAGATGTTGAGATCAAAATCTGGAACTTCAGCCTCTGATCTATATAGCACATGAGTGAATTCTGCCCCTCCATCCTCTGTCCTCCCTCTGAAAAGTGGGAAGAATGACCCTCTTTCATGTTGACCCCACCAGGAACGAGACACAGTCTCTTGGCAACTCAGTGTCTCTGGCGAGAGAAACTGTGGTGGGGGAGGCCTCTGGGGATATCATCCATCCCCTTCTCTGTCTCTTTCCAGGATTTTAACCCATGGGATAGACTAGGGTGACTGAGAGCAAAGGGCTCCTCTAATGTTCTCTAAGGTGGGAAATTCCCAGTCACTCCCCTTCCAACTTCCAGCACCCTGTACCTCCTCACCCCTTTCCAGGGTGTCTGTTCCTCATGCTGTGCCCAGTACAGTACCTGGTGGATAGCAGGCACTCAAAAAGTATGTGACAATGAATGAATGTCAATAAAATAGGACCGAGCCATGGGTGAAGGGTGGGATCTCTGAATACTCTGGTCTGGCACCACTCCCTCCATCTCCTGGCACCCAGCACTGCTCAGCCTTCTGGGCCTTTTCCCTGGGAATTTCCCAACACCAGAAACCCCCCAGTTAGGAGGGCAGAGGGCAGGAAGGGCCAGGAGAGGTCTGGCTGTCCACCCCAAACCAAATCTTCCAGTTCCAAAGCTGTCTCCCTCCCCCATAGTAAGGGAGGGGGTCTCACCTTCCCAAAAGACAGTGAAAGGGGGAAATAAAGAAAGGGGTGAGTAGGAGAGACCCCGGCAGGGGCAACCACTTGTGGGGAGGAATCTTAAAGGAGCTGGGGCAAAATGAGAGGTGTTCTAAGAAGGTAAGATGGAAGCATAGGACCCTAGGGACCACGCTCTGAGAAACGGGGGAAGGGAGTGTCTCTCAAGGCCCAAGGAAGCCAGGCCAGGGAGTCCTCAAACTCCTGGTGAGAAGAGGAAACAGCTTCTCTCTGGGAGTTAAGGAGTTAACTCCCTTCCTCTCTCCTCCATCCTAGCCACTGGTGGTTGCGGGGTTCCTACTTCCCCTGCTGTTGGTCTTTCCCCCCTCAGCCCTCATGCCCTGGGAGGGGAGGGGCTAGGGCCCCTGGGGAGGCTTGGCCCAGCCAGCTGAGGTCTCTTTCCTCCCCTGGGCAGGCATCCCTAGCAGGTTCAGTGAGCGAATGACCCCTCCTTGACCTCAAGCCCCGACCACGCATCTTCCAAGGAGGGACGGCAACCCACGGGTCCGCACCCGCTCCTTAATCCCCTGGCTCTGCTGCACCGGTGCACACACCCACCTCTCAACTCCCATGAACACGAGTCAGCATAAACACTCGTCCCCCGGGCTGGGGCTAAGCCACTCGCCCCTCCTCGGGCGCCTGCCCCCACCGCGATGTACATGCATGACCCTCTCTTCCAGATGTGTGGATGACACCCTCATCTCCTTCCCAATGCAGAGTGTGTGTGTGGGTGGGTGGGTGGGGGTGCTGTGGGACGCTGGGGGAGAGGGCGCACCCTGGGAAGGTCATGACTTTCCGACGTTGGGGGAGGGGGCACTAGCCTGATTTTGGAGTGGGGGCCGGCCCACGCCGAAGGCACCTAATGCGGTGGGGGAGGGGAGGAGGCGTTTCTCAGGGATCGGGAACCTGCAATGGCCTGGGCGTCCCCCACCCCTGGATGGCTCTCGGTGCCTCGGAGCGGGCCCCCATCTCCGTGTCCCCGCCCCCCGCCCAACCCGAGGCGGCGATCCCGGCCCACACAGTCGCTCCCCCTTACCTGCGGCCACAGGTGTACGTGCGGGGTCCCCAGCCCCAGGTCCTGCGTCCGGCTGGGGAGGGAGGGCCCCTACTCCCACCCGCCCGGGCTCTTCTCTCCCCCAGCCGCCTCCGCAGCCGCGGCCGCCGCCGCCGGTGCCCTTTGCTGCAATGCGAGAGCCGCCGCGGCCGCCGCCGTGCCGGCCCGGGCCCCGGTCGCCCCGGTAACCGCGACTCCACCTGGCGCGGCGCGGCGCGCCGCCGTGCACATCCCCTCTCGCGGCCCCCTCCCTCGGCGCGGCCCCGCCGGCGCAGCCCCGCAGAGGAGCGGCGGAGGCTGGTGGCTGCGTCGCCGCGGTCACCCGATACGCCGGCCCGGCGCCCGGGACTCGGGTTGCAGCAGGAGGGAGGGAGGTTAGACAGCCTGGTGGAGGCCGGGGGAGGGGCTGTGGCTTGGAGTCCAACCTCTGGTCCCCTCCCAGGATCCTCTTCACTGCCCCCATCCCTAAAGGTCCCGCCTGGTGGAGGGTCAGGGAGGGGACAGTGTTCTGCCTTCTGCTCAACCTTCAGAGCCCACAGCCTCTCCCCACCGGGGTCTTCGCTGTGCACCTTTGGCCTTTAACTCTCCCGTAACTTGATCCTTAGCCAAGTCTGGGAGACCTAGGATACCTAAGTTTCCTAGATGGCCTCTGATCCTGCCCTGCTGTGTGGCTCTGGCCTTTCCAAAGTCTCTGGTCCTGCACTTAACAAAAGGGAACCTCAGACTCAGCCTTAGGGGCAGGGAGTGTGATAAGTATCAAGTGATGACAAGATCCTATGCACAGACACTTTCCTGGTTAATTACAGAGCCCCAGGAGGAAGGTCTGCTCAAGCGCTCCCCTTTCCCCCATCAGAGCAGATCCTAGATGTGGACAGGCCAAAACCCCCAGCTCCGCCAACCCCCTGACTTGGGACAACTGAGCTCACCCAGTCCAGCCTCACTCCTGTCCATCATCCAACCCCTATCACAGCCCCAAGATGCTCCATCTGGGGAGGACCTCTGAGCAGCCAAGGCACCCCAACCCTGCCCATGCATATCACATCGTCCTCTGTCCTATCACCATCCCTGTCCTAGCCCCACTTTGGTCTGCATCATGCACTTGGCCATTCAGGATGAGTCTGTCCCACTTGCCATCCAGCCTTGGGGGCAGACACATTCCTGTTCCCCAAAGTTCAGGCAAGATGGGGCTTGGGAACTGGGAAAGAAATTGGGCTGAATGCCCTGTGAGTGATGCCAAGCATGCCAATCTGTTACTAGACTTGAGTTACACTTGGCTAAAACATCCTCCCTCTGAAGGCCTATCATTTCCTAGGTGGTCACAATTTTCTTTCTCTTAATTCTCCTTGAAAAAGCCAAGGCTTTTTGTCCTCTGGGGGAAGCAGGGTGTGTAAGGACCTGAGTACCCTATTCCCACTGGATTCCCTGCCACTACCCCTCCTCTGCCTCCTACAGCTGAACATCCTCAAGTCAAGACCTCCCCTGGGCTCTTCCCTTCCCATTGCAACTCGGATGCCTATTTTGGGCCTCAGATGCCTATTTTTCTCCCATAGCAATGTCCAGGCCTAGCCGGGAGCCCAGGCCCCTAGTATCCTGCCTACATGTGTCCCTGTCTAAGCTAAGATCTATTTTCCCACAACGGACACTGAAGCCTGAGGAGGAAGAGGTGAATAAGTTCAGAACAGATGGCGTGATGCCCAAGTCTTCTTAAAAATTAGAGACTAAGCCATGAACTTAGCAAGAAGGGTGAGAGAGAGACTTTATGCAGAACTTCCTAATGGTGGGACATCTGGGGAAGGCTGGATCTGCTCAGAAATGGAAGGGGAGGGTGTGGAGAGGGGAATAAGATAGTCCTCAGTGGGAGGAGGGCATAAAACCCACAGAGCAAGGTCAGAGGACTTCTGTTTAAAGGAGGAAGGGATACAAAAACTTTTTTAAAAATCCTGAGTATGTTCCCTCAAAAAGTTCCTTCTCCAAAGTCAACCAGGCCTGAGGAGGTAGTGGCAGGGAATTAGACATTGGGCAGATGTGAGTACGGGGCACAGAAGTCTCCTGAAAATAGGGGCTCCTACACCAAAGAGAAAAGGTTGCAAAATAAAAATCCTGAACATCCCCCCTCCAAAAAAAAAAAATCCTCCCCAAAGCCAAACTCCACCATGGGCTTGGGGGATGGGGTGGAGGTGGGTGACTCACCTGGGCCGGCTGGCCAGCCCCGGAGGGGGCGGAGTCGCCATGGAGGTGGGAGCAGAGGGAGCTGAGGAGGCACACGGGGTCCACGGTCCAGCCGCCAACCTGTGTGTGCGAAGCGGGGGACACCCCATTAGGGGAAGCGGGCAGGAGCCGCTGGGGTACTGTGACTGGGAGGGAAGGGCATTCCTGGGGCAAGCCTTGGCACAGAGCTCATACTGCAGAGGGGTCTAGCGATGCTGGCAAGTCCCTTACTTAGGCTGGGTATCTCTCTTGAGCCCTGCTCTGTTTCTGGATGTCTGCCTTTTCTGTTAGACCCGGGAGTTCCCTGAGCCCAGGGCAGGGCCTTCCCTATCAGACATTCCTGAAATCCTCATCTCCACTTTATTTTTTTTGAGACAGGTTCTCACTCTGTCTCCCACGCTGGAGTGCAGTGGCACGATCACGGCTCACTGCAGCCTTAACCTCCTGGGCTCAAGTGATCCTCCCACCTCAGCCTCCTGAGTAGCAAGGACTACAGGAGCAAACCACCATGCCCAGCTAATTAAAAATATATATATATTTTTAAGAGACAGCCATGTGGCTTAGGCTGGTCTCAAACTCCTGGGCTCAAGCAATCCACCTGCTTCAGCCTCTCAAAGTGCTGGAATTACAGGCGTGAGCCACTGTGCCCGGCCTCATGTCCAATTCTTGGCCGCCCCTCTGCACATTGGCAAGGAAGCTGCTCCTTACCATCTCCCCTTCCCCAGCTCTCGTCCCCTCCTCACTGAAGGTGTCACACCTACCTCACAGAAATAGGAACCGCTGGGCAGGAGAAGCCTCCCCCAGTTGTCTCTGTCCCACAGCATATCTTTCTTTCCTGTGTCTCAGTGGAAGTGACTCCACCCCCTTCGTTCCCCAAGGCCACCCCACACCTAAGACCATCCTTCCAGATTCCTCTAGGACCTGTTTCCCGTGGCCTTCTTTCCCCTCGGCATCCTCAGATTCATTCCTCCCTCATTCTCTCATTCATTCCACAAACACTGGCTGAGCTGGCACCATGCTTAGGCACCGAACATTCCATGGCAAGTGAACGGGCCGTAGATCCTGCCCACTTACACTCTAAGTGGGGAAACGAATGAGTGAAAGAAGAAAGGAACGAATTTGTGGGCGGCTGGGCTTTGATTCATTTCCTAAGTATTTACTGAGTTCCAAACTCTGTGCTGGTGAACATGCTAGAACATAGGAGGCCCTTAGACATGCCTATGCCTTCTCTCCCAGGCCTGCTGCCCCTGGAAGCTCCACCCAGCTGTTTTCATCCTTTTCCTGGCCCAATCTCCCCAAAATAAGTCTGTGGCTGGGGCTCCTGATCCTTCACCAATCCCAATCTCCCTAACCCATGAAATTGGTCATTACTTTACCACACCACGAGACACAAGCTCTCAATACCCTCTGAGCCCACGAATCCCGGCCAATTGCGATGTCTGTTCCTCTCTCCCTATCCTTTTGGACTTCTGAAGTGCTGATCACCCTCCTGCTGGCCCCTTGTCCAGGGGCCTTTTTTCCCCGGGACTTGCTCGTGGATGTAGAACATTCCTGGTCCCCTTTCCCCAAACATCATGGGCTTTCTCCCTTCTTAGACCCCATTGTGCCCTGATGGCCACTCCGCATCCCAGGTCCACTTTGTATCTGTTGTGACCGTGCGCAACTCTTCTCCTGAAGCTGCGGCCTCTCTGGAGTCCTGAGTGGTGCATGTGGTGCCTTAAGAGCATCCCCAAGAATGCCCTACCCACTGCTCAAACCCGTCTCCGTATATTCCTCTCCCCACCCCCAAACATTTCCCTCCAACCCTCCTATTTCTCTCCAAGGCACCAACATCTCCCTGTCGCCCAGGTGTTTCTATCATTGCCTTCTAGGCCCAGGCAGCTTAGCCTTAGACCTACGCTTGTTCTTCTTCCAACCCCCATCCGTCCATCCTTTCCCCTTCAGCATCCCCGATACACTCTTCCTCTTCTCCTTCCCCTGCCTCCAGTCCTGCTTCTTCCCTCCTAATCACCATCCAAAAGCAACCACAGCCATCTTAGCCACCACCATCTGCCCCACTTTTTCAGTCAGCCCCCACACATCCCACTACCTCCCACCTGAGCCTTCTCACCGGCCAGGTGGACCTCTGTGCCAGTTCCCAAACCAACTCAGGCCTATGCCCATGCCATACACCCCCACCACTCCTAAAACAACATTCTCTTCCTTTAGGCCTATGCAAACCCTTTTCATCTTTCTAAGCCCAGTTTAGATACCTCCTCCTGCAGGAAGCCTTCCCCGATCAGGCCTGCCTATGATCTTCCCTCCTCTAAACCCCCTCCCAACTGACTGTTCCCCTCCCCAGCTAGATGACAAATGCCCCTGCCCTTCTCCTCAAGCCAGTGCACACAGGAGGAACCCAATGAAAGGGGCTCCCTGAGGGTGAGGGCTACATCTTCTTCAACTCTCTCTAATCCTGATCTGCATCCTGCTCCCAGAAGGACTTCAGAGCTGCGAAAAGGCAAAAGCCAGACGGAACTGGAGGTGGCACTAGAGGGCAGATAAGGTACCAGAAATGTGCCAATGTGTCTTGTTCCCTGCAGTGAGGATGGGAGTGGGGACACTCCTCCCCATCCCCAGCTACATCCAGTAGAACCTGGAAAAGGGAGACAGGGACTGACACACCCCCAGGCTTGACTGAAAGGCTGCTGATGGGATGTGCATCCCTCCCCTCAGTCCCTTCACCCAGGGGGACAATGGCTGAGTCTCAGAAGCCAATATGCAGCAACCATGCAAGCGCCTCACCAATGCAGAACTGTACACAGGATGCTAGACCCAGAAAGCATGTTCTTACAGACAAGAAGCTCATACTTGGGTGGAGAGATGCATTCAGGACCCCGAGGTTCTGGGGGAGGTTTAAAAAGGAACCATCCCACTCGCTATAGAAGGAGACAGGTCCTGGTCTAGAGACAGGCGCTGTGTCTCCTCTCTAAGCCCTACTGATGGCAGGAGAGACACCCAGGCACACAGAGAGGAGGCCTCCAGCTCCAAGTCACCCAGCAAGCCACGGGGTGGAACAGGGAGGAAAGAGGTCAAAGGCTCGAGTTCTGGGCTCCATACTTGCAGGCTGCAGGAACTGGGGACACATCGGACCCAGCCTACTGAGGCTCTCAAGGCCGGACTGTCTCTTAGAGTCCATATCACAGAGGTGCCGACGACCCCAGCATCTCAACTTCACCACAGGATGGACTCTCAGGCACAGAACAACAGTCCCCAAGGCTGTCCTCCTCTCCTTTCCTCACAGAAGAGTTCTGCCCAAACAACCTGAGTTAAAGAGGCTGGGCTCTCTCTGCGCCGTCACACGTTCTCAATTTCCGGACTGCAGGCAGAGGTCTGGAGGCCAAGCCCCCACCCCCTTCCTCCCCAGGCTCCAGAAAAGGCCAACCAGAGCCACTGCCCTGGAGGGACAACTCCCCAGCTCCTCCCCTTCTCCCTTCTCTGCTCCAGATGCCTCCCAGAGTTGGAATGAGCCTGGGGACACGGAGCACGGGGTCAGACCCCCTCCCCTGCCCGCTGGCCGCGGCCGCAGCCGCAGCCGGGGGCCCACTCACCTGCTCTCGCATCCTGTCCTGCTGGCCTCGCAGGGCCAGGGCGTGCTGCGGGTACTTGCTCTTCAGGTGGTCCATGAAGGCATCACGCTTGCGGTCGGCGTCCGCCTTCTGGAGCCCGCTGAGCGCCTCCAGACTCTGGGCCGCGATCACCGTGTGCCGCCGCTCGGACGTGTGCACCAGCCCCACGTTGGAGAAGCGCCGGCCCCCGCTGCCCCCGCCGCCCCCGCCCCCCAGGGTCCGGTACTCCCGCGGGTACTCCGCATCGTCCGCAGACAGCATGGGGGGGCTGCTCCGCTCCGGATCTGCGAGAGGTGAGAGGGGCACGGCAGGGTCACTGCGCGCCCGGCCTGGGGCTGCCCATCCCCCACCGGGGGTCCCTGCGGGAAGGGGCGGGGCCTGGGCCTAAGGAGAGTGGAGAGGCGCCCGGGGCGAGGCAGGGGCTGCCCAGCACCCCACTAGGGACTGAAGGGGGAGGTGGGTGGATGGCGTGGAAAGCGCGCCTACGGCCCCCAGGGAGGGGTGAGGAACAAGGGCTGGATACTTCCTGTTCCTCCGTGGTTTTGGAGCGATAATGACTGTGGGGGTGCCGCCCTTTGAGGCCAAGGGGAGGGGATTTGGATGAAAGGGGTAGAAGGTATCCTGAGGCCCTCTCCAGCCACACAACCCCCTCCCCTCCTAAAGCTGGTGCCAGCAGGTAAGGGAAGGAGGGGTGCTTTTTAGATGCTCCCTAAAAGACGTGAAAAGGAGCTCGTAGTCTTCCTTTGAGGTTGGGTGGGGGGAGCCCTGCCTCCTCCCTCAGACTAGCATATGTCCAGGACATACTTATCCTCAAGGCTCGGGGCTGGCTTGGAAAAGGGCCAGGGCGGGAACACACGGGGAGAATGAGGGCAAAAATCGCTCTCAGGTTTCCCATGGAGATGGAAGCCCAGAGTCTGGGGCAGTGGGACCCCTTTTCCCTTCCCTCCCCAGAGACAGACAGATAGACAGACAGGAGAGGCTGGGCACAGAGAGGACAGTGAGAGATGGATTTGGAACAAACTTAAAGGGAAAGAAAGCAGACAGAACAGCTGAAGTCCTTCCCAAGGGCTTTCCCCGCACCTCTCCCCTCCCTTCTTCAGTCTCTCCTGCAGACACACACACAAGCTCAAGACCCATAAGAGACGTACAGGGGACAAAGGACAGCACAGAAGCGAAAGAAAGAGAAGGCCGGGGGTTGAGGTCCCACGCGGAACTCTGAATCCCCTTCCCAAATGACCACCAGCCCCAGGCCCAGCCCTGCTGACCCGCACTCTCCAGCCTCAATGACCAGTGGCCAGGGGTTCCAGAGGTCACCCATGCCCCTGGGGGTGGAAGAAGTTGCTGGGAGCCTACCTCAGCCATATTCCTGGGCATAAAACATAGCTTTGTGCCCCTCAGAAGTCAGTCCATACGGAGACAAGCACAGCCTCTCCTGCACACCCCAGCCCCACCATCCACCAGCCCCAAAGCAGCCCTCCAAGTGTGGCATAGGACTGGGGCATCAGGCGCTGCAGCAGACACATGCACTCCCGTCCCCGTGTGGCCTGACTCACAGGGCTCCTCCAAGGGCAGCCCAGGGCAACAGGGGATGCGGCTGGAAATGCTGGAAACCAGCCATGCTTGCCTCCCGCCAAGCATCCACTGTCAGGAGGTCTATGGACAGCTTCCAGGTCTGCCATCCCCTGCCCAGCCACAGAGGAAAGAGGAGATTCAGCCAGGTTTCAAGAAAAGCCACCTGCCCCCAACACACACACACACACACACACACACACACACACACACACACACCCCTCCCTGGGCTATGGTTGGGTTGTGTCCATTAGGGGCACAGAGCCTGCGAGGACCCAGCACCTCCCATCGAACCAAGGGAAGAAGGGCTCCCATGAGCATGAGAGCCGCAGCTCACCAGGGCCTGACCACCTGCCTCATGGCTGCATGCTTCCTCCCCTACACCCCATCAGGTGGGTGTTATCATGGTCCCTATTTCAGAAGCGGCTACTGAGACTCAGAGAAGTCCACTGACAAGCCTAAAGCAACACTGAATGGTAGAGGCCTGATTTGATCTCAATATTTATTACGTTTGTGCCACCACACTCTCCACGATGACTGTTTCTTGAGTGAACATTGACAGCACCACCTGGCACGTGTGGACTTCCTCACTGACCTGCTGCTATCCCCAACCATGGCCCTGGGTCTTGGGTGGTCCCTCTCACCATGGTCACCATCCTCTGTTGTGCTCCCCAAAATAAGGTCCAAGTACATGAGACATGACTTTGGGAAGAACATTACTTTATGTCTTCTCTTCCTTCCTTCTTTTTTCTTTTTTTTGGGGGGACAGGGTCTTGCTCTGGCACTCAGCTTGGAGTGCAATGGTGTGATCATAGCTCACCGCAGCCTCAAGCTCCTGGGCTCAAGAGATCCTCCCACTTTGGCCTCCCAAGTAGCTGGAACTACAGGTGCCTGCCACCACACCCAGTGAATTTCTTCCTTTTTTTAGAGATGGGGTCTTGCTATGTTGCCCAGGCTGGTCTCAATCTCCTAGGCTCAAGTGATTCTCCCACTTTGGCCTCCCAAAGTGCTGAGATTAAAAGTGTGAGCCGCAGACCAGGCACGGTGACTCATGCCTGTAATCCCAGCATTTTGGGAGGCTGAGGCAGGTGGATCAAGAGATCAGGAGTTCGAGACCAGCCTGACCAACATAGTGAAACCCCATCTCTACTAAAAATACAAAAAATTAGCTGGGTGTGATAGCAGGCACCTGTAATCTCAGCTACTCGGGAGGCTGAGGCAGGAGAAATGCTTGAACCCGGGAGGCAGAAGTTGCCGTGAGCGGAGATCACGCCACTGCACTCCAGCCTGGGAGACAGTGTGAGACTCTGTCTCAAAAAAAAAAAAAAAAAAAGAAAAGAAAGAAAAGAAAAAAGAAAAAACAAGTGTGAGCCACCACACCCAGCTCTTTTTATTTTAATACCTTTATTTTCATAAGGATTAGAAAAAGCCCCAACTAGAAGGTCAAACCAGTGATTTCATGGATATAGTTCCTAGGGATGGTAGTGAAATAAAGTTTCCTTTTAAGTAAATTTAAAGTTCAAAGTGAGCTAACAAAAATGTATATTGCATTAGTACAGTACAAAAGGTTTCCTGATATGATGGCAATTCGTGAAATAGCCCGACTGAGTGAGACTGGGAGCACTGGGGCCATCTTCCCGAGGGCCCAGTCCCTGCCTTTGAGGTACTTGTGGCAACCCACTGTGGCCAGAGTGTGGCTAAAGGAGAGTGGCCTGAATAATGCCTCCAGGAGAAGGCTGGGGGTGCCCTGGGCGCTGGAGAAATAGCGCCAACCAAAGTCAGAGGGTTGCCTCCCGTAACCCCTGACCTTCCTCCTCCCCCACTCACCCTCACCACCAGCCAGAGGTCTGCAGCCCATTGGGTACAAGTGAGAAGGAGTGGACCCTCTGAGGCCAAGAGACTTTCCTTTGCCCAGGCCTTGTGGATTCTGCCATGACCTTGCTGCTGGAATCCAGCTCCACAGTTCAGGCCTAGTCCTGCCTGAGCCAGAAGGACTCCTACCCCTTATGCCAGAGATCCAGGCTCCTCTGCCTTCCTAGGGCTCAGGACAACACTGGGACAGGTCTCCAATTATCATCTCCCAGCTGCTTCCTTCCCAGAGCCAAAGGAGCTCCTCATCCCCTCTCTTACCCCCTCCTCATGCCGGCACCTCCTTCCCTACCTCCTGGGGTATCTCAGTGTGTCTGGGGTGGAGCAAACAGTGTACCAGCCTGAGATGGGTGGTGACTGTGGAGTGGGAGGGTTCCCAGGTCACCCAATTCTCCCAGGCAGATTACGGCAGGGAGAGGTCCCAGCTCCCAGCTGCTGGAGCAGGCAGAGGGTAGGGCATGGAGCTCACAGCTGCACTTTATGACTGCAGTCCCACACATCTCACAGTTGGCAGTGGGGAGGGGCTGCTGAGCAGCCTGCACAGACAGGGGAGCAGGGACTACCCCTCACTGCCTCCTCCAGGCTGCTGCTCAGCCCTCAGGTGCTCTGGCATTGGGGCCATTGGGGTGAGGCGGGCAGAAGCTAGATACTAAGGGGTGGCAGAGAGAAGGGAGGGGCAGGAGAGATGATCAGCTCTCTCTGAGGGGCGGTGGCAAGGAGGAGCTTTGATGTGAAAAGCTTTAGAATCTGTTTAAGAACCTTTGAGATCCTTGGCTTTTATATAACGAAAAAGTAAGCTGAGTCTCGGGGAGAAGGGAACGCCTGGGTTCCTCTCCCTCGGGGAGAAGGGAAAGCCTAGCTGTCCTGGCTTCCTACTTTGTACAGATTTAACTTCTTTCTGCAGGGCCCCAGCTGAGCTGGGAGGATGAACCTGGGCTTCTGGTTGAGGGTGGGGGAGCATCCTGTCCTTAGGAGAGGGAAGCCAGTGACCAGCCTCCTGGGGGGCTCTGAAGACTCGGGCATGATTTTAACTCTTTCAGCAGGCCAGGCACTTGAAATCAGAACATTGGGAGAGAAAAACCCAGGCCAGAGACACCCAGTGCCTTAGCAACTTTTCTGAGAGACCCCAGGCTAGCCATTTATTTATTTTTGAGACAAGGTCTCACTCTGTTGCCCAGGCTGGAGTGCAGTGGCGTGATTATGGCTCAGTGCAGCCTCAACCTGGGCTCAAGTTATCCTCCAGCCTCAGTCTCTTGAGTAGCTGGGACCACAGGCACGTGCCACCATGCCCAGCTTATTTTGGGGGTCTGTTTTGTTTTGTAGAGATGGGGTTTTGTCATGTTGCCCAGGCTGGTCTCCACCTCCTGAGCTCAAGTGATCCACCCACCTCAGCCTCCCAAAGTACTAGGATTACAGGCATGAGCCACCACACCCAGCCTCATTAATTTAGTTACTCATTCAGTCAACAAATCTCTTCCCTCTCTGAGCCTAATAACCTAATTTGTAAAATGGGGATGTTAACGTCTAAACTCTGCCTTTGGGCACTAAGTGAGAAGCTGGCAAGACAATGGTAGAGAAAGTAGGTTGTTTTCTTTGTTTCTTTTTCTTTTCTTTCTTTTTTTTTTTTTTTTTTTTTTTGAGATGGAGTTTCACTCTATAGCCCAGACTGGAGTGCAATGGTGCGATCTCGGCTCACTGCAACCTCTGCCACCCGGGTTCAAGTGATTCTCCTGCTTCAGCCTTCCGAGTAGCTGGGATTACAGGAGCCCACCACCATGGCCAGCTAATTTTTGTATTTTTAGTAGAGACGGGTTGGCCAGGCTGTTCTCCAACGCCTGACCTCAGGTGATCCGCCCGCCTCGGCCTCCCAAAGTGCTGGGATTACAAGCGTGAGCCACCGCGCAGGGCGAAAGTAGGTTGTTTTCAATGAAAGACATTCCTGAGCAGCGATGGGCTTGTAGCAGCCTGATCTCCCTGTTACCCCAACGCCTGTTCCAGCCATCAGCAAGTCCTCGGAGTGGCCCTGACCCTCCTGAGACCTGAGCAGCCCAGGGAGAAGACACAGGGATCGATTCCAATCTAGCAAGCGGATCCAGGCACCCGCTAGCCCTGCACAGATCAATGCGTCCTGTTCCAGGCAGGGAGGGCGTGAGAGACCCGGGCTGGGGTCTTAAGCATGGCTGGGTTCTCCTGGGAGAGGGATAGGGGGATTGCGATAGAGAGAGACGGAGGCAGGGAACTCTGGGGGAAGGGAAGCAAAGCTAGGATACCCTGGGGGTAGGGGCGTTGGGCCTGAAGGTTCCCCCCAACCCAGGGATGGGGTTGGGGAAACCAGAGACATAAGGGAGGGGCTCAGGGCTTCTCTTTTCTCCAAGGAACCTCAGTGTGCAAGGCTGACTATATTTTTTGAGTCCGAGATTCAAGCCACAGGGAAGATGCCGAGAACTGGCGAAATCCATTATCCGAATGAGGGGACGGGCAGGGTGAGGAAGGCGGGTTCTGCCACCCTCAGCTCAGCCTGCCCCGCCTGGGAAACGCGGAAGGTGGAAGTGGCCTGAGGCTGGGGTGGCCGGGAAGTGGCGGGCGCCCCCCAGTGGCCGGCTAGGAGGACGGCACAGGTGCTCGGGAAGAGTGACGTTGTCATTTGTTCGAACAATTCCAAATTCTATGTTTATTTATCATCCTCCTTTATATTTATCCTCCACCACATTCTTTTACATGAGATCACTGTAACTCATTATGAGAATTAAGATCCCAACATCTTAGTGACACCATCTCATAAGCCACCAAGCCGGTCCCCAACTGGCATCTTTACCCCAGATGTAACCCTCTACTCTGTCCTCTGGCTGCCCCTGGGCAACATTCACACATGATGTCATCTGCAGAGGAGGAGAATGGGGAGAGGAGAGGAGAGGGAGGGAGAAGGAAGGAGAGAAGCAAAGGGACAAAGTAGAGGAAGAGCGAAGCCACCAGCTCAGGAAAGGGAGGACTCTGGGGACCCTGACGTGAGTCCTCCCCAGCCCCAAACTCAAGATCTGGAAATCAGGTCCCTGTAACCCGCTCTGTGGAGATAAGGAGGCTGGACAAATCCCCTCCCTTGGGGACCTGAGAGGCTGTAACATGTCTGCCCCCACCCACTGCTTGGGCAGGGGTAGGAGCTGGGGTATAGCCCTGGCGGGAAGGGAGGGCAGGAGGCGCTCAGGGTGAAGACACCAACTCACAAGCCCACAGGACATGGGGCTAGGCAGGGCAGCAGGAGGGGAGCATAGAGACAGTTGGAAGGGTGGAGGACCTGCCTTAGGCCACACCCATGCACACACACAAACACGCAGCATGAGGCTCCCCCAGTCCCTCCTCTGCAGCCAATGCTACAGGAGCCCAAGTCAGCCAGGAGGAGCCCCGAGGCACTGCCACCTTCGATTGTGCCTGACGACTCCATCCTGCTGGGTGCCTGCTGCAGTCGGGAAGCACACTGTGTGCTTGGAGGTTGGAGGCCAGAGGACAAAGGTCAACCGGGACCAGATATGCCTCAAGCTAGGCAGAACCCGAACTCTGGGAACCCGAATCAGGAGAGGGGATCCTTTGCTTCCCCTGCTAGTGAAGGAATCGGCCTCCCTGTCCCTGGGTGCCCCTGGCTCTGCCTTCCTCATGTGCCCATACTCCTCAGTCTCTGCTGGCTGGCTGTGGGTCCTTGGAGCAGAAGCCCATCTGTGTCTGTTTTCTAAAGCCATCTTTTCCGCCCCATACCACAGCAACCAAAGTCATTTTCCAGGCAATTGCCTTTCTGTAAACATTCCTGTGTAATATCCCCCCAAATTGCTAATACCCAGCGCCCTGTTGAGTCTCCCTGTCACTCCAACTAGAGCCTCGGAGATGGGAGCGTGTGATGGGGCAAGGGCGATGGGGGGAAGGAGGCAGCTGGACTGAGGATTGGAGACAGGGGGCTCCTGCCTAGCTCCTGGCACAGAGGGAGGGCCAGAAACTCTGCACCTCCCCACGGTGATCCCCACTCCCTGCCAGCCCAACCCCACCCCCTGAATGTCAGGCTGCAGTTCAGGAGAGTCTGCCTGGACTAGGAGGGAAGAGAGAGAGGAAGGGGGAAGGCAGCCCACTGGACAGAAGGCCTGAGACAGGGCCTGGGAGGAGAAGGAGCTGAGTTGAAGGCATGGAGGAGATGGCTAGAAAATAAAGACTCCTGGTGACTGGGGCAGGGCACTAGGGACATGGAGCAAGGCCAGGCAAGTTGTCTTCAAGGAATACCAGCTCCCCTCTCCGCCAAGGGTGACAAGGAGGACAAAGAAGAGGGTTGAGGCCAGGGGAATCGAGGCCATCCCCCCAGCGTGGGCCCTGCCCACTCCCTGGGCACTGTAGTGGATGGGGGCGGGGGGAGATGGACAAGGCAAAAGGTGTCAGGTGGTTCTTGGCAGGTGACACATCTGTTGCCCCCTCCTCCACCTCCCAGCCCTGATCTATAAAGCCACTATGGAGAAGGGTCTGGAGCAGGCCGATTCTCCTCACCATACAGTAAGGGAAACTGAGGCTCAGGGAGGTTGAGTGATCTAACCTGAGTCACCACATGGACTCCCTTCCCCAGGGCTGGGGGTAAGAAGGGAGACTAGGACTGTGGCCTATGACCCTGTGGTCTCTTCCATCCCCCTGCCCAGGGAATCCCGCCACCCCCTTTCCAAGCTCCACAGAAGCTCGGCATCCGATGGGATGGGGGATGATGGAGCCCTGGAGGGAGCTGGGAGCAGAGGTGATGCAAAGGGAGGCTGGGGAGGGTGCAAGGCACTGCCAGTCACGGCTTTGTGCAGGTAGAAAAACACAAACCAATTTGTGCAGATTTAAAATCCACTGAAGGCCACTTAGTTGGTAAACGAGTCAGAATCTAATTAAAGGACCTCTTCGAGGCTGGGGGAAGGTGCTGACACCTGCCTAGGAGGAGCGGTGAGGCTGGGGGCCTGGGCCCTGGCTGCTACTGGTGGAGCTGCTGGGGCTTTCCATGCGGAGGGCAGATTTGAGGGGGTCAAGCTCCCTGTGGGTGGGCGCCCAGGGAGGGGGGCAGGCATCAGATGCTTCCCCAGCCCAGCTCTTCCTCCTTGCCCATCCCAGGCTGACTGCGTCCACTTGCACAGACCTGGGCGCTCCCAGGGCAGGACCCTCACCTCCTCCCTCAGACTGGGGCCTCCCTTATGGCAGAGGGGCCATTCCACCCTGAAGGGCAGAATTGGGTGGGGTGAGGAGGCCCACCAACCACATCAGGAGTGGGGTGGGGTCCTGGGGACACTCAAAGATCCCAGGCTTGGCCTCGGTGCCACCTCCACCCATTGCACTGGCTCTGCGTGGCTGTGGAGTCCTTGCTTCCTTCTGCTTGCAGCTGTCCCTCCCCCAGGGCCCCAGGCCACACAGCACAGCAGCTCTCAGACCCTGGTGGTGAGGTGGGGCCTCCCCTCAGCTCTCATCTCTCAGGAAGAGGTGGCCCCCTCCTTACCCTCCCTGTGTTGGGAAACCACAGTGCGCTCTCTCCAGCCAGATGCCTTTCCCAGGCAGGAAACCAATGCCCAGAGAACAAGCCTGACCCAATCTGCAGGAGCTGAAGGCAGAGCCCAAAGTGGAACCCAGGGGTCCTGGCCCTCAGGGACAAGGATTTTTCCATTCCACGATGCCACTTCCCAGAAAGCAGCTGCCTGGGGAGCCCCTCTCTAGGCCACAGGCCCCAGGAGGACACAGACTAACAACCTCCTTAGGAAGGATCAGCAGCAAGGCAGAAACACCACAGCAGCCCGGCTGACAGGGAGAAAAGCTGGGGCCCAGGGCCCAGTAATGCCTCCAGCCCAGGGGGATGCTCACCACACAGAAATCAGGGTTCCCACAGGGCATCCCAACTGCACGTTCAGACAAGACTCCTCGTCCTTGCAAAATATGCAAATCAGCCCCTTGCCCAGAATTCCAGATATACAACCCCCCTTCTTCCCCCCGCCCCTCCTCTCTCACACACAGCAGGCAAATCTGTGATATTACCAAAAACCACTGCATCCACTGACTAGTTATGTGACCTTAAGTAGGTCAGGGGACGCTCAGAGCTTCAGTCATCTCATTCGCTTTAAAAAAAAAGAAGAAGAAGAAGCAGAAGCAGAAGCTAATAACAGGCAACAGGCAACAGGCATGCAGACTGCAGACCCCGGGTGAGCAGAGTCAGTTCCTTCTGATCTACCCTGGAGCCCGATTTCCTTCCACCCACTGTCAGAGTTGTATCAGACCCAGGACTGTGGGATTGTGATTTTTGGCTTCTAATGAAGATCTGGCTAATTGGCTTCCCTGGGAAGGAAGGGGGCAGAGATACGGAGGGCAGCATGTCACCCCCAGTCTGAAGCTGGAGTTGGAAAGGCTGAGAACAGCCCTGGCATGTGCCCACGCGGCGCTATGTTAACCAGCTAACTCCTGTGTGGCATCTCCGCTGCACACGCACCCAGGGAAGGTGTCCTGTCAGCTCCACATCTCCTTGGAGAGGCAGCCGAGGGGAACACAGGCCGAGCGGGAGGAGAGGAGAGCACACTGGAGGGTGGGAAGGGAGGAAGGCCAGCGCCTGTCCTCAGCTCTGCCGTCACTCTGAGGAGGCTGCCAGAGTGTCTTCTCCCCAAGGGGCACTCCAGCCTGAGTGCTGTGCCCCTCTGTGTGTGAAAGGGATCTTCCCCCCTCCCTGCAGCTGCCTCAGGCTGAAAGCATGCCCAGGGGGAAGCATCTTGTTTCCAGGGGAAGAGACTCCAATCTGTTGGAAGTGAGTGGTGGAAGCCCCACCCACCACCCTGCCTCCCCACAGGGAAGCATTTTCAACACCAAGTGCTCATCAACGGGCTCATCAATATCGGGCGGGAGACCCAGCCTTGCCCAGATGCCCTTGATATCCTCCTCAGCGACACCACCTTTCATGGGACAGGCTCTCCCTAGGAGGCCTTGTCCCAGCCCTATGACTCTAGCACTCAGACAGCTCCCTCGGCCTCTAGAACCAGCAGGATTCCTCCAGGTTCCCAGCACACACTCAGTCGCCCAGACACACACATCTGCTCACTCATGCTTCTACGTCAAACCTGTGCACCTTGGCATGCGCCCGACTGCCCAGTACTTGCTCACTGACATGGGCCCAGTCACAGCCTGCCTCACCAGCACCCTCCACCTGACCTCAGGTGATCCACCTGCCTCGGCCTCCCAAAGTGCTGGGCTTACAGGCGTGAGCCACCGTGCCCGACCATGATAACCACTCTTGAACACCCACACATATTCATGACAGTCTACATGCAGGGGTCTACATACCTAGGCCCACCAGGGTGCCCCACTCTGCCACCTTAGATGCCACACGGACAGGGAGGATGTCATGCCAGTCCACGCAGCTCATGCAGGGCATCTGGGGCTCGCTAAAGCGCCAGGTCGATGCATCTCCAGCTTGGGGTGAAAGACAGTGGGGACTTGCCCATCCTGAGTCCCTCATGGAGGCGACATCTTCAGCTCCTTTTCCACTTTGTCAGGTTCGGGGCTCCCTTGCTGAGGTGTTTACGCGATGTCTTAAAATACAGGAGTCGGCCCAGTAACCTCAAGGCCACCTCTGACCAATGCTTAGCCAACGGGGCGATGTTCATGAGTGAGACCCTCCTCTGGGACCCGGGTGCCTCCAGCCCTCATTCCACCTCTGTAGGTGCTCAGCGCCTCCACCAGGGCGAGGGGGCCGGAGGGCCTTTGCCCAGCTTCCAGCTCTGCTGATGGGGAAGGACAGGGCTGCTGGGACCCAAGGCTTAGCTCTCACCTCATGAGTTAATTTCTCCGCCACTCTACAAGCTAGCTAAGAACAAACAGCCGAATCTGCAACCCATGATTCTCTCTCCCTAGGGACACCCCGTTAGTATCCCGAGAGACTCTGGAGGATGGGGCGAGGGCAGCCTGGAGTTCACAGTTTGGAGAAGGCAGGAGACTTGGCAAGTCTGCTTGGCCTCTGGATCCAGGCAGTCTTTGGAAGCCAGGGCCTGGTCAGATAGCAGGCGCATCTTGTGCAAGTTCTCTTTGTTGTCTAACCTGAGCCCTCCCATCAGAGCAGCATCTGGGAAGGTGGAGCACAGGCTTCAAGGCAAGGGAAAAATAAACTGTCTCCCCTTCTGCGAAAGACACAAAGACTCCCATCCTCCCTTCTCCAATCCACACATCCATCTTGAGTGACGAGGTTTAAACGCAGCATCGGGCTTGCTGGAAGCCGTGGGAAACATGGACCAGCCATGAAATGATAACCACTCTTTTTCTTGAGACAGTCCCGCTCTGTCGCCCAGGCTGGAGTGCAGTGGTGCAATCTCGGCTCACTGCAAACCCCTCCTCCCGGGTTCAAGCAATTCTCCTGCCTCGGCCTCCTGAGTAGCTGGGACTACAGGCCCGTGCCACCACACCCGGCTAATTTTTGTATTCTTAGTAGAGACAAGGTTTCGCCATGTTGGCCAGGCTGGTCTCAAACTCCTGACTTCAGGTGATCTGCCCGCCTTGGCCTCCCTAAGTGCTGGGATTACAGGCGTGAGCCACTGCGCCCGGCCATGATAACCACCCTTGAACACCCACCCATATTCATGATGATCTGAAAGGGCTCGTGCAGCCATCGTTCTCTTCATTCTCACAGTCACCTTGTGAGGTTGCAAACCCCTTATTTTACAGGTGAAGAAACTGAGGCTCAGGAAGGAGTGACTTGTCCAAGGTCAGAGTTGATAAGTGGAAGAGGCTGATCTCAACTGCGGGGGTGCTTAGCCCATGTGCTTCTTCTTTCCCCTACACCCTGTTGCCCCTGACGAAGATGCTGATTCTGCCACCAGGTCATCTGTGAATACTCATCTAAGCCATTCCGCCAGAGCCCCACAGGTCCCCTCTGTCCTTCCTACACCCTAAGAAGAGAACACTGAAACAACCCTCCTTCCCAGCTAATCTTGGGCACCATCCACCCAGTCCTCTTAGGGGGAGTCTATTCCCCAGGGCTGGAGGAGAGGGAGGAAGCAGAGCCACCCCCAGATCACAGAAACCCGGGCTGGAAGTGGGGGTCCCACAGTCCTGAAAGACCTTCTGGGGGATCCACCTTTCCACAGCCCTCCTCGTAGCCTTCTTGTACCTACGCTGGATACGAAGCCCTCCCAGCCCCTGCCACAGGCTGTGCAGAGACAGAACTGCAAATCAGGAGCTCCAGCCAATCAGGTCTTGGATACTTCCAGGAATGGAGAACTCATTACATCCAAAGCACCAATCATCTTGTGGGGTTTCTCCTTCCTTAAAATGAGCCACAGTCTGTGCCCATGGCCCTCAGGGGAACCTGGGGGAAGGTCATGACCTCTCCCTTTGGAGCAGAGTGGAGGCTCCTGAACCGGAACCTTCTGTCATGAGCCCTCAGGTCCTTCCTGTGTGGCCCAGCCCCCCGGCCATCTGCACCCGCCCTTTGTTGGGTAAGCCCCATGTCACCACCCCTCTTGGCTGCTGGCCTTCAGAACTGCTCTGATGGTCCAGATGAGGTCTGAGCAGCACAGGTGACTCCTCTCTGCTTCTGTTACTAAAGTGCCTTCGCTAGCGCCCCTCCTGCCCACACAGCACATGTGCCAGGAAAAACAAATGCTCAGGGCCTAAGAGCCCTGTTCCAGGGCCAGAACACACCTTCCTCGCCTCCTGCTCCTGACTCTCAGGCCTCCCCCAGCCTCACACCTCAGGGGCCAGCCTGACTCCTCCCTCCTGGGAGGGGTGAAGTTCCTGGCCCAGTCAGCTGAAACTGCTCCTTCCAGTCACTTCCATTCGCTTTCTGGTGCCTGGCCTTGGTAATGTCACTTAAGGGGTCTGGTCTGAATCTTAGCACCTCCCAGCAACTATGCCCCTCAGAGCCCCAGCTCCAGACACAAAAGGGTGTGCCCAGGAGTCTGAGTGGGCAGCCTGCTCTCCCTGGAATTCTCTGGCTAGTGGCCTGAGGCCCAGGATGCCCCTGTCTGGCAGCCAGTCACTCTGAGAACTGGAAAACCACAAGCCCACATGATAATATCTGAGGTATATTAACCACACAGTGCTTCCTCCTTGCTAACCTACTTCCTCCTCCCTGCCCTGCTGCCAGAGGGCCCCAGGCTTGGAAGGAGAGGCTCCCCCACGCTCAGCTGCTTCCCTGCAAGTGCCCCATGTCTGCATCCCATGCTTGCGCAGTGGCTAATTCTGGTGTCTCATCAGACAGTAATTATGGGGGAATCAGCAGTGCCGTCATCTCTGCAGCTCGGCACCTGTCACCACGCCACCATCCCCAGGCTGCTGGGATGGGACCGGAAGCTGAGGGAGGGGGGGTGTGCTGGGGTGAGGGGCATCTGCACCTTTCCTGCCTCTGCAGCCCTCACTTCCCCACCCTGCCTCCCCAAGGTGAGCAGTGCACCTCAACCAGGTGGTCACCAGCCACACAAGTGCTCCCTGTTACCTGGGACAGGTACTGAAAGCAGGTGCCATGTGTCCCATGTATGCACCCCCATGACCAAACAGAACAGGCAGAAGGACACAGCAAGCCAAGGCTCAAATCTGACCTTGGCCACTTCCCATATGTGTGACCTTGAACAAATCATTTCGGTCCTCCAGGCCTCAGTTTCCCCAATGGCAAAATGGAAAAAATAGTGCCTCCCTTGTGAAGATGGGAAGAAATAAGACGTGTAAAGTATCTAGCACAGTGCCTGGCACATGTGTGATCATGTAGTCATTCAACAAACAATCCATACACAGCTACTTTAATGTGTTAGGCAACATGGGGATGCTAAGATGAATGAGATGATTTAGCAAGGATCACACTGTGGCTACACTGAGGCACAGGCTTTTTTTGTTGGGGGGGTTGGGGGGGCTGGTGGTGTTTGGTTTTATTTCTTTGAATTTTAATACCTCTAAGGAGCACAGGAAGTGAGGTAAGGAAGGGAGGGCTGCAGAGGTAGGAAGGCACCCCTCTCCTCACCACAGCCCCCACCATTCCCCATCATCCTCATGCATCGCTTCCCTCATTTGCTGCCCCTGAAGGTACTGAGTTTGCTGCCCCCACAAGCAAAAGTAGGCTAGTGGACTTAGTTATGTCCAGAACTGGTGATTGTTCAAAAAAGGTTACATTGGGAGCCACCAGAGGTTTGACAGTGCTCCAGGAGATCGCAGGGGCAAGCCCAGAGGCGGTTGTCGGGGAAGGGCATTTCAGGGAGGAGCAGGAATGGGAGCTGATGAAGAGGAGCCGAGCCGCAGAGGCAAAGGCCCACAGGGGAAGAGGCCAGACCCAAGGGGGAGCTGCTGGGGCCCCCACCTGGCTGCAGCACGGACTCCTCAGGAGGAACAGGGTGGGGAAGGAAGGTGATGAATCTCAGCGTGAATTCTCCATGGCATTGGGCCACAGAGGAGCCCTGCTGCCAGAGTGCAGAGAGTGAGGCAAAGGGGCACGAGGGAATGGGGCAAGACCCATACAAAGCTTCAGGTGAAGGCAGAGGAGAAGGGAGGGTGTAGGGCTGAGGCTGCCCTGCTAGAGACTGGGACTGTCTCTCTGACCTCAGGCATGCTACTTAACCCCTCAGGTCTGTCTGTCTCTTCCCCCACAAAACAGTCAGCAGCAGTGAGCTCACAGGACAGTTGTGAGGATGAAATGAACTAACGTTTGTACAATGCACAACCCAACATCTGGCTCCCAGGAAGCACCCAATAAATACTGGCCATCAGTGTTTTCATTATTACCAGTGATGATTTTTTTTCTCAAAACTCAGCAATGACTAAATGAGCCCCATCCCCTGAAAGCCCACAGAGGGAGCACAGGTCTCTTCTAACCAAAACCAGAGTCAACAGTGAGGGGCTGACCCCGGTGTCCACTACCATGGTAGCCTCCTCCCGACTCCCACCCCCTACACCCTCACTAGGCATTGCAATAATCCTGCATAGCACTCTTCCAAAACCCATCCACATCTTATTCCACTCTGGCTGGTAAAGCCAGGACAGGGGCTGCTTCACCTTTTTACAGAGGCAGAAAGTAAGTCTTGTAAGGTACTGAGCTCCCCATCACTGGGGGTATTCCAGAAAAGGGTGGGTGAAAGAGAACAACATTCAGGTCTCAGAGGCCCTTGCCCCGGCCCCCTCTGCCTGGTTCACTGCCCCTGAGACCACCCTGCAGGCGGAGCCTCTGCTGTTTGTGGAGGGAAGCGGGGGTAACTCACGCGAGCAAGGAGGGAAAGGGCTCCAATCTCAAGTCTCTCCGCGTTCTCCCGGCTTCTCCCGGCAGCAGCCAAGGATGGGGGAGGGAGGGGAGCAGTGTCGTTGCTCTTTTAGGAAAACGGTAATTTTAATTAAGAGGCAGACAAACGAGCGCTCTGCAGATTGTCTCAGAGCAAAGTTATTAAAAAGCCATCAAGGCGGCAGCAGCCACGGTGGCAAGGAGAGCTGCCTCCCCCAGCTGCCCACCCAGATTGTAGCTGAATAGCAGTTCAGAGAGCTGCAGAAAGGCTGGAGGACATGGAACCTGAAAATAGCCCCTCTCCTAAGAAGGCAGGGCAGCATACAGATAGTACCCAGGGTACAGCCTGCCCAACCCTGGGCAGCAGGTGGGGACGCAAAGGGCACCTGCAATTAGGCAGCCCCTGCTGTGGGCCAAGTCTGGGCCCATTACTACTTTTTCTTTACTGTTCTCAACAATGCTGCCTGGGAGGTGTTCCTGTACCACTTTACAGGCACAAACACTGAGGCTCAGAGAGGGAAAGTGGCTCGTCCAGGCTCACACAGCTAGGAAATGGCTGAAGTGGGGGTTTGAACCCAGGGCAGGCTGACTCTCAAGTCCAATGCTCCAGGCTGCTGGTCCTGGGCCCAGATTTTGGGGGGTGGCTTCCCCCGCCCATACACCCTCCTCCAGCCGGGCTCTGCCCATACACCCTCCTCCAGCCGGGCTCTTTGATGTCCTCTGAAACAGCCTCAGGAGCAGCCTAATAATGTTGCCCTTAGTCATCAAGGTCACTAGGGACTTGGAGGCCAAGTAACTGCTTGCTTGGCAGGGTCACATTAAGAGGGGACACTCTACAGGGACATAAAATTACAAAACAGCTTCCAGCAGGGGGAACAGGGGCAGATAGACAGAGGACAGCCCCCACAGCCAGGATATCTTCCAACTCTTCAACCTCCACTTGCTCAACACTTAGGCAAAGCATCCAGGAACCTATCTGCCTTGGTTGCTGTTAGACTCTGAGCCTAGCCCAGTGCCTGGCACAGAGAAAGTGTTCAATAAGTCTTTCCCCACCCCCCGACCCCGAGACAGAATCTTGCTCTGTTACCCAGGCTGGAGTGCAGTGGCGCAATCTCGGCTCACAGCAACCTCTGCTAATTTTTTGTATTTTTAGTAGAGATGGGGTTTCACCATGTTTGCCAGGCTGGTCTCGAACTCCTGACCTCATGATCCGCCTGCCTTGGCCTCCCAAAGTGCTGGGATTACAGGCATGAGCCACCGTGCCTGGCCTTCAATAAGTCTTTATTGAATAAATGGATGAATGGATGAACAAGCAAACAATTGAATAAATGAAACGAGATCACAAGTTTACATGTGACTGTAAGCTAAGCAAAACGGTCCCATCTTCTCCCATCCCCCACCCTCTGGGCATCGATGGAACATGGGCTTCCCCCCATAAGAGGTGCCCCTTGCTCCTGACCCCTCTCCCCAGGCCACAAGCCCCCTCAGCAGAGGATTCCCGCCTCTTCTCTTCACCCCAGCCCTAGCTTACATGGCGGCTTTGCAGCCCGCACACACGTACATGCACGCGTGCTTGTACACACACACTCACTTACATGCACACACGTGCACATACAGACATGTTCTCTACCAGCCAAAGTGCCCTCCCCAGAGTCAGGTATCTGCTGCCCCCTCCCCTGGCAAAGGCTGGGCCCACCAGGGATAGCCCCCCTCCGTTTCTGGCCCTCCAGGCTGGGGAGGAGCATCTGACTACGGAGAGCTGGTGGGAGGAGGAATCGTGGGGGGCCTCCCTCCTTCTGGCTTACTAACCTGGAGACTTTAAACAGAGGGAACAGAGTCCTGGAGGCTTCCCTCCCGCCGCACGCTGGAGCCCTGGGTGAGGGACAGGAAAGGAGGAAAGTCGTGAATGAATGCCCAGAAAGGCCCGGCTGCAGAGGAGCTGGAGAGAAGAGGGGGCCGGGCAGGGGCTCCCAAAGTGGGCCAGGTCAGGGGCAGGGCCATGGGCCATGGGGTTGGGGGAGGTGAAGCAGGTACAGAGCAAGGCAGAGCCTTAGGAGCTCTCCCTTTGGGGCCCCCCCAGGGCAGACAGGATAGAGATTGGGTGTCATAGGAAGAGCAGGGACTGAGGGGGTAGAGACACTGGTGGGAGACAGACAGGGGGACAAACAGCAGGACAACACAGAAAACACGGGGTCCCCAGAACTGGGTTCCCAGGATAGACAGCCAACAAGCCATGCCTGGTTCTCCACCCAGAAACAGGGGCAGACACTTTACTGAGGTGCCCAACCTAGACCCCAAATGATAGCCCGCCTGCCTCCCTCATGCAAGGTTATGCCATTCTGGAAGGTTGATGGGTTCAGGGTCAGAGAGGCTTACCATCATTGCCCTGGTGACAACCATCTCCCCAGCCTACGAGACCCCCATGTGCTCTACTCCCCACTAACCCTGAGAAAGCCCCCCTTCCCCTGTCTGTGTTAGAGGAGACAGGCATTCCCCACCCAAAAGGCACTCATAGGTTCCACACTGTGCTAGGGGCACAGACCTGCCTGAAGTCCTTCACCTAGCTACTGCCTCCACACCCCCAACCCTCAACCTGCCATGGCAGGGTCCCCTGCAGCTGTCCACCATGCCCCACCCTGCAGAGAAGTCCTTTCTAAACCTACTCCACCTCCCTCACGCTGCAATACCTATTAGCCTTGTACCCTGGGGCATGCAGCAGTAAGACCCTTCCTGCCTGGAGACACTGTGGCCAGCACCCACTCAGGCACAGCCCTCCCTTGGCTGGCTTAGACCCATCCATACCCACAACACGTCTGGCTACAAGTGTTCTCAGAGCCCCCTGCCAATCTCGTGGTTCCAATTTTCCCACCGATTACCTAAAACATCGACATCCCAGGGAGAAACAGCTGTTGGGACACGGACTGGGAGGAAATATTAAGAATGCTCACTAATGCGTCTAGCCCCAGAGGGCTTCCTGGATGAGGCGGTGGGAGGCACAGAAGGGAAGGCTTAGGAGCTCCAGCTTCCTTCTTACGACCAGCCCTAAGTGGCAGCTCCAGGGGCCCAGCCCCAGACAGGCTGAAGTGAGGATCTAGGTTTTCAAAAAATCTAAAGAGGTTTCTTATGTATGCCCTTTCCTCAGTGGAGAGTGGGCCCCATTCAATCATTCAGTCAGACAGAGGAAGAGGAGGAAGATAGATATGACTATTTATTGAATGTCTACTATGTGCCAGGAACTCTGCCTAAATTACCTCATATAATCCTACTACCCACTCTGTGAGGAAGCCACTGTTAATGCCCTTGATCTACAGAGATGGAAATTGAGCTTCAGAGAGGTGAAGCAACTTGCCCCAAACCACACAGCAAATGACTGTCAGGGCTGCGATTGCAGCCCAGAGCTGTCTGACTGCAGACCCTGAGCTCTTGACCCAGGAGCTAAACTGTCTCCTATCCACTCCCACCCCTCTCCCGGTCTTTGGTTATCTTCCTTTTGGTGGCCTCTGGGAAGTTCTGCCTAAAGTCTAACCTCTTTCTATTGGATGCTCCAGCAGAAATTATCTCCTATGGGCAATAAGGTAGAAGAGAAGATTTCTCTTCGGTCTCTGCCTCGTCCTAAGAGTGGGAGGCAGACTGTTCTAACCTCAGGCTGCCAGTGGACCAAGAGAGAGATGAGCCGTCAGGTTAAGGAGAGAGGTGGGTCTAGGATTTCCTGAGCTTCATCTTTAGGTGACTTCTGCCTCTCTAAGAGCCCCTTCCTGCCCCTCCCACTTCCAGGAGAGAGGAAGCTCCAGGAAGCCCCGCACAAGCCCCTTCTCGGTTTACCAACCAGAAGTTCCCATAGTGCCCAGGTAGAGGAGAGCCCAGAAGTTCTGGGGTGGACAAAGTGAGAGTCTGCGGCAGTCCCCACAGCCCTCGCCTCTCCACAGAGCCCTAACTTTCCATGGATAAGGGGGCTGGGGACAAGAATGGGGGACTCATCAGGCCAGCCTGGTCACTGGGTGGGGTGGAATAGGCAGGGGACGGCCCAGGAGAGAAGACAGCAAGGCCCACCCCAAGGGCTTCAAAGAGCCATGGAAGGCCTTCCCAACGAGCTGGGGTGGTTCATTCTTCCCATAAGAAGCAGAGGCTGGTGCCTGGAGTGATGTCTGCTGCGTATGCAATTATCATGCATCCTAGGGGTGAGGGGAGACTGCAGAACATGTCCCCCCTGCAATCTCCCCAGCTCTGCACAAACAGAAACAGCTAGGCTCCTTCTGTGGGGTCTCTGGGTCTGCGGTCTCTCTATAAGCTGAGTCTGGGGGCCCCTCTGTGGGCCCCTGGGTCTGGGGTCTCCAGCATGCTCTGCCAGCTGGAATGGAAAAGAAGCCAGTGCCCTGGAATGCGTGTGTTTGCAGAGATGAGGAAGGCAGGCATGAGAAAAACCCAACTCCCTTCCAGTCTTGGGTTACTCCACACCAGGACATGCAGGCAACCGAGGCAGGTGGCCAGGGCTACCGGGAGCCAGGATAAGGTTGTGGGGGAGCTGAGCCACCAGCTTGAAGTGCCTTGTGGAAGAAAACCCGAACTGGATTATAGTTCCCAGATGGAATGGAGTGTGGCAAAGCCAGTTCTGCTGGGGTGGGAGGAAAACAGTGAGTTTAGAATTCAGAGGACAGCTGAATCCTCTGGCCACTCCCTTCTCCATCCCCTGGGCTGGGAGGGCAGATGTAGGCAAGGTGTGCCTTCAGAACAGGAGGGGGAATGTCTGTAAGGCATGAGTGTGTGTGTGTGTATGTGTGTGTGCGTGTGTATGTATTCCAATATTCTCTTGGGCCAAATCTCCATTTTTTTTTCTTAGCTTAAGCTGGGAAACAGTCTTCCCACCCTCCATGTGGCAAAGCAATATTATCTCAAGGGAGAGGAGGTAGAGAGAGCCTCGGAGCTCTGGAAGGGAGCTTGAAGGTCCTCTAGTCCCCCCTCTTTTCTTATACCAAGGACACTGAAGACCAGAGGGGGCAACTAAATTGCCAAGGTCACACAGCAGTAGGAGAGACAGGCAAGCTGACTCCAGCCCAATGCTTGTTCTTTACAATTTACTTCTTTGCCCTAAGGAGCAGAGGAACAGCTTCTCTGTCTCCTCCTCTTCTCCCTCTCCCGCAGCACTGGATCCCTCCCCAGCAGGGGCCCCTGCACTCTGGCAACCACACCAGCCAAACTCCTCAGGATGCCCAAAGGTCATCTGAAAGGTCATGCTGACCAGTCCCCTGCCGCTAGGTCCAACACTAGTCTACGGGTGCTCACAGACCACTGTCATTGCGGTGAAAGATGCAAAAATACCACCGGAGCCTCCCATCCTGAAGTGGCCACATGCTGGGAGGTTTATCTTCCTATCTAACCTCGATTCCTCCTACTACAGCGTGGGCCTGCTTCCTCTCAAGCTGTCCTATGCAGAGATGGAGGCAGGGGGAGAAAAGCAGGTTTCCAGCCTCCACACCCTTATGTTTGCCCACCCCCAGCCGACAGGATGAGGGCAGGGTGTCCCTGGGTGGCTGGGCCCAAGCCCAGTGCATGCGTGGGGCCCGAAGGGTGGGATGAGGGAACAGCAGCCTGGGTATGGGGGAAACAGCTCTTCTAGGAATCGCCCCTCCAAGTCCTCATCCTCTGCAAAATCCTAACTAAGTCTCAGGCTTAGACTTCTCTAAGGATTATTATCTTCTCTGGGTTCAGAGATGTCTGTCCCCTATCCCCTCGTAATTGATTGTTTATTATCCCAACAATAAGTTGATTGTTTACTATATGTCCAGCACTGTGTGGGATGTTTTCATCTGTTGTTTCATTTAATCTTCACAGTAATTCCAGGATCAGAAATGAATCTGTCCCCTGGGACCGTCCTTCCTTAAGACTAAGTCTAACCTTGATCTCTCTTGCTGCATTTCCTCTGGCCCAGTCCTCCTTGGTGGCATTTTTGTTCCTGTCTTCAGATACTCTTCTCATGACTCAGTGGCCTACATGATCTTTTTCCAGGCTATCAACCTTTACCCAGCCCTGCCCCAGGAGCGGGTAGATATGTAGGTAAAAGCAACCAAGGCATGGGAAGAGGCTCTGGGGGAGGTCCCCAAAAGGTCAGGCAGGGCTGCTGGAGGTAGGGGCAGGACTAGGGTGGCAGGTTCTCCTCCCTCATAATGTCCATGACCCCTGCAGGGGGCCTGGGCCCCACCTTCTGTGTGGTAGCTAAGAGGACTCAGAGAGGCAATGAATGACCTAGTCCTTCTCAGTGACCATCTCTGAGGCCCAGGTTTCAGCACACACATCCCCAGAGCCCAGGGGAATGGGCAAAAGCAGGCAGGGGCACAAGGGCAGGACTTGCCATGGGTTGAGCCTGGGAGGTGAAGCCAGAGGAGGAGCTCTGACACCTGGCTAAGCTCCCGGCAGAGGGCTAGCAGGCCCTGGGAGGGTGCACAGCCTCAAGCCCCTCTGCCGGCTGCAGGATCAGGCCTCCGTGGGGTGCTGCACACCCCATCCTAGCCACAGGCAACTTTGGTGAAATCACCCACCACATGGCTTCTCTGTTTTGACCTTTTGGAGCAGGAGTGTGGATGGCAGGGGTCCCCTCGACTACAGCCATCCCCCTACCCTGCCCCCAGCATGGCTGGAACACAGGGGCCAGACTCACCTCCCCAGGGAATGCTCAGGCCCAGCTTTCACCCCTCTGGGAAATCGGAGCAGCAAAAGCATGGGCCAATGGGCAAGGGGAGTTGGAATGGTGGGTGGGACTCTGGGCCGGGTGTGGGCGGCACCCTCCCCCTTCAAGCAGGCACCATTAATATATGCAAAGCATATGCAAATCACCCAGAAGAGAGACACAACACCGCTGGAATGTCACAAGAGACCTTGGAGATCAGCCAGCCCACGCCCCCTCATTTCACAGGTGAGGAAAGAGGCCCGCGCTGGGATGGGACTTGCTCAAGGTCATGCAGACATCTGGGCACTGAGGAAGGATAAGAATGAGCTCTCTTGACTTAGTGCAGTGCTTTTTCCACCAGGGTCTTGTCTTTCTGCTGGGGGGTTTATAACATGGCAAAGGGGCCCCAGGGTGTGGATGGGGCTCCAGGCAGGCCCATCAGAGACATGGGTGGGAGATGGAGCTGAGGGGCTTCTTGGATGCCTCCCTTACCGCCTCTGCACCTGGAGATGGTCTGGTGGGTGTGAGGAGGGGCAGTGCAAGGGCAGCATAGCACCTGGGGGGCCGACGGTTGGAGGGGCGGGAGGCTGGAGGTAGGCAAGGAGAAATCTGAGGGGCAGGGCAGAAGAGCAGGGAACCTGGGGTGTTTGAGGCAGAGGAGGAAGAGCCCAATGTCAGGGCAAGGTGCCCGCTGTGGTGTGGGGAGGGGGATGGCGCCCTCAACACATACACACACACACACACACACACACACACACACACACACGCACACACGCACACACACACACACACATCCCTAAGTGCTCTGCAGCCCTTCCTGGACTCTGACAATTATGGCACCTGACAGACCATAATAGTTAACCCAGGCCCATCCCTTCTGAGGCCACTTCCCCGCCCCCAGCTTGGCTTCTCAACCTTTCAGACAGTCCTCGAAAGCAGGGCCAGAGCTGGGGAAAGGAAGGGGAGGCAGACAATGGGAGGGGTGGTCAGAGGGAGGAAGGGGGAGGCAGAAGAAGAGACCGGGGACAGGGTTAGAGAGAGAGACAGCAGGAAGGGCAGCGCAGGAGAAATTGACAGACTGGGAGCGGGAGGGGAGGAATGGGGATACGGAAAGGCACAGAGGAGAGATGGGGGAGGGGCGAAGACTGAGGGCATCCAGGGGAGCGCTCTGGAGCCCAGATATGGGGTAGAGGAACCCTGACCCCGAGGTTCTAGGCTGCTTGGCAGGAATTGGGGACCATGCCCCTGCCCCTCTGCCCACCTCCCCAGAAACTCCCCTGGCTGTCAGGAACTCAGTCCTCCCTCCTTCACTGCCTCCCTCCCTTCCTCCCTCGGGGCAGCCACTGCTTCCCAGCCAAATCCGAAGCCTTCATCTCTGCTTCTCAGAGCTTGGAATGAAAGAAGGGGAAGCAAGTACAGCCCTCAAACCCGCTGACGGCCAGATTTTTATTATCTTTGCTCGAATGGGCCCTAGGAAGCCAATGAGGGATTCTTCAAAGAGCATCTGAGTGCCTCATTGAAGCCTGCACCTGCACCAGCCCACCCACGGCAGGCAGCCAGGACTTGGGGGGCACAACCTGTCCCCCACCCCCCACAAATCCTAGAGTCCAGAGCCTCGGCTACCAGGAGCCTCACCCTCAGCAGCTTGTGTCCAAGCAGGGGTCCCTAGGTCAGGAAACCAGGCTTAAAGCTAGACTAAGGTCTGCTGGGCCTCTGAGGCAGTCTCTGTCCCTCTCTGTGCCTCAAGGACATAAATGAAGAAAGAAAACAGATTTCCTTGCCAGGGTTTGGAGGAGATAAATGCTTGGGATTCCTCGAAAGAGCAGCTTTTATGGCAAGCCCTGGATCCTTCCCCTGAACTCCCTGCCTGCCCAGCACCCACAGGCCCCTTTGCAAGAGCACCCCCCACCACAGCTGCCTCTTCATGTGCCCCAGGCCTGCTACCCAGGATGACAGACGCCATGAACTGTTCTTTCTTGAGCCCCAAACTCAGCTCCCTCAGTTCAAATCCTCAACACTGTCTCCCCTCTTTCCCCAAAACCTAACCTGGGGTGGGGGTGGGGGCTCAACAAACTGGGTACTTCAAAGAGCCCAGCCGCCTCCCTCCTAAGCACTTCCAGGGCTGGGGTTTTGGCAGAGAATTCCAAGGTTGGCATAGGCAGATGGCAGCCATGCCACCCCCACCCTCTAGCTCTGACCACACTGTCGATGCCCACAACCAAAGAAGGAATCAATGGTTCTAATTAAACCCTTTTTCCAGGGTGGGTCCCTGGCGAGAGAGAGGGAAGAGGGAGAGAGAGGAGGAGAGAGAGAGAGAGGGAGACAGCGAGAGCGCATCAGAGAGGCCCTGCATCCCAGTGCCCAACCCAGTATCCTGCACATCTTTAAGATGCCTGGAACCCAGCGGGGATGA
Source organism: Nomascus leucogenys (assembly GCF_006542625.1). Classification (NCBI taxonomy): domain Eukaryota; kingdom Metazoa; phylum Chordata; class Mammalia; order Primates; family Hylobatidae; genus Nomascus; species Nomascus leucogenys. Next base: position 33,195,749 of record NC_044399.1, on the reverse strand, counting down.
GGCCACGCAGACCCCAGACCCTCTGCATTAGGCAAGGAGGCAAGTAGAGGGGCAGGGGAAAGCCTGGGGTGGGGGTAGCCCTTTGAGGGGTTCATTCTAGCGACCCTTCCCCTAGTGGAGCATCCCCCTCCACTCAGCACTCCCCGAGGACCACAGTTGCCTTTTCCAGATAGAGCTCCAGGGCACAGACAGTGGGAGCCAGAAGGGGGATTTGTGCCTCCATCCCAGCCTTGAGGGTCATCACAGAGAACCAGCCATCGTGGAAAGGGCAGAAGAAGAAGGAATTGTTGTGGGGGGACTGGACAAAGACCCTCTTGTCCCCAAGGCAGGGTGGCAGGAAGCCAGGGCAAAGCCTTTGCACTTGCTGCCAATGGTGCCTGGGTGCCAGGCAGTCTGGGTGGGGATAGTGGGGTGGGGGGGGTGGTGGATCTTATTCTTGGAACCCCTCCCCTTACGCCCAGAGCCCTCACCCCATCCCTTGCTTCTACCCCAGGCCACCAGCTAAGTCTCTGTCCCCAGCAACTCTCAGCTTGCCTGGAGCACTCCTTCCTGTGTGAATGTTCCTTCCCATGTCCCTGACACCTGTATGGAGTGGCCCATCACCAACCAGAACCAGCAAAACCCCTCAAATTCAACATAGCTGCTCCCCACATACAACCACACCAGAAACCACCACCATCACAGCTGCCACCAGTGGCGACAGCCTCACAATCTCCATCAAATGCATCATCAATTTTTAAAGACCAACAAGAGGGAAAGGGATGGGAATAAGAGAAACTGAGGCACAGAATTAGACAGCAAAGCAGTTGGCTCAAGGTCACCCAGACCAAGATACCAAGGATCGGGAAGCAGGTATCCTGACGACCCCCCAAAAGTGCTCAAACCCCACCCAAAGGAACATTCAGGCCCACAAACCTGGAAGTCTGGTCAGCTTCCCTCATTCCCAAGCCTCACCTGTTTCTCCCTTCCCCAAAACAGACAGCAGCTCCTCCATCTCCTTTGGAAAGGCTGCTGCCAGAAACCCCCACCCCCAGCTCGGGGAGCCCACTTTCCTTAAAGTTGGGGTGCTGCAGGACCTCCTTGTCCCACAACATTTGAGGAGAGGGGCTGGGAAGATCCCCTTCCTTGCATAATTCCCCGCGCCTACTCACCTGGCTCCCCTCGGCCCCCAGGGTCCCTCGGTCCAGCCTCCTCCCTGGGAGAGCGGGCTCTGCCCTCCGCCGTCCTCTCCCACCAGGCCAGGGCAAAGCGCCGGAGGCACTGCCAGGGCTGCATGGGGAGGCGTGGGGCTGGGGGGCGCGCACCAGCAGCCGCACACGCCCCGCCGGGCCCTGACAGCCGAGCTGCGGAGGCACCCGGCCTGTCCCCTCTGCTTCCACCAGCATCCTGCTGCCCCCACCGACAGGACTCGGAGCTGGCCCGGGAGCTTCTGACGTAGCAGGGGGGTGCGTGGGAGGGGAGGGGGGGCCACGGTGCGTCCCCTTCCCAGCCCCACCCTCCACCCCTCAGCCGCCTGCCTTCCCTATCTTCTCACTCACCCTAGATGCCCTCCCCAGCTGGGGGCGCCCTCCCCTGCCCTCTGGCCTCTGCAGGGGGAGGGGTTAAGATCAAACAGCCCCTCCCTAAACCCCTCCCTCTCGTGGCCCTCCCTACCCGCTGGTAGAGCGGGGAGCTGCTCCCCAGTTTCTGCAACTGCTTCTGAGGCTCAGAGGTCTCCAGGGCTAGGGCCTCGAGGTGCGGGGAGGGGGGGTGTGTGGAATACAGGCTTGTATCCTGGCAACGCGGCCAACCCCAGAACGCACTCATCCCCTTCCCTCCCTGGAAGCTGGCGCAAAGGGCCCACCACCACCATCCTAGCCCGCGCACCCCCTTCTGGGAGCTGGGGGAGGGAGGCCTTTGATGCACCCCTCACTTCTCCATCCCCTTCCCCTCCCCTGCATCCTCCTCTTCCCCCACCTTGGATGGACGCCCTCCTCCCCCCACCCTCCTCACCATCCATCCCCCTTCTTCTTCTCCTCACCCCTCCCCCTCCACACAAGCCCCTTTACAGTTGAACCCCTCTGGCCCCCACCCCGGGGCGTCATGAGGCCCTCCCCACCCAGTCTCCTGCCTCGCCACCCTGCCCCCTTCTCTGGTCCCAGCACTCCTCTTGCCCGGGTCCTTCTCCCAAGATCGGCGCACAGCGGTCCCCTGCCCCCCACACACCTGCGCCCCAGCATCCCTCGCCCCGCCGGCCACCGCCTCCCCGGCCCGGCCGCCGCCCCCGCCCCCGGCCGAGGGGGAAAACACACAAAGAAAACAGAAATACCTTCCACTTAAGCATGGAGGCACATTAGGGAGGAGAGAGACAGGGACATGCCTTGGGACGGAGCGTTCCCCATCGGGCGGGGGCGCGGGGGGCGGGGGCCCCGGGCCGGCCTGCCTGGCGCTCGCCCTCTCGCCGCCTTGCGGGCTCCTCGCTCGGCCCCAGCCCCGGGGCGCGGTGCCAGGCGGGCGGGCCGGGGGCGCGGGCCCCGCCGGGGTGGACCAGCTGGGAGGGCGCTGGCGGTCGGGCGTGTGGGTGCGCGCGCGCGCGGGCGTGTCACCGAGTGTGCGAGAGCGAGTGTGTGTGTGTGTGTGTGTGAGTGTGTGTGCGCGCGCGCGCGCGCTGGCGCGGGTGTGTCACTGCGGGCGGGCGCGCGCGCGGCACGGGCGCGCGCGTGTGGCCGGAACGTACAAAGGGCCGCCCGGGGCGGCGGGGCGGGGCGGGGGCGGGGGAGGGGAGGGGGCACTGCGCCTTCTCGCGCCCTCCAGCTTCACCGCGGGATCCCGCAGCGCGCGGCCGGGGCCGGGCGCGGGGCGCGCTCACTCTCTCTTTCCCGCGCCACCTGCTTCGTCCCACCCCAAGTAGTCTTCGCGCCACGATAGAGACAAATACATTGACCAGGGACCGGCTCGGAGGAGGCACCCGGGGGAGCGGGGACACTTGGAGGGTGGAGGACTCCTGGGTCTCCAAGCCCGGGCGCACCTAAGGATGGATAGGCTCTCGGGGCTGGGTGGGGAGGCGGGGCGGCGAGACTGGGGCTCCCTTCAGCCAAGGTGACCTCGGAAACCAACAGCCGCCCCATGCCAGGAGCGCCCGGATCCTCTGCTTCTGCCGCACGACCCCTCACCCCAGCGCGCCTAGACGCGGCTCGGTCAGAAGGTCTGGGCTCCCCGGCGCCCCCTGCCGGGCCGCCTCGTGGCCCCGGCTCCGGGTTGAGGCCCCTCCTGCAGGCGTGCGCGGGAACTGCAGGCAGGTCCGCGCCCCTCCGGCCAGTGAGACCCCACCGTAGGACGCTCCAGCGACGGTCCCTGCTCACGCCTTGCTTGGCGGCGCCACTGCCGCCTCTACTGCAGCCCGCAGAGCACTAGCTCGGCTCCACCCTGCCGTCCCCCGCCCCTCCGCGTCCCACCTTCGTTGGCCTACCTGTTGGCTCCGCAGACTTCTCCAGCGCTGACCCAGTCCCAGGCCCGCGCCCACACCTCGTGCTCCAGCGGCCCCCTCCCTCCCTCGCTTCGATGCTCTGGCCAGTCCCTTCTCTCTCAAGCTTTCTTGGGGAGGAGAAGGTGGGCTGAGTCCCCTGTCCCTTTTATTTACTTCCGGCGTTTCCAAAAGCAGTTTAGGTGAGCAAGAGAGGGGACACAGTACTTCTATTCGCTATGGGCCATCAGGCAGAGTGGCAGGCAGGCAGAGAGCCCAGGAGAGGAGACCCCACCCCAAGTGGCCCAAATGACAAACCGGTTTCCCCACTTCCTGGTCTACCCAGTTGCAACCTTAATCTGGGCTCTCCCAATTTCCTGTCCACCCCCAGGCCTGCCCCTGAGCCAACCACATTCCCAGCTAGGGACAAGGTCCCAGATTCCCCTTAGAGATAAATAACCAATTGCAGTAACTCAGATGCCAGGGCCAGGACCAGAGGAGAGGCCCTTCCCAGCTCCAGCGGGACAGATCAGGAGGACAGCCAAGAGCTGTGTCCTGAACACACAGTCTGGGCACACGACCCCAGCGGCAAGCACCCTGACTTCTTCCCTCCTGGGCCAACTGCCTCTCCCTCTGCCAACTGGATGGTGCCCATCTTTTGGCCTCTGAGCGCACAGTGGGCATCCATCCAGTGCCCTGCCTGGCTGCCTGCCCAGGATGGGCATGGGAGGCAGCAGGCTCTGTGTGGGGGAGGCTCAGGGGAGGCAGGGGTAGCTTCCCCTCAGCACACGGACACCACCTCCCAAGCGGCTGGGAGCCCAGAGCTCTGGCACACGTCACTCCTCCATTCAGATTCCTCACCCACGGACTGCACAGCACTCCTGCCCTTCACCTGCCCCCACCCAGATTCCCCCCAAGGGACAAGATTTCTTCCCTCCCCCACTTTGTGCCTAAGGGGAAGAAAATCAGCAGGTGCTCTACCCATAATCTCTAATTTAACCCTTTCAACAGCCTGATGGAAGTGAGCATTTTCAACCCCCTATCAGAGAGATATAGCCAATTGCCCAATGTAAGAGCAGCAAAGTTGAAATTCAAACCTACATCTGCTTTATGTCAAAGCTCCCTGCCTTTCTTCTATCACCATCGTCTCATAACCCCGTGGGCCGCCACAGCAGGGACAACCTCTGGGACACAAAATCTCATAACCATACAGTTGTTAGAAGAGAACTGGGATCAGGAATGTGGCTGAAGTTAAGATGTATAGCCATGCCATAATCAGGAAGGAGACAGGGATCTGGTCCTACTGTGGAGAGAGTGACCTGAGGCATTACCTCTAGTCAACAATTGAAAAGATGCTTGTGCCATCGAGTGGAGATTTGCCTGCCCAACCCCACTGGCTTGGGGTGGGGTGGGAAAGGTTCTGTGATGCAGCCCCCAGGGATTGGGAACAGTTCCAAAGGTGTCAGCAGAACGAAGCATCCATTTTTACCCGCCCTAAGGTAAGCTCGCTCATCATGAAGGCCACCTCCATAGTGAGGAGCTTAAATCAGATTTATGTAATATTTTTAATTTGTATAGCTCACCTTTTAATGATGAATCTTCAGCATTTCTGATCATCTTCATGGCTGTCAGCTCATTTGAGAACCTTCCGCCCTCTCCTCCCCAAAGATGCTTTGTCCACACCCACCCCGTCCAGCTGACTCCATGGGTCCCCTGGAGGGGTGAGAAGGGATACAGCTCCCTGAATAGAACCCAAGGTCCCAAGGCTGAAAGCCAGAGGACAGATGGCCTGGCACCATCACCCCTCATTGACCCCAAGAAAAATAGGTGCCTTTCCCTCCTCCCACCAGGTCTCAAAAGGAGGGGTTCCTGGTGGAGAGAGAAGGCTGGGGACACCATCTCCACTGATCAGGGCAAAAGCAACACAGGTATTACTTCAGCTGAGAGACGAGAATTGCTCCTGTAAGCTGGCATGGTGCCCAGGCACAACCAATTTGCCAGCTGCCTCCACCTGAGATGCCTCAGGTGCCACCCCGCCCCCGCTCTCATTCCTCAACAGGTAACTTCCCTCTGGTCCTCCTCCCTTGTGCCTCTGGCAGTGTATTTGGTGGGGAGGGGGCAGCTGGCATGTTTGGGGCTTGGAACAGCAGATCCTAACCACTCACCTTGCCTCCCCAAACATCCCACCCAGCCCTCACCTGTTCCTGGGAGCTTGCAAGAGAGAGGTTATAGGGGTGCACCCCAAAGGAGAGAATTCTCAGCCTTGCCTCTCCTTCCCCAAGATGCAATAGGAACAGGGGTTGCATCTAGACAAACATCTGGGCAGGCAAAGGGAGATGGGCTTTGGGGTGGGCAGAGAAGGGCGTCTGGGCCTCTAGGAGAAGGCACAGGGAAAAGGTGATGTGGAAATAATTGCTGGGACACCCCAAACTGGTCACTCTGCTGCTTTGGAGCACCCCCAGCCCAGTATCCTTGAGAAAGCCCCCGTCCGTGGGGCTGTTGTCTGGCCAGGCATTTCATGAGACCCCAAGGAACCATCCACATTCCACTAAGGGTGGCCTGCAGACAGTGAGGGCCTGGGGACCTGGTCCTATTCTGGGGCAAGTAACCAGGGGCAATGACCTGGCACCTGGGGCACAAGAGGGGTGGGGGAGAAGCCAAGGAGGAGGAGGGTGCTTCCCCCTGCCCTAGGCCTGCATCTGGGGCTTTCTGAACACAGCCTGGTCTCCCAGAGCCCCTAAACCTCCCTTCTCACATTCCTCGCCCTCCTGCTCCTCCCACTCCATAGGGGAGGAGTGAGTGGCAGTAAATTTCTAAAGACCCTCCCCGCTTCCCTGCTTGTTATTGTAATGAATGCTAACGATGCTCCCTAATTGATGCCCTCATTAGCACATCAAACCCGCTTTCTGAAGAATGGAGAGAGAAAGTGGAGGCAGGTTCTCTGGGGTTGAAGCTGTAGCCAGCTTCCTCCAGAGAACCTTATGCCATTGCTTCTGGCAGGGAGGGACCAGTGTAGGGGCTTGGAGTGAAAAGCCGAGGTGTTCCCCTCCCAGTGGGAATTTCCTAAGCACAAGGCTCTCTTCCCTGTCAGATGGCAAGGGTTCCATCTGTCCCATCAGACTGGGAGCTCCTTGAGTCAGGCACCTTGCCCCCCTCATTAAGCCAGGGCTCCCCCTATGGTAGGGCAGTGGCTCTCAAAGTAATTGGAAAAGCCCAATCGCCTGGAGGGCATGTTAAACCAGGGATTGCTGCCCGCCCCCCAAGGTCTCAGATTCAACAGATTTGAGGAGGGGTCTGAGAATTTGCATTTCTTTTTTCTTTTCTTTTCTTTTCTTTTTTTTTTTTTTTTTTTGAGATGGAGTCTCACTCTGTCACCCAGGCTGGAGAGTGCAGTGGCTCGATCTCGGCTCACTGAAACCTCTGCCTCCCAGGCTGAAGCGATTCTCCTTCCTCAGCCTCCCGAGTAGCTGGGATTATAGGCGCCCGCCACAACGCCCGGCTAATTTTTGTATTTTTAGTAGAGACCAGGTTTCACCATGTTGGCCAGGCTGGTCTTGAACTCCTGACCTCAGGTGATCCACCCACCTCAGCATCCCAAAGTGCTGGGATTACAGGCGTGAGCCACTGCGCCCGGCCCCGCCCCGACAATTTTTTTTTTTTTTTTTTTTTTTGAGATGGAGTTTCACTTTTGTTGCCCAAGCTGGAGACCAGAACTGGATGCCTGATCCCCTGCTGTGTGCCAGGTCCATGCTCGGTGCTGCTGATGCCAGTGGATCTCCCTTCTCTGTAGGAGGGGAGAATAACAGCAAGGGAGAGGGTTCCTAGCACCCACCTCACTCTGGGTGACCTCCCAGGGCCTAAGTGGGGAGAGGGGCTTGTGGCTACAGTCCATGAGCATGCGTGCAGCTCCCTACCTCCTCCCTTCCCACTTGGTCCCCTAGGCATAAGAATTGTCGGGATGGGGCTGGACGCAGTGCTCACCCCTGTAATCCCAGCACTTTGGGAAGCCCAGGCAGGCAGATCACCTGAGGTCAGAAGTTCGAGACCAGACTGGCTAATATGGTGAAACCCTGTTTCTACTAAAAATACAAAAAATTAGTTGGGCATGGTGTCAGGTGCCTGTAATCCCAACTACTCGGGAGGCTGAGGCAGGAGAATCACTTGAACCTGGGAGGCGGAGGTTGCAGTGAGCTGAGATCGCGCCATTGCACTCCAGCTTGGGCAACAAAAGTGAAACTCCATCTCAAAAAAAAAAAAAAAAGAAGAATTGTCGGGGTGGGGCCGGGCGAGGTGGCTCACACTGGGTGAGGTGGCTCACACCTGTAATCCCAGCACTTTGGGAGGCCGAGGCAGGTGGATCACCTGAGGTCAGGAGTTGAGACCAGCCTGGTCAACATGGCGAAACCCCGTCTCTACTAAAAATTCAAATATTAGCCGGGCGTGGTGGCACACGCCTGTAAGCCCAGCTACTCGGGAGGCCGAGGCACGAGAATCACTTGAACCCAGGAGGCAGAAGTTACAGTGAGCCGAGATCGCACCACTGCACTCCAGCCTGGGTGACACAGCAAGACTTTTTCTCAAAAAACAAACAAACAAAAAAGAATTGCCTGGGTGGGTGGGTGAGTGAACTGCAACCTTAGTGCTCTAGTTGGGGGAGGAGGGAGAGAGGAGACTGGAGCTGCAGTGAAGAGATGGAGGATGAGGGGAAGGGGCAAACAGAAGTGGGATGAAGAGAAGATGAGAGGTGGAGAAAAACAGAAGAGAAGGGAAGAAGAGGGGAAGCAGGAGGGAGGGAGGGGAGGAAAGAGAGAAGAAGAGAGGGAGGGATGTAGGGAGAGATGGAAAGAGTGAAAGAAGGCCTAGGACAGGGAAAGGGAAAAGAGAAGAAAGATGAGTCCAGGGCAGGGAGGAGGAGAAGGAAGGTACAGTCTGTATCTGTCCTTAACAGGACATATTATGAGCCACTGAGGCCCAGGTAGACCACAAGCCCAACTCCTGCAGGGCCACACCCAGCTTGACTTTAAGGCTCTAGATTTCACCATCTGATTCACATGTCTTGGGGAAAAAAATGGAAGACTCCTCCCACCTCCAGCTAGCTGCCTTCCCAGGCCTGGCAACCAGCCTTAGAAGACTGTGGTAGAAGGTGCGGAGATTGGAGCTGGTACTATCCTGATCTGTTTTACCCCTGCTAGCACCTAGTAAACATCTCCTTGCCTTCCAAGGTTATAGCAATCCCCTAGTTAATGATGAAAGTAGGAAGAACTCTCGTGCATTGCTGATGGGAATGTGAAATGGTTCAGCAGCTATGGAAAGCAGTCTGGCAGTTCTTTAAACATAGAATGACCCTATGATCCAACAGCCCAAATGTCCTTCAGTGGACGAATGGATACACAAATTGTGGTATATCCATACAATGGAATACTATTCATCCATAAAAAGGAATGAAGTACTAATACATGCTTCAACATGGATGAACCTCAAAAGCATCATACTGGCTGGGCACCGTGGCTCTGGCCTGTAATCCCAGTGCTATGAGAGGCCAAGGCAGGAGAATTCCTTGAGGCCAGGCGTTTGAGGCCAGCCTGGGCAATGTAGCAAGCCCCTATCTTTACAAAAAAATCCCCAAGCCCCACCAGAATATCATGCTAAGTGAAAGAAGCCAGTCATTAATAGTCGTATATTGTATGATTCCATTTATATGAAATATTCAGAATAGGTAAATCCACAGAGATTTGCCTGGAGAGACGGGAGAACAGGGAGCAACTGTTAATGGGTATGTGGTTTCCATTTGGGGTGATGAAAACATGTTGGAACTATACTGACTTGTTCACTTTATAATGGTTAGTTTTATTAATATACTATGCAAATCCCACCTCAAAAAACAAAGTAATAATGAAAGTAGGAGTCTGCCAGGGAATTCAATGAGTAGAACCATCTGAAAAGTTCAGCCTATCTTCTTTGGAACAAGAGCTTGTGCCCACATGAGTCACAGCCTCTCCCGGTGTGCTGAAACAGTGGGCACTGCTCTGAGGACTCCAGAAGATGCTCGTAGGGCCTTGGGATGTTTTCTGGCCCCAGGCTGCTCCCCGAAGCCTCTTCCTCTGCCTGACCCTCACTCCATGGGGGCTCCCTTTCAGGTTCCTGCCTCCCAAGCAGGTGGCAGACAGGTGATCTGTGCTTCGCATCTTCAGCTAACATCGTGCCATCTGCCCCAGTGGCAGGTCCACCCCTCTCTGATCCTTTGCTCCAAACATAGCTTTCAAAGCCCTCTGGTTTTCTTTATCACAGATTTTTTTTTTTTTTTTTAGTAAGTGCACTGACACGATCTTGGCTCACTGCAACTTCTGCCTCCCAAGTTCAAGTGATTCTCCTGCCTCACCCTCCCAAGTAACTGGGATTACAGGCATGTGCCACCATGCCCGGCTAATTTTTGTATTTTTAGTAGAGATGGGGTTTCACCATGTTGGCCAGGCTGGTCTTGAACTCCTGACCTCAGGTGATCTGCCCACCTCGACCTCCCAAAGTGCTGGGATTACAGGCCTACCATAGATTGTTTTAATCACCGCTTAAGTGAACCTCCTGCCCTCTGGAATCTCACATTCCCCACAGCACTCTCCCCACATGCCAGGCCCTGGGCTGCCTGCTCAGGGTACAGCAGAGTGGGGAGGAGTTCCAGGGTGAATCAGGCTGTTCACTGCTCTTCCCTGCTCCAAAACTTCCTATAGCCCCTTCTACTTAAAGATCTTCCATGGCTCCCCATTCTCACACCAAGAGATTATAGGAACCTGAACTCTTTGAGGTCCTAACAAAAGTTTTGCATTCTCTGTAAATAAATAAACAAATGTGCCCATGTACAAGAAATGAGTGGGCCTCTTTGACCTCTGCAGCCCGTCCAAGGACCTCTAAGGCAGAGCTACTCAAAGTGTGGTCCACAGACCAGTGCCAGCCGCTGGTTCACAAGAATACAGAAATGGAGAGTAAGCATTGAGAAACCTTTACAGCGATTGCCTGTACATCTAGGCACATGACTGCTTTTACTGTATTTTACAAAAATATGGGTATGCAATCAATTGGAAATTTTTTAAAAAGGCGGGGGTGGTCCTTCATTACAGAGTTTGAGAAACACTACCTTAGGGACCCTTTCATTGCTGACCTACTCGATCAATTCAGACTGGCATTCCAGGCCCTCCACCACCCCATCCTCTAATCTTTCCAGCCTAAATAAGGCTACCTCCCACAACACAACACACACACACACACACACACACGCACACACACACACACAATCTTCCCTTTACACTCCATGTCTTTGCCTATACTGTTCTCCTCCCCCATGGGGTTGTCCTTTCCTCCCCCTGCACCTGTGGACACCTGATTCTGGCCTCAAAGCCCAGCTCAAATTCCATTTCCTCAGTAAAGCCTTTCCAAATTCCACCGCCTTCCTTCCTTACACACATAAGCAAACACACAAACATATTCTAGCTGAACTTTGCACTCCCCTGGGCTTTCCTAACATCCATGTAGCTTTCTTTGTGGCCGTCTGTCTCTCCCTAGCCAAGGCAGAGCTGTGGTCCTCTCTGCAGGTGCCTCCTGGCCTCTCCCCCTCTGGGATGTCCAGCACCTCGCTGCATGGATTCTGGGCATTGCTGTCCTGATTTGTACCCCACTCCCCTGGCCTCTCCTGTGGTTGCTCCTCTGTGTCCACCCATCTTCTGTGCTGGCACCTCTGAGTTCCCCTCAGCAAGGACTCCATCCCACTCCCCGCCCCACCCCTGACTTCACCTCGTCACCTGGGAGATCCAACCCTCTCAGCAATAACTGCTGGTATATGACTGAGGCCAAAAATTAATGACATCTTGACATGTTAAGAACTGTAAAAAAGGCTGGGTGCGGTGGCTCATGCCTGTAATCTCAACATTTTGGGAGGCCGAGGTAGGCAGATCATGAGGTCAAGAGATCCAGACCATCCTGGCCAACATGGTGAAACCCTGTCTCCATTAAAAATACAAAAATTAGCTGGGCGTGGTGGCGCGTACCTGTAGTCCCAGCTACTTAGGAGGTTGAGGCAGGGGAATCGCTTGAACCTGAGAGGCAGAGGTTGCATTAAGCATTGAGCCGAGATTGCACCACTGCACTCCAGCCTGGCAACAGAGCGAGATTCCATCTCAAAAAACAAAAACAAAAACAAAAAACACTGTAGGCTGGGCGCGGTGGCTCACGCTGGTAATCCCAGCACTTTGGGAGGCCGAGGCGGGCGGATCACGAGGTCAGGAGATCGAGACCACGGTGAAACCCCGTCTCCACTAAAAATACAAAAAAAAAAATTAGCCGGGCATAGTGGCAGGCGCCTGTAGTCCCAGCCACTCGGAGAGGCTGAGGCAGGAGAATGGTGTGAACCCGGGAGGCAGAGCTTGCAGTGAGCCAAGATTGCGCCACCGCACTCCAGCCTGGGCGACAGAGCGAGACTCCGTCTCAAAAAAAAAAAAAAAACAAAAAAACACTGTAAAAAAAATACTGGTAGGGCATGGTGGCTCATGCCTGTAATCCCAGCACTTTGGGAGGCTGAGGCAGGCAGATGCTTGAGCCCAGGAGTTCCAGACCAGCCTGGGCAACATGGCAAAACCCTGTCTCTCTTTTTTTTTTTTGAGACAGTCTTGCTCTGTCACCCAGGCTGGAGTGCAGTAGCACAATGTCAGCTCACTGCAACCTCTGCCTCCTGGGTTCAAGCGATTCTCCTGCCTCAACCTCCTGAGTAGCTGGGATCACAGGCGCGTGCCACCATGCCTGGCTAATTTTTGTATTTTTAGTAGAGACAGGGTTTCATCATGTTGGTCAGGCTGGTCTCGAACTCCTGCCCTTGTGATCCACCCACCTAGGCCTCCCAAAGTGCTGGGATTACAGGCGTGAGCCACCGCACCCAGCCAACCCTGTCTCTATTAAAAATACAAAAAAGTAGTTGGGCCTGGTGGCACATGCCTGTAGTCCCAGCTACCCAGGAGGCTGAGGTGGGAGGATCACTTGAGCCTGGGAGGCAGAGGTTGCAGTGAGCCGAGATCATGCCACTGCACTCTAGCCTAGGCGACAGAGTGAGACACTGTATCAAAAAAGAGAAAAAAGAAAAGAAAAAACAAATAAAATAATACATTTTGCTTATTTTTTATTTTATTTTATTTTTTGGAGACAGTGTTACTCTGTCGCCTAGGCTGGAGTGCAATGTCCCGATCTTGGCTCACTGCAACCTCCACCTCCCAGGTTCCAGTGATCCTCCTGCCTCAGCTTCCTGAGTAACTGGGATTACAGGTGCCCACCACTACACCCAGCTAATTTTTGTATTTTTAGTAGAGACAGGATTTCACCACGTTGGCCAGGCTGGTCTCAAACTCCTGATCTCAGGTGATCCAACCGCCTTGGCCTTCCAAAGTGCTGGGATTACAGGCCTGAGCCACAGCGCCAGGCCCGTAAGTGTTTCAAATGAATCATTATTTCTAGTTTTGCCCTGATTAGTGGATCCATAGCAACCAATCTTCCTCGATTTGGCCACATTTTTCATTTGTGCGAATTAGCCAGGTGTGATGGTGCACACCCGTAGTCCCAGCTACTCAAGGGGCTGAGACAGTAGGGTCACTTGAGCCCAGGAGGTGGACACTGCAGTGAGCCATGATTGCACCACTGCACTCCAGCCTGTCTCAAAAAAAAAAAAAAGAAGAAGAAGAAGAAGGAAGAAGAAGCAGTTCAGCTTCATCAGAGTTAGAAAAATGCCTCAAGAATTCTGCCCACCTTGAGAAACAGAGGGAAGGAGGGCATGTTTCATCTGAAAAGGGAGAAACTAAAATAATGATCACCGTGTGTGTGAAGGAGGAGACAAGCCAGGGAACACTCTAGGGGTTTCATGTCAGCAAGAGAGACTGAAATTAGCTCTGAGTGTGAACCTCCTGGCAGTGCAGGAGGGATGATGAAGGCCTTGCACCAGCGGGAGGATGCTGAGTGACTCCCTATTCAGAGATCATTCAACCAGGATTAAGGGTGGAGGCCCAGCCAGGCCTGCTGGGAGGCAGAGGACCAGAGCAGGTGACCACTTAAGCTGCCATGCAAGGGCAGAGCCTCGCCAACAGGGAGAGGCTGAGAAACGGATTATTAAGGCAGGGTCCAGAGCTTTAGAGTCTTCAAAGCAACCCCATAATCAAGGCTTCAAGGAGGCAAGTCAGGATTACAAATAACCCGTTTTCCTGATGAGAAAACTGAAGCCCAGAGAAGTTAAGAAACTTGTTTGAGGCCTCACAGGTGAGCCAGGACTTGAGCCCAGACCCTCAGTTCTTAAGTCCAGTGAGATCACCCCCACTGCCCTGCCTCTTGGGGCCAGAAGTTTCCCAGATAGGACCCAGGCTTCCTTTCTTGGTGGCTCTGTGAACTTCCCTAGGCCTTCTGCACCCCCACACCCCCATGCCACGCTCTCCACCAACACCCCAGCCACACAGCCCCAGAACAGGGCGGGGACCGCGGGGAGAGGCTGCAAATCCCTCTCCTAACAACTGAACTGAGGGAGGAAGGAGGTGGGAACAGGTCCCAAACTTCCATCTCACTTGTCCTCGCCCGTCTCCGTCTCAGACTCTCGTGATAGGAAAGTAGGCCAGTTTGGAATATGTCACGGATATTTTCAACAACCCCATCTGTACTATAGCTTCGCACACAGCCTACCGGGGTGGAGCCAGAGGCTTCCTGCCGGATGAGGAATACACCTGCTACCTCTGGGGCTCAGAGCCCAGATGGAGGCTGGGGACGTACACAGGGGACTCTGGAGGGCCAGGCATCCAGCAGTCAGGATAGGGCGGGGCAGGAGACCAGCCGTGTCTGTCCTCTTCCCAGAGCAGCGGGAGCAGAACAGCTGGGACCTACAGACACCATTCCACTGCCCTGCGACAGTGTGCCCTGCCAGCCTGGGGTTGGGGCACTGAGGAAGGAGCAATCAGTCCTCAGGGAAAGGGATCTGGAAAAGCTTTATGAGAGAGGTGGCTGAAATCTGAGTTGGGCCTTGAAAGCAAAGCAGGATTTTGCTGAGTGGAAAAGAGGAGGAGGGTGTTTCCGGCCAAGGGAGAATGTTGAGAAAGCTGGGGCCAGCGTGCCGGGGCCAGTGCGCGGGAGCCGGTGTGGCTCGGGGGTAGAGGGCTGCCCAGAGAGCGGCAGCAGGAGAGGCTGGGAGGTGGCAGGCTAGCGTTGGAGGAGCTGTGAATGGTGGATGCCCAGCTAAGGAGCTTCAGGTGGGCCCTGCAGGTACCCACGGAGGCTTTTAAGTGACGTGATTCAGGAAGAACATGTAGCTATGGGCAGGGAGGAGTCACCCTGGGAGGGGCAGGGATGCAGGGGTTGAGTGAGTGTCTTTTCTGCACACCAGACACCCTGACCACATCCTTCTCCAGTCCGCTAGCAGGGTAACCTCTCCTGACGGGGGAGAGAGGCCAATGTAAGAAATAAATTCCTTGTAAAAGTATTATTGACAGCCAGGTGAGGTGGCTCACGCCTGTGATCCCAGCACTCTGGGAAGCCAAGGCAGGTGGATGACCTGAGCCCAGGAATTTGAGAACAGCCTGGACAACATAGCAAAATCCCGTCTCTACAAAATAAAATGCAAGAACTAGCCAGGCATGGTGGTCTCAGCTACTTGGGAGGCTGAGGTGGGAGTATCACTTGACCCCAAGAGGCCAAGGCTGCAGCAAACCATGATCATACCACTGCACTCCATCCTGAGCAACAGATCATACCACTGCACTCCATCCTGATCATACCACTGCACTCTGTCTTAAAAAAGAGAGACAGAGAGAGAGAGATGTTAGAGACTTACTACCTCAAGGGGACCAACGTCAGGTCAGGGATGCATTTCAGGGGATTCTCCTGGAAAGGCTGGCCCAGGGGACACCCACATGCTTTTTTTTACTAAGCACCACCTGCTATAGGCACTTGGCAGCATGGCCTTATTTAACCTTCTAACAAGCCCAAGTGGTACATATGCTTCCCCCCTTTCTATTGATGTGGAAACAGAAGCTCAGGAAGTTCGAGTCCCATCCCCAAGGTCCCACAGTTTGTAAGTGGCATAAGAATTTGGGTCCATGTGTCTCCAGAGCCCAGTACATCCCCTTCATCTCTTTTTTATTTGTTTGTTTGTTTTTGAGACGGAGTCTCGCTCTGTTGCCCAGGCTAGAGTGCAGTGGCACAATCTCGGCTCACTGTAAGCTCCGCCTCCTAGGTTCACGCCATTTTCCTGCCTCAGCCTCCCGTGTAGCTGGGACTACAGGTGCCCACCTCCATGCCCGGCTAATTTTTTGTATTTTTAGTCGAGACAGGGTTTCACCATGTTGGCCAGGATGGTCTCGATCTCCTGACCTTGTGATCTGCCCGCCTTGGCCTCCCAAAGTGCTGGGATTACAGGCGTGAGCCACCGTGCCTGGCCCTATCCCCTTCATCTCTTACCACCTCCCAGAACAGAGCCACGACTCCCTTCCAAAGAAGGGCCCCAACCTTTACCCCCCTCACTGTCTCTACCCAGATCCAGGGCTCCAGGGCCCCATGGCAAACCCACAACCCTAAGTAGACTCAGATAAAGAAACTGAGGCCGAGCAATGGCTCATACCTGTAACCCCAGCACTTTGAGAGGCCAAGGTGGGCAGATCACTTGAGGTCAGGAGTTCAAGACCAGTCTGGCCAACATAGTGAGACCCCATATCTCCTAAAAATACAAAAATTAGCTGGGTGTGGTGGTGCCTGTAATCCCAGCTACTTGGGAGGATGAGGCAGGAGAATCACTTGAACCCAGGAGGTGGACGTTGCAGTGAGCTGATATCGTGCCACTGTCCAGCCTGGGTGACAGAGTGAGACTCTGTCTCCAAAACAAAACAAAAAGAAACAGGTTCAGAAGCATCAAGTGACTTGCCCGAAGACACAAGTTAATTTGTGATGTAGGCAGAATTCAGAGCCAGATCCCTTCTCACACCTACCCACTCTGCCTTACAGCCCTGTGTCTCTGGCAGTTTATTTGGTCGGGAGGGGGCATCTGGCATGTCTGAGAGCGCTCAGCCTCTGTGTTTCCCAGTTTCTTCATCTGTAAAATGGGCCTGGGAGGGTTAGTGAGAGTGCACAGATACAAGTCACTCAGCACAGTGACTGGTATGCACTCAACATTCAACAAATATTTATTGAGCAACTACTAGGAGCAGGATCATCTTTCAGTGGTTGGGGCACAACCAGAAACAGAAATAATCTCCTGCTCTCCCAAAGTGGACATTAAGATGAGGATTGAGAGGAGAATGGGCCAGAGGCACAGGGAATGTGCCCCATAAATGCTCCCACTAAGTCCCACCTTCTGGCTGTGGGAGATTGAGCAAGTCTCTCTGGTGTGCTCTACGTGTGGATCTACAAATTGGGAAGAAGGCGGAAGAAGCTTCCCACTGTGTAGCCGCTATGTATTACCATCACTGCCAGCCTCTGTGGTGAGCAGCCCTGCTCCAACCCCTGTGAGACCAGCAAAGCCCTTCCCAACCCTGCTCTGTTTTCGGCCACATCTGGGTCAGGCAGACAGGTGTACCCTTTGCCTCCTGTTCCCTCCCTTCCAGGACCCACAGCTCTGCTCCTTGTCCTGTTGCAGACTCACAGCTGCCCAGCCCCCGTCCGGGTCAGCCCTGAATCGGATGCAAGCATCCCATCAGAGGCTGTAAGGGGCTGGTGTTCAGGGAACACCTTTGAGGCCCTGATGCTGCCCTGAGCGTCAGGCTCCAGCTCCTTACTTCCAAGGGGTGGGCTGCGCTTCTGGCCAAAATCAAGGAGCTCCTCACAGAAGGACAAGGAAATCAAGGTCTAGCTCTAGGAACATAAAATAATCATAGTCGGGGTCATTCTTAAGCACTTAGGATATTATTTTATTTAGTTCCATCTGCGAGTATAAAACCCCATTTTAGAGTTGATAAAGCTGAGGCTCAGAAAAGTGAAGTGACTTGCCTGAGGCATCCAAAGCCCCTCTCTTCTTTACTTCCAGGCTGATGGAAACACTTGGCTCTGAATCCCTGGACTGTGTGTCCAACTTCCAGGCCGTGGCTGGACTCCAGTCCCCAAGTGTAACCAGATGCAGGGGAGCTGGGACCCCAGGACTGGGGAGACTCTGGCACCTCCCCATGGCTGTTGCGGCTCACGTTGTCCCTTTCAGGAACGGCTGCTGCTCAGTCTCCTTCACCCCCAACCTCAGGGTCAGGAAGTGGGGCCACCGTTGGGAGGTGGGATCAGGCCCTTCCTAGGTCCCCATCGCTGTTTCCAAAACATCATTCTGTCACTTTCTTGCAAAAGCCTCTGCTCTATCCATCTGTGCCACCCTTACTGTGCCATCTACAGTGGCCTTGTCCATTGAGCTCGCAGTACTGCCTCTCATTTGTTGAAGCCTTTTGACATCCCAATTCCTAGCATATCCTGGGTAACTTCAAAGTCTGAGCCTCTCAGTGCTGTGACCTTCACATGTCTGATCACTTTCCACTGTACCACAGCCTTGTTCCCATCTAGACACTGTTACCATCTGTATGTGCTCATATTTTCCTCTCTGGAGCATCGTCCACTCCCTTTATTCAACTAATCGTCATGCAACTGTTCTGCAATCTCCCATCAACTGATCCAGAGGTGCATTCCCCATCCATCAGTTCCCTTCTGCCTTCACTCTATCTTTTTTTTTTTTTTAATGAGGCAGGGTCTCACTCTGTCACCCAGACCGGAGTGCAGTGGTGAGATCTTGGCTCACCGCAATCTCCGCCTCCTAGGCTCAAGCAATTCTCGTGTCTCAGCCTCCCAAGTAGCTGGGATTACAGGCATGCGCCACTGCCACCTGGATAATTTTTGTATTTTTAGTAGAGACAGGGTTTCACCATGTTGGCCAGGCTGGTCTCGAACTCCTGACCTCAAATGATCCATCTGCCTCAGCCTCCCAAAGTGCTGGGATTACAGGTGTGAGCCACTGCACCCGGCCCACTCTTTCTTCTCTTGTCAGCCCAGAGTTCCTGGTTTGTCAGATCATCTTAACTC
Organism: Nomascus leucogenys; assembly: GCF_006542625.1. Taxonomy (NCBI): domain Eukaryota; kingdom Metazoa; phylum Chordata; class Mammalia; order Primates; family Hylobatidae; genus Nomascus; species Nomascus leucogenys. The sequence goes on along the minus strand of NC_044399.1, from coordinate 33,177,259 downwards.
CCCACACTCTGTCTTTTGGGGTTACACTTCCCTGACAAAACCCTAACATTTAGACTTCTGATTCAAGATGGCTACCCTTAACACGTATGTTTGCCCCTCCATCCTGGACAATCCCTTTGAAATGACACAAAAAAATATCCTGGGGCTTTAAAACAGGTTTGATTTACTGATAGCACAACCTAACAGAGAAGGAATCCATGACACCATAGAGGGCTCCATTAAGAGAGTGAATTTTCCCCGAAGAGACCTAGATTTGCGTCTCAGCATGGGAATAAGGCGGGGATGTCCACCCCTATCATCCCTAGTCGGCACTGTAGTTCAACCAGTGCAAGAAAGGGAAAAAGACATCAGATTCGAAAGGCAGCAGCAAAATGATCATTATTCACAGATGGCATGAATTTCTATGTAGAAAATCTGATAGAATTTGTTAAATGGCTATTAGAACTAATAAGTAAGTTTAACAAGATTGTAGGAGATAAGATCAATATATAAAAATCGATTACATTTCTATATACTAGCAAGTGAACTATTGGAAATTGAAATTAAAAAAAAAAAGCCTGCATAGTAGCATCCAAAAAATATGAAATATTTAGGGATAAGTCTGACAAAGGATATAGAAGACTTGATACCAGAAACTATGAAATTTGCTTAGAGGAATTAGAGACCTGAATATCATCCCTAGTCAGCGTTGTAGTTCAGCCAGTGCAAGAAAGGGAAAAAGACATCAGATTTGAAAGGCAGCAGCAAAATGATCATTATTCACAGATGGCATGAATTTCTATGTAGAAAATCTGATGGAAGCTGGGCGCGGTGGCTCACGCCTGTAATCTCAGCACTTTGGGAGGCTGAGGCAGGTGGATCACCTAAGGTTAGGAGTTCAAGACCAGCCTGGCCAAAATGGTGAAACCCCATCTCTACCAAAAATACAAAAATCAGCCAGGTGTGGTGGCAGTCGCCTGTAATCCCAGCTACTCAGGAGGCTGAGGCAGGAGAATCACTTGAAGCCAGGAGGCAGAGGTTGCAGTGAGCCCAGATCATGCCATTGCACTCCAGCCTGGGCAACAGAGCAAGACTCTTGTCTCAAAAAAAGAAAAAAATAAAAAAGAAGCTGGGCACGGTGGCTCACGCTTGTAATCCCAGCACTTTGGGAGGCCGAGGTGGGCGGATCACAAGGTCAGGAGATCAAGACCACGGTGAAACCCCGTCTCTACTAAAAATACAAAAAATTAGCCAGGCGTGGTGGCAGGCACCTGTAGTCCTAGCTACTTGGGAGGCTGAGGCAGGAGAATGGCGGGAACCCGGGAGGCAGAGCTTGCAGTGAGCAGAGATCCCACCACTGTACTCCAGCCTGGGTGACAGAGCGAGACTCCGTCTCAAAAAAAAAAAAAAAGATGTCAACTCTTCCCAAAAGGATCCATAAATTCAACACTATCCCAGTCAAACTTCCAGCAGACTTTTTGTTTAGAAATTGACAAGCTAATTCTAAAATTCTTATAAAAATGCAAGGGACTTATATCAAGCACAGTGGCTCACACCTGTAATTCCAGCACTTTGGGAGGCCGAGACTGGCGGATCACCTGAGGTCAGAAGTTCAAGACCAGCCTGGGCAACATGGTGAAATCCCCTCTCTACTAAAAATACAAAACTTAGCCAGAACAGTGGCCCATGCCTGTAATCCCAACTACTCACGAGGGCTGAGGCAGGAGAATCACTTGAACCCGGGAGGTGGAGGTTGCAGTGAGCCGAGATCAGGCCACTGCACTCCAGCCTGGGTGACAAAGTGAGACTGTTTCAAAAAATAAAAGAAAGAAAGACAAAGAAAAAAAAGCACAAGGGATTTAGAATAGTCAAAACAATTTTGGAAAAGAGGGGAAAAATTGGAGGACTTACACTATCTAACTTTAAGATGATTATAAAGCGACAGCGCAATCAATACAGTGTCATATTGGCATCAAGATGGGCAAATAGATCAAGGCTTATAAACAGATCCATGCATATATGTTCAACTGATTTTCAACAAAGATATAAAGGCAATCTAGTGGAAGAAAGACGGTCTTTTTGCCAGGTGCAGTGGCTCACGCCTGTAATCCTAGCATTTTGGGAGGCCAAGGCAGTTGGGTCACTTGAGCTCAGGAGTCTGAGGCCAGCCTAGGCAACATGGTGAAACCCTGTCTCTACCAAAAATACAAAAATTAGCCAGTCATGGTAGCATGCGCCTGTGGTCCCAGCTACTTGGGAGGCTGAGACGGGAGGATCGCTTGAGCCCAGGAAGTAGGCTGCAGTGAGCCGTGGTCATGGTGCTGCACTCCAGCATGGACAACAGAGCGAGATCCTGTCTCAAAGAAAATATAAATAAACAGTAAGTTAGCTGGTTGTTGTGGCACGCACCTGTAGTCCTAGCTACTCGGGAGGCTGAAGCAGGAGGATTACTTGAGCCCAGAAGTTCAAGGCTGCAGTGAGCTACAATCACACCACTACACTCCAGCTTGGGTGACAGAACAAAACCTTGCCTAAAAAAAAAAAGAAAAAGAAAAAGAAAAAAGAAAAGGCTGGGTGAGGTGGGTCACGCCTGTAATCCCAGCACTTTGGGAAGCCGAGGCGGGCAGATAACCTGAGGTCAGGAGTGCAAGACCAGCCTGGCCAACCTGGTGAAACCCTGTCTCTACAAAAACACAAAAATTAGCCGGGCATGATGGTGGGTGACTGTAATCCCAGCTACTTGGGAGGCTGAGGCAGGAGAATCACTTGAACTCGGGAGACAGAGGTTGCGGTGAGCCAGGATCACGCCACTGCACTCCAGCCTGGGCAACAGAGCAAGACTCAGTCTCAAAAAAAAAAAAAAAAAGAAAAAGAAAAAGAGAATAAAAAAGCAAGCCAGACTGGGAAACAATATTTGCAAGCATATATGGATAAAGGACTTTTATCCAGGATATATAAATAACCCTAAAATCCCAATAATAAGAAAACAAACAACCCAATATTTAAAATGGGCATATGGAGCCAGGTGCAATGGCTCACGCCTGTAATCCCAGCACTTGGGGAAGCCGAAGCAGGTTGATCACCCGAGGTCAGGAGTTTAAGACTAGTCTGGCCAACATGGTGACACCCCGTCTCTACTAAAAATACAAAAATTACCTGGGCATGGTGGTGTGCACCTGTAGTCCCAGATACTTTGGAGGCTCCCAGGTTCAAGAATCGCTTGAACCTGGGAGGCAGAGGTTGCCGAGATCGTGCCACTGCACTCCAGCCTGGATGACAGAGCGAGACTCCTTCTCAAATAAATAAATAAAATAGGCACAAGGGCCAGGCACGGTACTCGCACCTGTAATCCCAGCATTTTGGGAAGCCAAGGCAGAAGGATTGCTTGAGCCCAGAAGTTAGAGACCAGCCTAAGCAACATAATGAAACCCTGTCTCTACAAAAAATGTTTAAGCTGGGCGCAGTGGCTCATGCTTTTAATCCTAGCACTTTGGGAGGCTGAGGCAGGTGGATCACCTGAGGTCAGGAGTTCGAGACCAGCCTGGTCAACGTGGTGAAACCCCATCTCTACTAAAAAAAAAAATACAAAAATTAGCCGAACATGGTGGCAAGCACCTACAATCCCAGCTACTGGGGAGGCTGAGGCAGGAGAATTGCTTGAACCCGGGAGGCGGAGGTTGCAGTGAGCTGAGATCGCTCCACTGTACTCCAGCCTGGGCGACAGAGCAACACTCTGTCTCAAAAAAAAAAAAAATAGTTTAAAAACTAGCTGACCATTGTGACTCATGCCTGTAGTCCCAGCTACTTGAGAGGCTGAGGTGGGAGGATCCCTTGAGCCAAGGAAGTTAAGGCTGCAGTGAGCCACGATTGCACCACTGCACTCCAGTCTGGGCAACAGAGCAAGATCCTGTTTCAGGAAAAAAAAAAAAAGCACAAGATTTTGGATACTTCAACAAAGAAGAAGATATGCAGATGGATATGGAAAGATGTCAATCACTAGTCATTAGAGAAATGCAAATTATGGTTTCACAGTGAGATATCACTATTGGAATACCACAGTATCAAGCGCTGGTGAGAATGAGGAGAAAATGAAACTCATACGCTGCTGGTGGGTATGTAACATGGTATGACCACTTTGGAAATTAGTTTGACGGGGTTTTTTTGTTTTTTTGTTTTTGTTTTTGTTTTTTTTGAGACAGAGTCTCGCTCTGTTGCCCAAGCTAGAGTGCAGTGACGCAATCTCGTCTCACTGCAACCTCCACTTCCTGTCTTCAAGCAATTCTGCCTCAGCCTCCCGAATAGCTGGGACCACAGGTGCCTGCCACCATGCCCGGCTAATTTGTTTTGTTTTATTTTGAGGCGGAGTCTTGCTCTGTTGCCCAGGCTGGAGTGTAGTGGTGCAATTTCGGCTCACTGCAAACTCTGCCTCCCAGGTTCAAGCGATTCTCCTGCCTCAGCCTCCTGAGTAGCTGGGATTACAGGCGTGCACCACCACGCCCGGTTAATTTTTGTATTTTCAGTAGAGACAGGGTTTCACCATGTTGGCCAGGCTGGTCACGAACTCCTGACCTCAAGTGATCCCCCCACCTCGGCCTCCAGAAGTGCTAGGATTACAAGCATGAGACACCACGCCCGGCCACATAATAAAAAATTATTATGCTGGATGAAAGAAGAAAAATGAAAAAGAAGAGTATCTACTGTATGATTTCATCAAGAAAATGCAAACGAATCTATAGGGATGGAAAACAGATCAATGGTTGCCTAGAGATGAGGGGAGGGGGTGGAGAGTGGGGGGGAGCAAAGGGGCATGGGGAAACTTTTGGGGTGATAAATGTGTTCATTATCTTGACTTGATGGCTTTGAGGATATGTTCATATGTGAAAACTTATCAAATTGTTCATTTTAAATATGTGTAGTTTATTGTATTGTCAATTGTTCATCAATAAAGCTATAAAAAGATAAATAGAAAGAAGCAAGAATCAAATAAAAGAGTTACTCTAAGAAAAGAAATGAGATATAAATACTACAAAAAGAGCAAAATTATCACTACATGCAGATTACATTATTGTCTAGTTAGAAAAGTCAAAGATTCAACTGAAGCCATTTAGATCACACCAGCAGGTTCAGTAAAATGGCCAAAAGAAAAATATACAAAAATCAATAGTTTTCTTTTTTACCAAGAAAAAACAACTTTAAAATGTTAGAAAAAAAAATTATCTAATTCGTGATAGCAATTAAAGCTATGAAATACCCAGGAATAAACTTTACCCAGAACATACAAGAAGACCTGAATAAATAGAGAGATCTACGCCATCCTCTCAAAATGGAAGAACACTCTGGAAAAGCTCTCAGTTTTCCCCCAGATTACTCTATAAATTCAATGCAACTCCAGTTTGAATTTCCAGTGGAATTATTTAACCAAAACTAGAAAAGATAATTTTAAAATTCATCTGGAAGAGTAAATGGATACCAAGAACAACAACAACAAAAATGTAGTTAAAAATAAGGATAATGGACCAGGTGGGAATTACTTCCATTACCACTAATCCAAATGTACCATAAAACAATTATTATTATTACAGCAAGCATAGGATTTGTTTTCCTATTTCACAAATATTTATGAAATAACCATGTAAATGAATAGGCAAACAGAACAATAGAACACATCGTCCAGAAACAGTCTCCAAAACGTTTTTCTTTTTCTTTTTTTTTTTTTTTTCTGAGACGAAGTCGCTCTATCGCCCAGGCTGGAGTGCAGTGGCGCAATCTCGGCTCACTGCAAGCTCCGCCTCCTGGGTTCACGCCATTCTCCTGCCTCAGCCTCTCCGAGTAGCTGGGACTACAGGCGCCCGCCACCACGCCCGGCTAATTTTTTGTATTTTTTAGTAGAGACGGGATTTCACCAAGGTCTCGATCTCCTGACCTCGTGATCCGCCCGCCTCGGCCTCCCAAAGTGCTGGGATTACAAGCGTGAGCCACCGTGCCCGGCCTCCAAAACGTTTTTCATGTAGTGAATATTTTAGTATAAAGGCTTATCATGTATTTCTATTATTTTTATTTTTTATTTATTTTTTATCATTTTATTTTATTATTATTTTTTTTTGAGATGGAGTCTCGCTCTGTTGCCCAGGCTAGAGTGCAGTGGTGCGATCTCTGCTCACTGCAACCTCCGACTCCTGGGCTCAAGTTATTCTCCTGCCTCAGCCTCCCAAGAAGATGGGATTACAGGTGGCCACCACCATGCCTGGCTAATTTTGGTATTTTTAGTAGAGATGGGGTTTCACCATGTTGGCCAGGCTGGTCTTGAACTCCTGACCTCGTGATCCGCCCGCCTCGGCCTCCAAAACTGGTAGGATTACAGGCGTGAACCACCTGTATTTAATGTATTTCTATTAAATATGTCCTGGATATCCATGAGTCCCTCAAAAGCAACATGCCCCAAATTGACCTACCTTCTTATTCATGCACCTCTTCCTACTCCACAGTTGCAGACAATCACTCAACCAGGAAAAGTAGTCACCCTGGATCCCTCCTTTCCCTCCCACTCACTCTCTCATTCAGTTTTACCTTTTAAGATATTTCTCAGTCTCCACCTCCCACCACATGGAAATTTAGCACATGATAAAAACAGCATTTCAAACTAGCAAGGAAAAGAAACCGTGCTGGAACAAGTGGCTATCCATCTATGAAAAATAAATACTTAAGTCAGATCTATACATAACAATGAATTCCAGATGGATTAACTAAGTATATAAATAACTAAACTACAAAAGCACCAGGAAGAAATACAGGAGGGTTTGGGGTTTTTTTTGTTTTTTGGTTTTTTTTTGGTTTGTTTTGTTTTAATCAGACAGTGCCAGAAGAAGAAGAACATTTTTTGTAATTTGGGGATAAGAAGGACTTTCATAAGACACGAAATTCATAAACTATAATGAAAAATATCAAAAGATTTGATTACAGTAAAAGACACCATAAACTAAAAAAAGTGAATGCTAGGCCGGGGGCGGAGGCTCACGCCTGTAATCCCAGCACTCTGGGAGGCCAAGGCGGGCGGATCACCTGAGGTTAGGAGTTCCAGACCAGCCTGGCCAACATGGTAAAACCCTGTCTCTACTAAAAATATAAAAATTAGCCCAGCGTGGTGGAACATGCCTGCAATCCCAGCTACTCAGGAGGCTGAGGCAGGAGAATCACTTGAACCCGGGAGTCAGAGGTTGCTGCGAGCAAAGATCGTGCCAGTGCATTCCAGCCTGGGCAACAGAAGTGAAACTCCATCTCAAAAACAAAAAAAAGTGAATGCTAAAGTAGGAGTTTTGCAGTATTTAAAGCACAGACAGAGTTACCTCCTAATTATTATCCCTAATATCCAAAAGGATCCTACACATCAGTAAGAAAAGATCAGAAAATCCAACAGGACAAAGGGCAAAGGTAATGACAAGACAATTTATGTTTTTTTTGTTTTTTTGAGACAGTCTCAGTGTGTTGCCCAGGCTGAAGTGCAGTGGTGTGATCATAGCTCATGGCAGACTTAACCTCCTGCGCTCAGCCTCTCAAGTAGCTAGAACCACAAGTGCACACCACCAAGCCTAGCTAATTTTTAATATTTTTATTTTTTGTAGAAACAGGGTCTCGCTATATTGCCCAGGCTGGTCTTGTATTCCTGGGCTCAAGCAACCTTCCCACCTCAGCCTCCCAAAATGTTGGAATTACAGGCATGAGTCACTGCACCTGGTAGAGATACATTTTTGTCCATTAAGTTGGTAAAAAATTAATGCAATTGATAATGTTTGGTGTTCACATGAGCGCAGATACAAGGGAACTCTCAAACATTGTTGACGAATATACAAAACAATACGACAGTTTGGCAGGCAATTGATCTGTACTCACCAAAATGTTAAACAAACCCTTTGAGAAAGCTACTCCTTTTTAGTAAAAATCTGTTGTTTTAGCTTTCCCAGCACCCATTACCCCTTCAGAATTCCGGCAACTGCCCTTCCCTCACCCCAGATTGTCTGCAGAACCACTTCTCTCCTACTGTCTGGCAAGCAGTTTGCTGGGGCTGGCTCCGCCTCCCAGTTGCAGGGGTGAGTTCTGTGACTTGAACTTGCCCAATCAGTGTATTCCATCCCCCACCTCAAGCAAAGCGATTGGTTTAGGGCAGGACATGTGATCTAAGTGAGAGCCAAATTAGAGACCACCCTGTGACTTTTCCAGTCTCCCAGAGAAGAAGAGCAGGTGGAGTGTGGCCATCTTGACTTTCCATGCAAGAATTGATCTGAGAATGAAGCCAAAACAAAGGAAATCCAAGTGCTGGTGAGAGATTATGAAGACAAAATTTGGGCACCTGGACCCAGCTATACTTGAAGTCAGCGGTCCCTAGGAATTGAGTGATATGAGCCAATAAAACACCCTCCATGGCCAGGCACAGTGGCTCACGCCTGTAATCCCAGCACTTTGGGAGGCCAAGGTGGGCAGATCATTTGAGGTCAGGAGTTCGAAACCAGCCTGGCCAACATGGTGAAACCCCCGTCTCTACTAAAAATACAAAAATTAGCCGGGTGTGGTGGCACGTGCCTGTAATCCCAGCACTCTGGGAGGCCAAGGCAGGAGGATTGCTTGAGGCCAGGGGTTTGAAACCAGCCTGAGCAACTTGGTGAAATCTCGTATCTACAAAAAATACAAAAACTAGCCTGGCATGGTGGAGTGTACCTGTAGTCCCAGCTACTCAGGAGGCTGAGGTGGGAGGATCACTTGAGCCCAGGAGGTCGAGGATGCAGTGAGCCGAGGTCACACTGTTGCATTGCAGCCTGGGCAACACAGAAGATCCTGTCTCAAAAATAATAAATAAATAATAAAATATTTGAGGGGGAAAAAGTTTCTTAGAACCATGTGGAAATACTACTTCTTTTTTATTTTGTTTTGTTTTTATTTTCTTTTTGTTTGTTTGTTTGTTTTTGAGACAGAGTCTAGCTCTGTTGCCCAGGCTGGAGTGCAGTGGAGCAATCTCGGCTCACTGCAACCTCCGCCTTCCGGGTTCAAGCAATTCTCCTGCCTCAGCCTTCCAAGCAGCTGGGATTACAGGCGTGCACCACCACGCCCGGCTTATTTTTGTATTTTTAGTAGAGACAGGGTTTCACCATATTGGCCAGGCTGGTCTTGAACTCCTGACCTTGTGATCTACCTGCGTCGGCCTCCCAAAGTGCTGGGATTACAGGTGTGAGCCACCACACCTGGCCTTCGTTTTTAATTTTAAAATACACCAAGACCCACAGTGGATACCTGAAACTGCAGATATACCAAATCATATATGTGCTATGTTTTATCCTGTACATACAAACCTATGACAAAGTTTAATTTTAAAATTATGCACAAGAGGCTGGGCACAGTGGCTCATGCCTGTAATCCCAGCACTTTGGGAGGCTGAGGCTGGTGGATCACCTGAGGTCAGGAGTTCGAGATCAGCCTGACCAACATGGCAAAACCCCGTCTCTACTAAAAATACAAAAGTTAGCTGGGCGTGGTGGCACATGCCTGTAGTCCCACCTTCTCGGGAGGCTGAGTCAGGAGAATCTCTTGAACCCAGGAGGCAGAAGCTGCAGTGAGCCAAGATCGTACCACACTGCACTCCAGCCTGGGCAACAGAGCGAGACTCCATCTCAAACAAAAAAAATTAGGCACAAAAAGAGATTTACAACAATTAATAAAATTGCACAATTATAACAATATACTTATTGTATTCCTCCTACCTGTTTTCAGACCTCGATTGACCTTGGGTAACTAAAACTGTAGAAAGTGAAACTGTGGATAAGGTGGAACTACTGTATGTCTATGCATATAAAAAGGTCTGGAAATACAGACAGACACACACACCCTCACACATACACACACACATGTGGACACACACACTATTAGCAGTAGTTATCCCTAAGGGAGTGGCAATGGGAGCCAAAGGAATCCACTGTTGTATGTTTTTTTGGGTTTTTTTGTTTGTTTGTTTGTTTGTTTTGAGACAGAGTCTCTGTCACCTAGGCTACAGTGCAGTGGTACGATCTCAGCTCACTACAACCTCCTCCTCCCGGATTCAAGCGATTCTCGTGCCTCAGCCTCCCATGTAGCTGGGATTGCAGGTATGAGCCATCACACCTGGCTACTTTTTTTATTTTTAGTAGAGACGGGGTTTCGCCATGTTAGACAGGCTGGTCTCAAACTCCTGACCTCAAGTGATTTGCCCTCCTCGGCCTCCCAAAGTGCTGGGATTATAGGCATAGTCACTGCACCCAGCCCCAAAGGAATCCACTTTTAATCCTATACACACCTTTATGATTTGAATTTTTCTTTTCTTTTTTGTAGAGATGGGATCTTGCTGTGTTGTCCAGGCTTGTCTTGAACTCCAGGCCTCAAGTGATCCTCCCGCCTCGGCCTCTCAAAGTACTTGGATTACAGGCATGAGCCACCATGCCCAGCTTGAATTTTTCTAAAGAGCACTGAATCATTCATTCAACAAATATTTAAATAGGACCTGTCTTGACCAATCACTGTTCTAGGTTAAGGCCATAGCATTAAACAAAATGGACAAAATCCTTGCTTTCATGATGGGAGGGGGCATCAATATATTTTTAAAATGATATCTAGAGTCGTGAGCGAACGAGCAAGAGGGTGTTCGACTGCTAGAGCCAAGTGAAGCAATGCCTAAATCAAAGGAACTTGTTTCTTCAAGCTCTTCTGGCAGTGATTCTGACAGTGAGGTTGACAAAAAGTTAAAGAGGAAAAAGCAAGTCGCTCCAGAAAAACCTGTAAAGAAGCAAAAGACAGGTGAAACTTCGAGAGCTCTGTCATCTTCTAAACAGGGCAGCAGCAGCAGAGATGATAACATGTTTCAGATTGGGAAAATGAGGTATGTCAGCGTTCGAGATTTTAAAGGCAAAGTGCTAATTGATATTAGAGAATATTGGATGGATCCTGAAGGTGAAATGAAACCAGGAAGAAAAGGTATTTCTTTAAATCCAGAACAATGGAGCCAGCTGAAGGAACAGATTTCTGACATTGATGATGCAGTAAGAAAACTGTAAAATTCGAGCCATATAAATAAAACCTGTACTGTTCTAGTTGTTTTAATCTGTCTTTTTACATTGGCTTTTGTTTTCTAAATGTTCTCCGAGCTATTGTATGTTTGGATTGCAGAAGAATTTGTAAGATGAATACTTTTTTTAATGTGCGCTATTAAAAATATTGAGTGAAGCTAATTGTCAACTTTATTAAGTATTGCTTTGTGTGCCCACCACCTAGTGTAAAATAAAATCAAGTAATACAATCTTAAAAAAAAAAATGATATCTAGGTGGGGTGCGGTGGCTCACGCCTGTAATCCCAACAATTTGGGAGACCGAGGCGGGCGGATCACTTGAGGTCAGGAGTTCGAGACCAGCCTGGCCAACATGGCAAAACCCCATCTCTACTAAAAATACAAAAAAATTAGCTGGGCATTCTGGCACATACCTGTAGTCCAGCTACTTGGGAGGCTGAGGCAGGAGAATCGCTTGGAGTCAGGAGGTGGAGGTTGCAGTGAGCCAAGATCATGCCAATGCACTCCAGCCTGGGTGACAGAGTGAGACTCCATCTCAAAAATTTAAAATATAAAATAAAATAAAATAAAATAAAATATAAAATAAATAAAATAAAATAGAATATGTTAAAAATTGATGAATCCAACTCTTGGCTTTTATCGTGCCTGCATCCAGGCAGCTGAGTATCACTAGAGAAAAGCACATAGCTGAGAAGACTGGGACCAAAGAAAATGGTGGTCCTCGATGTCATATGGAACCTGAATGTGGCTTGACAATCCTGGCTATGCTTCAGTGATTAACTCCCTTCCTACTCTTCAAAGTGACAACTTCCAACATCTCCCATTCTCCTTCCTTAAACTGTTTAAAAGAGTGATTGCTGGGGCCAGGCCCAGTGGCTCACGCCTGTAATCCGAGCGCTTTCGGAGGCCGAGGTGGGTGGATCATGAGGTCAGGAGTTCAAACCAGCCTGGCCAAGATGGTGAAACCCCATCTCTACTAAAAATACAAAAATTAGCCGGGTGCAGTGGTGGGCGCCTGCAATCCCAGCTATTCAGGAGGCTGAGGCAGGAGAATCGCTTGAACCTGGGAGGCGGAGGTTGCAGTGAGCCAAGTTCATGCCACTGCGCTCTAGCCTGGGTGACAGAGCAAGACTCCTCAAAAAAAAAAAAAAAAAAAAAGGAGTGATTGCAGTTGTCATTAGGACTATTCTGTGTCTCTGCCTTCTGGGCACAAAGCAAGATGCTATTTCCCTTAAAGTTAGAGTGGTCGGCCAGGCGCGGTGGCTCACACCTGTAATCTCAGCACTTTGGGAGGCTGAGGCGGGCGGATCATGAGGTCAGGAGATCAAGACCATCCTGGCTAACACGGTGAAACCTCATCTCTACTAAAAATACAAAAAAAAATCAGCAGGGTGTGGTAGCGGGAGCCTGTAGTCCCAGCTACTCGGGAGGCTGAGGCAGGAGAATGGCATGAATCCGGGAGGCGGAGCTTGCAGTGATTGCACCACTGCACTCCAGCCTGGGTGACAGAGCGAGACTCCATCTCAAAAAAAAAAGTTAGAATGGCCACGCAACTTGGTTTGGTCAACGAAAGTTGCACAGAAGTGATGTGTGTTACTTCCAGGTCAATGCTTTTTTTAAAAGTCAGTAGTTTTGGGGTTGCAAGTGGTTTTTGGTTACATGGATGATTTATATAGTGGTGAAGTCTGAGATTTTAGTGGACCCCTCAACTGAATAGTGTACACTGTATCCAACACATAGTTTTTTATCCTTCACCCCGTCCCCACCCATTCTGCTTCTGAGTCTCCAAAATCCATTATATCATTTTTTTTTTCTTTTTTTGAGACGGAGTCTCGCTCTGTCGCCCTGGCTGGAGTGCAGTGGTGCGATTTCAGCTCACAGCAACCTCTACCTCCTGGGTTCAAGCAATTCTCCTGCCTCAGCCTACCAAGTAGCTGGGATTACAGGTGCCCACCAACACGCCTGGCTAATTTGTCTTCGTTTCTTCATCTCCTACTTTATAACCCCCTCCACGCTGGTGCCACCCCACTAACTCCATTCAAACTACTCTTCCTTAGGCTGTGGCGTACCTGCTTTAGTCCTTACCTAATAGGACCTCTCAGCAGCATAGAGCAGTTACCCATTTTCCTCTTCACAAAAACACTCTTTGCCGGGCGTGGTGGCTCGTGCCTGTAATCCCAGCACTTTGGGAGGCCGAGGCGGGCAGATCACTTGAGGTCAGGAGTTCAAGACCAGCCTGACCAACATGGAGAAACCCCATCTCTACTAAAAATGCAAAATTAGCCAGGCGTGGTGGCGCATGTCTGTAATCCCAGCTACTAGGGAGGCTGAGGCAGGAGAATCGCTTGAACCTGGGAGGCGGAGGTTTGCAGTGAGCAGAGATCGCATCATTGCACTCCAGCCTGGGCAACAAGAGCGAAACTCCGTCTCAAAACAAAAAACAAAACAAAACAAAAAAAACACGCTCTCTTCCCAGCTTCTAGGATACTGTACTTTGTTTTTTGTTTTTTGTTTTTGTTTTGAGACGGAGTCTCACTCTGTCCCCCAGGCTGGAGTGCAGTGGCGTGCTTTTGCCTCACTGCAACCTCCACCTCCCAGGTTCAAGCGATTCTCCTGCCTCACCTTCCTGAGTAGATGGGATTACAGGTGTGCGCCACCACACCTGGCTAATTTTTGTATTTTTAGTAGAGACAGGAATTCGCCATACTGGCCAGGCTGGTCTCAAACTCCTGACCTCATGATCCACCCACCTCGGTCTCCCAAAGTGCTGGGATTACAGGCGTGAGCCACCGTGCCCGGCCAGGATACTGTACTTTCTTGGTTTCCTTCTCACAACCTTTCTGACTACTTCTTCTCAGTCTCCTTGGCTCAACCCAGCTATGAAATGTTCCTCAGTTTTTTGCCCTAGGCCTGTTTCTATCCTCACTCCCTGACACTCCCATGGCCTTAATTACCACCCATATTTTAGCAGGTCCCAATTAATATCTCCAGCTCAGATAGAAATTCTAGTCCTATATATTGAATTGCATACCAGGACTTTCTCCACTAGGTTTTCAACTAGTCCAAAACTCATCTCATTATCTTTCCCCTTAGTTCTGTTTCTCCTCCTGGGTTTTTTAAATAAATAGTGGTGCCATCCATCAAACCTCTTAAACCAGAAATAGGAGAGTCTTCCTTGATTCTTTACTCTTGCACTCTATACTCTAAAGCAGGAGTCCCCAACCCCCGGGCCACAGACTGTGGCCTGTTAGGAACAGGGCCACACAGCAAGAGGTGAGTGGCTGGCCCACATTCCCACCTGAGCTCTGCCTCCTGTCAGATCAGCGGCGACATTAGATTCTCATGGGAGCAGAAAGCCTATTGTGACTGCGCATGGGAGGAATCTAGGTTGCGTGCTCCTTATGAGAATCTAAGTAATGCCTGAAGATCTGAGGTGGAACAGTTCCATTCCAAAACCACCCCCCATCACTTCTCGGCCTTTTGGCTAAAATCAAGTGTAAAACCACCTCCCACCCCACCATCTGTGGAAAAACTGTCTTCCACAAAACCCGTCCCTAGTGCAAAAAGGTTGGAGACCACTGTTCTAAAGGCAATCACTAAGTTTTTTTTTTTTTTAGACAGTCGCACTCTGTTGCCCAGGCTGAAGTGCAATGACACGATCTCTGCTCACTGCAACCTCCACCTCCTGGGTTCAAACAATTCTCCTGCCTCAGCCTCCCAAGTAGCTGGGACTACAGGCGCATGCCACCACACCCGGCTAACTTTTTGTATTTTTGTAGAGTAGCGGGTTTCATCATGTTGGCGAGGCTGGTCTTGAACTCCTGACCTCAAGTGATCTGCCTGCCTCGGCCTCCCAAAGTGCTAGGATCACAGGTGTGAGCCACTGTGCCTGGTCACAATCACTAAGTTCTATTTTTCCTACCTCCCAAATATCTAATTTGTTCACATCTCCTTATCTTCACCACCATGAATCTAATTCAGGATGCCAGTTTCACTCACCGGGACCGCTGCTCCAGTCTCTTAACTGGTTTCCCTGCTTCTGTGCGTGTGTTCTTCCAGTCAGATCTTCATACTGCAACCAGAGACCTTTGCAAATACAGGAACAAATAGGAAACAAATAGAATATGGTAAATTAAACCCAACTCTATTAGTATTTACATGAAATTTAAAGGGGCTAAATCCTCTAATTAAAAGAAAAAAGATGTCAGACTGCATTAAATAATCCAATTATATGCTGTTTACAAGAGCCACATCTTCAATACAAGGATGCAGAAAGGTTAAAATTAATGAGTGAGGCCTGGGTGTGGTGGCTCAGGCTGGTAATCCCAGCACTGTGGGAGGCCAAGGCAGGCAGATCGCTTTGAGCTCAGGAGTTGAAGACCAACCTGGGCAACGTGGCAAAATCCCATCTCTACAAAAAAATTAAAATAAATAAATACTACAGTTAAAGGATGAAAAAAGATATAATGCAAGTGCTAACCAAAATAAAGTTGTTGTAGCTATATTAATATCAGACAGAGTAATCTTTAGGGCAAGAAGTATTACTAAAAACAAACAAGGAACTGGGCAGGGTGGCTCATGCCTGTAATCCCAGCACTTTGGGAGGCCAAGGCAGGTGAATTGCCTGAGCTCAGGAGTTCGTGACCAGCCTGGGCAACATGGTGAAACCCCGTTTCTACTAAAACTACAAAAAAATTAGCCAGGTGTGGTAGCGCATGCCTGCAATCCCAGCTGCTTGGGAGACTGAGGCACGAGAATCACTTGAACCTGGGAGGTGAAGGTTGCAGTGAGCTGAGATCATGCCATTGCACTCCAGCCTGGGCGACAGAGTGAGGCTCTGTCTAAAAAAACAAACAACAACAAAAAAAAGAAAAACAAAACAAAGAGGATATTATTATTTCATGATAATAAAAGGGTCGGTTCAATAGGAAGACATAACAGTTCTAAATACTCATCTGATAATATAACCTCAAAATACATAAAGCAAAAACGGACAGAATTAATGAACAGGCCAGGCGTGTTGGCTCATGCTTATAATCCCAGTGCTTTGAGAGGTCAAGGTGCCAGGATCTCTTGAGATAAGGAGTTCAAAACCAGCCCAAGCAACATAGTGAGAACCTCATCTCTACAAAAAACTAAAACTAAAAATAGGTAGGTGTGGTGGCATGCACCTGTAATCCCAGCTACTCAAGAGGCTGAGGTGGGAGGATCCTTGGAGCCCAGGAATTCAAAGCTGCAGTGAGCCATGATCATGCCACTGCTTTCCAGCTTGGGTGACAGAGCGAGATCCTAACTAAAAAAAAAAAATTAATTAAAGAAGAAATAGGCAAATCCCCCAAATCCCCAATCATAGTTGGAGATTTTTGACACAGCTCTCCCAGTAACTGATAGACAAGTAGATTTTTTTAAAGTCAGTAGAGGATTTGAACAATGTAATTAAACAAATTTCCCTAACTGACATTTATAGGATATTATTTTAAAAACCAGGAGGAAACCAACAACTACAGAAGCCACATGCTTCTCAAGTACCAATTTTGACACTTAACAAAATTGACCATATGCTGGGCCATAAAGCAAGTGTTAACAAATTTCCAGTTCCTGAAATCATGCGTAGTATGTTCTCTGGACTCAGTGAAGTTGAGCTAGAAGTCAACAACTAAAAGATAACTAGAGAATTCTCCCCAAATATTCAGAAATTAATTAATAAGCCTCTAAATAGGCCATGGGGGTCAAAGAAGAAATCACCTTGGGAGTTATAAAGTATTTTGAACTGAATGACAGCATTTTAGGAGGCCGAGGTGGATGGATTGCTTGAGGTCAGGAGTTCAAGACCAGCCTGGCCAACATGGTGAAACCCCATCTCTTCTAAAATATAAAAATTAGTCGGGTGTGGTGGGCACCTGTAATCCCAGCTACTAGGGAGGCCGAGGCAGGAGAATTCCTTCAACCCAGGAGGTGGAGGTTGCAGTGAGCCAAGATCACACCACTGTACTCCAGCCTGGGCAACAGAGCAAGACTCTGTCACAAAAAAAAAAAAGACAACAACAAAGCCAGGCGCGGTGGCTCACGCCTGTAATCCCAACACTTTGGGAGGCCGAGGCGGGCGGATCACCTGAGGTCAGGAATTTGAGACCAGCCGAACCAATATGGAGAAACCCTGTCTCTACCAGAAATACAAAATTAGCTGGACGTGGTAGTGCATGCCTGTAATTCTAGCTACTAGGGAGGCTGAAGCAGGAGAATCGCTTGAACCCAGGAGGCAGAAGTTGTGGTGAGCCAAGATGGTGCCATTGCACTCAAGCCTGGGCAACAAGAGCAAAAACTCCATCTAAAAAAAAAATATATATATATATATATGTACATATATATATATATATATATCTCAAACCAAATTCAGTAATACATTTATTTTTAACTTTTTATTTTGAAGTTTTTAAAATTGTTATTATTATTTTGGAGGCAGGGTCTCACTGTATTACTCAGGCTGGAGTGCAATGGTGCCATCACCCCTCACTGCAGCCTCGACCTCCTGGGCTCAGGTAATCCTCCCACTTCAGCTTCCCAAGTAGCTGGGACTATACAAGTATGTCACCACATCTGGCTAATTTTTTATTTATTTTTTATTTTTTTTTTTTTTTTTTTTTTTTTTTTTTTTTTTTTTTTTTTTATTTTTTTTTATTTTTTTATTTATTTGTTTTCACGCTTAATTCATTTTTTTTTTTTTTTTTTTTTTTTTTTTTTTTTTAATTCACTTTATTTTTCTTGTATAAAAACCCTATGTTGTAGCCACAGCTGGAGCCTGGGTCCGCTGCACGGAGACTCTGGTGTGGGTCTTGACGAGGTGGTCAGTGAATTCCTGATAGGGAGACTTGGTAAATACAGTCTCCTTCCAGAGGTCAGGGGTCAGGTAGCTGTAGGTCTTAGAAAATGGCACCAAAGGTGGCCTTGGCGAAGTTGCCCAGGGTGGCAGTGCAGCCCGGGGCTGAGGTGGAGCAGTCATCGATACCAGCCATCATGAGCAGCTTCTTAGGCACAGGTGTGGAGACGATGCCAGTGCCCCTGGGTGCAGGGATGAGGCGCCCCAGCACAGAGCCGCAGCGGCCTGTCACCATGCAAGGGACCGTGTAGGGCTTGCCGATCTTGTTCCCCCAGTAGCATCTGCGCACGGGGACAATGGAGAGCTTGGCCAGGATGATGGCCCCACAGATGGCGGTGGCCACCTCCTTGGAGCACTTAACACCCAGACCGATGTGGCCATTGTAGTCCCCGATAGCAACAAACACCTTGAACCTGGTGCGCTGGCCGGCACGGCATAATCTTCAAAACCTCATCCTTGAGAGAGGCCCCCAGGAAAAAGGCAATGATCTCTGATTCCTTAATGGGCAGGGAGAAGAGATAGATCTCCTCCAGGGACTTGATCTTCATGTCCTTGACCAAGCGGCCCAACTTGGTGACGGGCATCCACTCCTTATCCTCGGCCTTGCCTCCGCGAGCTCCGCGGCCTCGGCCCGGCCCCGTCCACGGCCGCTACCCCGGCCCCGGATGCCACTGCCGAAACCTCCGCGGAAGCCACCACGGTTCCCCAACCCAGGGCCACCAGGGCCTCCGGGCCCCCCTGCTGCACCGGCGTCATCTGCCATTTGGTGTTTTCTCGGAAAAGAAGGTACTTTTTTATTTTTAGAGAGACAGTGTCTCTCTATGTTGCCCAGGCTTGTCTCAAACTCCTGGGCTCAAGCAATCCTCCAACCTTGGCTAATTTTTGTATTTTTTGCAGAGACGAGGTCTCACTATATTGTCCAGGGTGGTCTCGAACTCCTGAGCTCAAGTGATCCACCCACCTTGACCTCTCAAAGTGCTTGGATTACAGGTGTGAGCCACTGTGCCCAGCCAGTATACATTTTTTAAAAAGATAACTCAGAATAATGACCAAATGCAGTTTTGTCCGGTAAGGCAAAGTAAGTTTAATATACCAAAAAATTTAACTAATCATATTAACAAAATAAAGTGAAAAATCTAGACAACCACTTCAATAGATGCAGAAAAAGCATTTGGCAAAATTTAATCATTATTCATGATTTTTGAAAACTAGAATAAAAAGCACTTTCCTCAATTTGATAGAAGGTATCTCAAAAAAAAAAAAAAAAAACCCACAAATGACCTCATATTTAATGGTACAATATTGAGAGCTTTGCTGCTAATACTAGAAACAAATAAATGTCTATTCTCATTTCTTCTCTTCAACGTTATCCTAGCTAGCTCAATAAAGAAATAAAACAACTTACGAGCATAAAGACTGAAAAAGAAGTAAGTCCGTCTTTGTACAACAAGGTTATATACATAGAAAATCCTGAAGAATCTGCAAAAACTATTATATTACAATCAGTGAGTGAAATTAGCAACAATACTGTCAACACACCAAAAAGTCAATTGCATTTCTATCAGCAACAAATAGTTGAAAAATCAAATTTTAGAAACACCATTGGCAATAATATCAAAAAACATAAGACACTAATAATTTTATGAAAGATATGCAAGACCTCTATTATAGAAATACAAAAATGTTGCTTGAAGAAATAAAAGACAAATACATAGAGAGATACATCATGTTCATAGAATAGACTCGATATTGTTAAGATGTCATGTCTCTCCATATTGATCTATAGATTCAATGCCATCACAATCAAAATCTCAGCAGGTTTTTAAAATAGAAATGGACAAGCTGATTCCATCATTTATATGGAAATACAAAAGACCTAGAATAGACAAAACAATTTTGAAAAAGAAGAACAAACTTGAAAAACTTACACTATTGGATTTTAAGACTTACTACAAAGCTATAATAATCAAGATAACATAGTATTGGTATAGCAGAGACAAATAGATCAGTGGAAAAGCGTGTTCATAAACAAACCCACATATATAATAATTCATTTTTGACAAAAGAGTCAAGGTACTTCAGTGGGGAAATGAAAGTGCTGACAAGCGGAGAGACTTCAACTCTCACCTTACACCATTCACAAAGATCAGTTCAAGGTAGATCATGGACCTAAATGTAAAAAGCTGAAACTATAAATCTCCTGGAAGAAAACATAAGATTTTGCAGCCTTGGAGTAGGCAAAGATTTCTTAGGACAAAAATGTACCAACCATAAAAGAAAAAAATGATCAATTGGACTTCCTTAAAATTAAAAATTCCATTCATCAGATAATACTTTTATAAAATGAAAAGGTAAGATACCGAATGAGAGAAAATAATCACCTCATATATGTGATACAGGACTTATATACAGAAGAAATGAAGAACTTCCACAACTCAATAATAAACAAACAATCCAATTTTTTAAAAAGGCAAAAGACTTGGCAGAGTGCAGTGGCTCATGTCTGTAATCCCAGCACTTTGTGAAGCCGAGGTGGGAGGACTGCTTGAGCCCAGGAGTTCGAGACCAGCCTGGGCAACATGGCAGAACCCCATCTCTACAAAAAATAAAAAAATTAGCCAGGTGTGGTGGCGCAAGTGTGTGGTCCCAGCTACTTGGGAGGCTAAGATGGGAGGATGTCTGGGGCCCAGGAGTGAAGGCTGCATTAAGCCATGATTGTGCCACTGCACTCCAGCCTTGGCGACAGAGCAAGAAGACCCTGTCTCAAAAAAAATTAATTAATTTTTAAAAGGACTTGAAGAGACATTTCACAAAAGAAGATATTTGAGGCCGGGTGCAGTGGCTCACGCCTGTAATCCCAATGCTTTGGGAGGCCAAGGCAGGCAGATCACTTGAGGTCAGGAGTTCAAGACCAGCCTGGACAACATGGTGAAACCCAGTCTCTAGTAAAACTACAAAAATTAGCTGGGCATGGTGGCACGTGCCTGTAATCCCAGCTACTCGGGAGGCTGAGGCAGGAGAATCGCTTGAACCTGAGAGGTGGAGGTTGCAGTGAGCCGAGATCGCACCACAGCATTCCAGCCTGGGTGACAGAGCAAGACTCCGTCTCAAAAAATAATATATATTATTATATAACAATAATAATAATAACTAAAACAACAACAGGCTCATCAGAATGGTTAAAATTAAAGTCTGAAAATACTACTACATGTTGAGAAGATGTGGACAACCAGAACTCTCTGACATGGATTATAAAATAGTACAACCTACAACCACTTTGAAAAACAGTTTGGCAATGAAGATGCACCTACCCTATGACTCAACAATTCCACTCTTAGGTTTTACCCAAGAGAAATGAAAACACAAGTCCACACAAAGACTTGTATAGAATGTTTTTGGGTTTTTTGTTGTTGCTGTTTTTTTTTTTGAGTCAGAGTCTCGCTCTGTCGCCCAGGCTGGAGTGCAGTGGTGCGATCTCAGCTCACTGCAGCCTCTACCTCCTGGGTTCAAGCCATTTTCTCACCTCAGCCTCCCAAGTAGCTGGAATTACCAGCGCCCACCATCCCACCCGGCTAATTTTTGTATTTTTAGTAGAGACGGGTTTCACCATGCTGGCCAGGCTGGTCTCGAACTCCTTACCTCAGGTGATCCGCCCTCTTTGGCCTCCCAAAGTGTTAGGATTACAGGCGTGAGCCACCACGCCTGGACAAGAATGTTTATAGCATTTATATTCATAATAAGCTCAAACTGGAAACAACCCAAATGTCCATCAACACGTGATTGAATAAATAAGTTGTAATATATTCATGGGAAACCACTCACCAATAAAAAAGGAACTAACTACAGATGCATGCAAGAACATAATAAATTGCAAAAGTCTTATGATTCGTTTTTTTAAAAAGCCAGACACAAAAGAGTACATATTGAATAATTTCATTTATATGAAGTTCTAGAATAGGGAAAAATTAATCTACGGAATAGAAATAAGAAGAGTGGTTGCCTCTGGAGATTTCCTGGAAAGAGGCATGAGGGAATTTACTAGGGTGATGAAAAAGTTTGATGTATTAGTTGGGGTAGTGGGTTTGTAAAAGCCATTTACTGGAAAATCTGTACATTTTATTGTATGTAAATTAGACATCAATAAAAAATTGAATCATATATAAGTAGCACATCAATTATATATCAATTATATATATCTATACATATAAAACAATTGTTTAAGAAAAATTATAGTTAGCATCATACTTAATAATAAAATACTGAATGTTCTCTGAGTTTGGGAATAAGACAAGAAAGTCCACTTTCACCACTTTTATTCAACATCATATTGGTTTTAACCAGTGCAATTAGGCAAGAAAAGGATATGAAGACTGGAAAGGAAAAAACAAAACTATAATTATTTAGACAACATAATTTTGTACATAGAAAATCCGGCCAGGCGCGGTGGCTCACACCTGTAATCCCAGCACTTTGGGAGGCTGAGGCAGGTGGATCACCTGAGGTCAGGAGATCAAGACCATCCTGGCTAACACGGTAAAACCTTGTCTCTACTGAAAATACAAAAAATTAGCGGGGCATGGTGGCGGGCGCCTGTAGTCCCAGCTACTCGGGAGGCTGAGGCAGGAGAATGGTGTGAACACGGGAGGCAGAGCTTGCAGTGAGCTGAGATGGCGCCGCTGCACTCTAACCTGGGTGACAGAGCAAAACCCCGTCTCAAAAAAAAAAAAAAAAAAAGGGCCGGGTGCGGTGGCTCACGCTTGTAATCCCAGCGCTTTGGGAGGCCGAGGCAGGCGGATCACGAGGTCAGGAGATCGAGACCACGGTGAAACCCCGTCTCTACTAAAAATACAAAAAAAATTAGCTGGACGTGGTGGCGGGCGCCTGTAGTCCCAGCTACTCGGAGAGGCTGAGGCAGGAGAATGGCGTGAACCCGGGAGGCGGAGCTTGCAGTGAGCCGAGATTGCGCCACTGCACTCCAGCCTGGGCGACAGAGCGAGACTCCATCTCAAAAAAAAAAAAAAAAAAAAGAAAGAAAATCCAATAGAATCTGCGGATAAACTATTAGAAATAATAAGTAGTTAGCAGCTGGGCGCGGTGGCTCATGCCTCTAATCCTAGCACTTTGGGAGGCCAAGGCGGGAGGATCACCTAAGGTCAGGAGTTTGAGACCAGCCTGCCAATGTGGTGAAACCTCATCTCTACTGAAAACACAAAAATTACCCGGGCATGGTGGCACGCACCTGTAATCCCAGCTACTTGAGAGACTGAGGCAGGAGAATTGCTTGAACCCAGAAGACGGAGGTTGCAGTGAGCCGAGATTGGAGATCCACTGTACTCCAGCCTGGATGACAGAGCAGGCTCCGTCTCAAAATAAAAATAAAAATAAGAATAAGTAGTTTGCACAAGAAAGGGGAAATAGACTACCACTGGTACAGAATAGAATACAGAAACAGACCTACAGATACATCGTCACCTAATTTACATCAAAGACCCGACTGCAATTCAGTGGGGAAATGAGCTTTCCAATAAATAGTGTTAGAGGAATTGGCTAGCCACATAGAAAAATTTGAGTCTTGGCTCTCCCATTTCGAGCCTACACTCAGGTTAATTTCAGATGTATAATATACTTCAGTGCGAGAGATAAAAACAACAAACCTTCTAGAAAAATTATGGAAGGATATTTTTATGGCCTTGGGGTAGGCAAAGATTTCTTGATCAGGACACAGTAAGCATTAATCATAAAGTAAAAGATTGATATATTTGACTTCGTTAAAATAAACAACCTCTGCTCATAAAAAGATACCATAAAGATGAAAAATCAAACCACAGAATACATAAACAACTCCTATTAACTAATTTTTAAAAGTAAAACAATCTAATTTTTTAAAAATAGGCAAAACAGTTGAACACATTTCACAAAAGAGATATCCAAATACCCAACAAATACATAAGTACTCAAATCACCAGGCATCAGGAAAATGCAAATTACAGCCACAGTGAGATACCTATTCTGCACATTGATAAGTATGGCTAAAATTTGAAAAACTGAAAATTTATGGTGGGAGTGTAAATTGGTATCATTCTTCTGGAAAACTCTTTGACAACTTCTGTGAAAGATAAACATAAGCTTACCTTATTATCTAGCAACTCTAAGGTAAGTACACAGGAAACATAAACATGTATTTCCAGCAAAAATCATGTATAGCCAAAAACTAGAACAAACCTGAAGTCCATCAATAGTACAATAGATAAGTAATTCCATTGTGTTATAGTCACACAATGGAATTCCATACAGCATTGAAAATGGGCCAGGCACAGTGGCTCATGCCTGTAATCCCAGCACTTTGGGAGGCAGAGGCGGCAGGTTTGCTTGAGCCCAGGAGTTGGAGACAAGCCTGGACAATATACTGTGAAGCCATCACTACCAAAAAAAAAATTAGCTGGGCGTGGTGGCACATGCCTATGGTTGCAGCTACTCTGGAGGCTGAGGTAGAGCAATCACTTGAGCCCAGGAGTTCGAGAGCAGCCTGGGCAATATGACAAAACTGCAACCTGGTCTGTACCCAAAAAAATACATAAATTAGCTAGTCCCAGCTACCCAGGCAGCTGAGGTGGGAGGATTGCTTGAGCCTGGAAGGTCGAGGCTGCAGTGAGCTGCCATCACCACTGCACTCCAACCTGGGCAACAGAGTGAGACCTTGTCTCAAAATAATAATAATATATTCAACAATACGGATGAATCTTACAGACTTAATTGTTGAGTAAAAGAAACCCGATATAAAAGAGTATGTACTATATAATAATTCCGTTTCTATGAAGTTCAATAACAGGCAAAAAAAAAGAAAGAAAAAAAACCCACAAACAAGCAAAACAAAACTATGGTGGGCCAGGTGCAGTGGCTCACGCCCATAATCCCAGCACTTGGGAAGCTGAGGCCAGCCTGGCCAACATGGTGAAATCTCGTCCCTACTAAAAATATAGAACTTGGCCAGGCATGGTGGCGCACACCTGTAATTCCAGCTACTTGGGAGGCTAAGGCAGGAGAATCACTTGAACCCAGGAGGCGGAGATTGCAGTGAGCCGAGATCATGACACTGCACTCCAGCCTGGGCTACAGAGCGAGACATAACAACAGAACCCTATGTTAATAGAAGACAGAAACAGTTACCTGTGGGGACAGGTTTGGGATGGGGGTGCCTTCTGGAGATGGAAAATATTCTGTGCTGGGTGGGGTGGCTCACGCCTATAATCCCAGCATTTTGTGAGGCCGAGGCTGGTGGATCGCTTGAGCCCAGGAGTTCCAGACAAGCCTGGCCAACATGGCAATACCCCATCTCTACTAAAAATACAAACATTAGGTCAGGTGCTGTGGCTCATGCCTGTAATCCCAACACTTTGGGAGGCTGAGGTGAGAAGATCAACTGAGGTCAGGAGTTCAAGACCAGCCTGGCCAACATGGCAAAACCCCATCTCTACTAAAAATACAAAAAATTAGCTGGGTGTGGTGGTGCACACCTGTAATCCCAGCTACTCAGGAGGCTGAGGCAGGAGAATTGCTTGAACCCGGGAGGCAGAAGTTGCAATGAGCCAAGATCACGCCACTGCACTCCAGCCTGGGTGACAGAGCAAAAAAGAAGAAAAAAAAAATGTTCTGCATTGTGAATCTGGGAATGGTTATATCATATACCTATGGGAAAATTTATTAAGCTATTTCGTAAGATTTGTGTCCTTTGCTTATGCATGTTATACCTAAACAAGATAAGAGTCCTTTAAATTCATTTTGGCATGGCCTATCCTCTATTAACATAGCCACTCCAGCATTCTTTTTTTTTTTTTTTTTTTTTTTGAGACAGAGTTTCACTCTTGTTGCCCAGGCTGGAGTGCAATGTCCTGATCTCGGCTCACCGCAACCTCCACCTCCCGAGTTCAAGAGATTCTCCTGCCTCTGCCTCCTGAGTAACTGGAATTATAGGCATGTGCCACCATGCCCGGCTAATTTTGTATTTTTAGTAGAGACGGGGTTTCTCCATGTTAGTCAGACTGGTCTCGAACTCCCGACCTCAGGTGATCCACCGGCCTCGGCCTCCAAAAGTGCTGGGATTACAGGCGTGAGCCACCGCGCCCCGGCCTCCAGCATTCTTTTGATTAGTGTTAGTATATTCTTGTACTTTCTACCTCTTTGTGCCTTTTTTCTTTTTTTCTTTTTTTTTTTTTTGAGATAGGGTCTCACTCCCATCACCCAAGCTAGAGTTCAGTGGAATGATCTTGGCTCACTGCAACCTCAAATTCCAATACTCAGTTTCCTGAGTAGCTGGTACTATCGGAACATGCCACCACTCCTGGCTGATTTTTTTGTATTTTTAGTAGAGATGGCTTTTCACCATGTTGCCCAGGCTGGTCTTGAACTCCTGGGCTCAAGCAATCTGCCTGCCTCAGCCTTCCAAACTACTGGGATTTCAGGCATGAGACACTGTGCCTGGCCTTGTGTCTTTATTTTTAAAGCTAGCTTCTTGTAGATAGCATATAGATGGGTGTTGCTTTTTCATCTGCCTTTTAATTGGGTTGTCTAGATTATGTATGTCTATTTTACTTATTGATCTGATTGAGTTTAAATCTACCATCTTGGTTGCACAACTGTATAAATTTATTAAGTATCATTAAACTGTTTATTTAAAATCTACCATCTGGCTGTTTTTTTGGTTTGGTTTTGTTTTGTTTTTTGAGATGGAGTCTTGCTGTGTCACCCAGGCTGGAGTGCAGTGGCACCATCTCTGCTCACTACAAACTCAGCCTCCAGGGTTCAAGTGATTCTTTCGCCTCAGCCTCCCAAGTAGCTGGGATTATAGGCACCTACCATCATGCCCAGCTAATTTTTGTATTTTTAGTAGAGATGGGGTTTCACCGTGTTGGCCAGGCTGATTTCGAACTCCTGACCTCAGGTGATCTGCCCACCGTGACCTCCCAGAGTGCTGAGATTACAGGTGTGAGCCACCGTACCTGGCTCTTTTTTTTTTTTTTTTTTGAGACACAGTGTCACTCTGTCCCCTAGGCTGGAGTATAGTGGCTCGATCTCAGCTCACTGCTACCTCTGCCTCCTGGGTTCAGGTGATCCTCCTGCCTCAGCCTCCTGAGTAGTTGGAATTACCGGCATGCGCCACCATGCCTGGCTAATTTTTGTATTTTTAGTAGAGACGGGATTTCGCCATATTTGCCAGGCTGGTCTTGAACTCCTGAGCTCAAGTGATCCACCTGCCTCAGGCCCCCGAAGTGCTGGGATTACAGGTGTGAACCACTGTGCCTGGCCTAGATTGATTATTGATTGATTGGTTGATTATTTATTTATTTATTTTGAGACAGAGTCTTGCTCTATTGCCTAGGCTAGAGTGCAGTGGCATGGTCTCAGCTCACTGCAACCTCTGCCTCCCGGGTTCAAGCGATTCTCCTGCCTCAGCCTCCTGAGCAGCTGGAATTACAGGCACCTGCCAGCATACCTGGTTAATTTTTTGTGTTTTTAGTAGAGGTGGGGTTTTACCATGTTGGCCAGGCTGGTCTCGAACTCCTGACCTCGTGATCCACCTGCCTCAGCTCCACGAAGTGCTGGAATTACAGGTGTGAGCCACCATGCGTGGCCTAGATTTATTTTCTAATAAAAATTTCTGAGCTTTGTTCTGGGATGAAGCGAAGTTACTTTGCAAAAGTTTGGTCCCTTTGAGGCTATTTTTTTTTTTTTTTTTTTTGAGGTGGAGTCTCGATATGTCGCCCAGGCTGGAGTGCAGTGGCGCGATCTCAGCTCACTGCAAGCTCCGTCTCCCGGGTTCACGCCATTCTCCCGCCTCAGCCTCCCGAGTAGTTGGGACTACAGGCACCCGCCACCATGCCTGGCTAATTTTTTCTATTTTTAGTAGAGACGGGGTTTCACCATGTTAGCCAGGATGGTCTCGATCTCCTGACCTCGTGATCCGCCTGCCTCGGCCGCCCAAAGTGCTGGGATTACAGGCGTGAGCCACCGCGCCCGGCCCGAGGCTATTTTTAAGCTTTGTTAGGCGGGACCAGAACAGACTTTAGTCTAGGGCTAATTTTGCCCCATTACTGAGTCAATACCCTTCTGAGCACTATCTGATGCCCTGTTAGTTATAATGTCTTGTCTCTCTGCTAGCAGGACCATAACCAATTCCCGGCCTTGTGTGGGTCTGGGAATCATTCTCTCTCCTCCGTTGGGTGGTCTTGACCTGGCCTCAAGCGGTTTCCTCACACACATGCACTGATTAGTACTCGGCTGAAGACTCAAGTGGGATCCCCTGCAAATTTTCAGCATTCCCTTTCTCTGTCTGGCACTTTTTTTTTTTTTTTAAGACAGAGTTTCACTCTTGTTGCCCAGGCTGGAATGCAATGGCACGATCTCGGCTCACCAAAACCTCCGCCTCCCAGGTTCAGGCGACTCTCCTGCCTCAGCCTCTCAAGTAGCTGGGATTACAGGCAACCACCACCACGCCCGGCTAATTTTTTGTAGTTTTAGTAGAGATGGGGTTTCACCATGTTGGCCAGGTTGTTCTCGAACTCCTGACCTCCGGTGATCCACCCGCCTCGGCCTCCCAAAGGCTGGGATTGCAGGTGTGAGCCACTGCGCCTAGCCCTCTGTGCAGAACTCTTTTTTAATACCTTACCCAGTGAACTCCTGGGCCTCTCTTGTCTGCCAGCTTAACCTCCTCAACTCAGGTAGACCATCAGACTCTGCCTGAGTTACTCCGCCCTGTACTGTGACTGGAAACTCACTCCAGGTAATAGATTTGAACAACTGTAGGAGCTTTGTTTCTCTTCTGTCAGGGATCACTGGGCTATGCTCCCTGATGTCCAGTATCTGAACCCCATTGTTCTGAATATTCTGTCTAGTTTTTTTAGTTGTTTCTAGTGGGAGGATAAATCAATTCCCTGTTACTCCATCTTAGACAGAAGCAGAAGCTCAGCTCATTCATTTTGGAGATTCATGTCCTACAATTCTGTGAATCTTTTTTTTTTTTTTAGACAAAGTTGTGCTCTGCTGCCCAGGCTGGAGTGCAGTGGTGCGATCTCAGCTCACTGCATCCTTAACTTCCTGACCTCTCGGGCTCAAGCAATCTGCCCACCACAGCCTCCCAAGCATGTGGGACTACAGGCACATGTGCCACCACACCCAACTAATTTTTGTATTTTTTGATAGAGATGGGGTTTTGCCATGTTGCTCAGATTGGATGTGAAATTTTTAAAAAATTGATTGTCAATTTCCAACTGGGTACTGTAGCTCACTCTGTAATCCAAGCACTTTGGGAGGCCAAGGTGGAAGGATAACTTGGGGCCAGGAGTTCAAGACCAGCCTGGACAACACATTGAGATCCTGTCACTACAAAAATAAATAATTTAAAACATCAGCTGGATGTGGTGGTGGCATGTGCCTATAGTCCCAACTACTGGGGAGGCTGAGGCAGGAAGATCACTTGAGCCCAGCAGTTCAAGGCTGTGTGGTGACCCATGATCACACCACTGTTCTCCTGCCTGGGAGAAAGACCCTGTCTTTAAAAAAATTTTTTTTAAATTAAAAGTCAGTTTTCTGCTCTCTTCATCTCTGTCTTCTGTTTCAGGATTAGTCAGATATTGGAGCCACCACACTCCAGTCTGGGAGACAGAGCGAGACTCCGTCTCAAAATAATAACAATAAGCACATCAGTTACCACTCCTTGAGCACCTACCAAATTACCAAAAACCTGCCATTTTAATAGATTTTCTTATTGAATCATCACAGGAATTCCGTGAAGTAAATATTATTATCCCTCTTTCACAGATGAGGGGACTGAGGGACAAAGAGATTAACTCACTAGCTCAAGATCATACTGTTTATGGCTGGGCGCAGTGGCTCACGCCTGTAATCCCAGCACTTTGGGAGGCCAAGATGGGCGGATCACGAGGTCAGGAGATTGAGACCATCCTGGCTAACACGGTGAGACCCCATCTCTACTAAAAAAATACCAAAAATTAGCCGGGCGTGGTGGCAGGCGCCTGTAGTCCCAGCTACTCAAGAGGCTGAGGCAGGAGAATGGCGTGAACCAAGAAGGCGGAGCTTGTAGTGAGCCGAGATTGTGCCACTGCACTCCAGCCTGGGTGACAGCGAGATTCCATCTCAAAAAAAAAAAAGATCACACTGTTTGTGGAATGGCAGAAGCTGGGTTGAAACTCAGCCATGTGGGGCACCAAAAACCGTGATCGTGACCACAGAGGGCAGCTGGAATTCAAGGGGCCTGCCTGTTTTTCTGCATCTCACCATCCACGGGTTTCCTGTTTTTTGTGCCAGGCTCTGGGGAACCTAAGTGAATATGGGCCCAACAGATGGGTGTTCACCAGAGAGTGAGCCAAGAAAGAGGGGTGGGGGCAGACAGAGGTCCCTATAGAAGTGGGAAAAAGCAAGATAAGGCCAGGAGACCGTGTCTTTCTTCCTTTTTTTTTTTATTTTGCGACAGAGTCTTGCTCTGTCGCCCAGGCTAGAGTGCAATGACACAATCTTGGTTCATTGCAACCTCTGCATCCCGGGTTCAAGCAATTCTCATGCCTCAGCCTCCAGAGTAGCTGGGACTACAGGTGCGTGCCACCACACTAGGCTTTTTTTTTTTTTTTTTTGAGACGGAGTCTCGCTCTTATTTGCCCAGGCTGGAGTGCAATAGTGCGATCTCAGCTCACTGCAAGCTCCGCCTCCTGGGTTTAAGCGATTCTCCTGCTTCAGCCTCCCGAGTAGCTGGGATTACAGGCTCCTGCCACCACCCCTGGCTAATTTTTGTATTTTTAATAGAGATGTGGTTTTGCCATGTTGCCCAGGCTGGACTCAAACCCCAGGCCTCAGGTGATCCACCTGCCCCAGCTTCCCAAAATGCTGGGATTACAGGCATGGGCTACTGTGCTCGGCCATGTGTCTTTTGACTTTAAAGGAGCAGCTTGCAAATCATATTCAAAGCAGTATGCATATGAGATGTAAATTGCATCAGAAATGAGCATCTGGTATTTTTGAGTCAATAGCTCAGGCACTTTTGGGAGGGCCCTCCCCAGCTTTCTCCCAGGGTTGCCTGGGGTCAGGATCCCTTGCAAGACCTATTAACTAAACTTGAGATGTAGCATGTGCCTCTGCCAAACCCAGCTCTGGATAGAAAGGGGAGTGCTGCTGACCATGTCAAGGTGGGTTCTTTATTCTCACATTTGTCTGACAAATACTTGTAAAGCACCTGCTGAGCATAAGGTGCTCAGGCAGATGCAGTAGACAAGCAGGAAAGTCATTATTTCTAACTTTTAAGAACATACCCTCTACTTGGGGAAATAAATAAATAAAGACTCCAGTATCGTCTAGAGTCTAGACCAGGCTTTCTTAGCCTCAGTTCTATTGATATTTGGAGCTGGGTAATTCTTTGTTGAAGGGGGTTTTCCAGAGCATCATAAGATACTTAGCAGCATCCCTGAGCTCTACTCATTAGATACCATTAGCAACTCCTGAGTTGTGACAACCAAAAATGTTCCCAGACATTGCCAAATGTGGGGAGGGAGGGCAAAATCCCCCCAGGTAAGAACTGCTGCTCAAGACCCTAAGGCTATGAGCTTTTCAGGTGAGTCAACAAACCCAGCGGGCTGAGGATTTGCCTTCAAGGATGCACGTTGTTCCATATTTTTGTATTTTAACCACTATGGAAGGCGCTCTTCTCAAATTTATTATGTAATTCTTTTTCTTGAAGCCCAGCCCTGACCCCCAACCCCAGCATGTGCTATAATTCCGTCCAGACCCCGGAGATTCTTGAGGACCAATCAATGTTGCCCCCAAATGGAATGGCCCCAGCCTGCAGAGTCCATCAGGTCTGCAGTCTGCTCTTTCTGCTCTTCAGCGTCTCTCTCCCTCCTCTTTCCCTGTCATCCAGTTGGCCCTGTGGGAGTGCTGGTTATATTCCTATCGACTCTGGCCCCCATTCCCTTTGATTGGCAGCCAGGAGTTAAGGAACTCAGTTTTGCAGATCAGTGTTTTTCTAACTGTGCCCTGCCAAGCACTGGGAATCCCCAGGGCCCTCTCAGAAGCCCCCGTGGGATGTCGTGGGGTAGGAGGAGGAGGAGGAGCTTCCGGGAGGCTGGAGGAGTGGAGCCGGTAGGTCGCCCTGCCCCAGCCCTCAGTGGCCCCACAGCAGCTTGGCTGTTCTTGGTTTTGTTTCTCTCTGCTTCTGCATGATATCTTTTGAACAAAAAGTCCCAAGTGTACAAAAAGTCCCGAAAGGCGTTCGCAAACCACTGACCTAGATGGAGGGAATTGTGAGGAGCAGAGGGCCCCCTCTTATAAAATGCCTGCACTTCGGTGCAGGGTTTGGTGGTGCCGGCTGTTTGGAGGCTCTTTAAGCCTCCTAACTCCTTGTCACTGGTGGATGGTGGGGTGCCGGCAGCAGGGCATCCCTTTACGCAGGGGCTCATTGCTCTATGGACGTGGGCAGAGAATGAACAGGAGAGGGAGACTGAACTCCTGGCGTCCACATCAGGCACAAACCCCAGGACATGAAGATCCCTAACTGCCTCCCCTCCGGCCCCCAAATAGCAGAACAGAGAGTAATCGCACTGCAGTGGCAGTGGAAGGAGCTGAAGCTAGACGCCGGGAAGAACTTCCCAACTTGGCACCTGGGGGAGAAG
The DNA here is from genome assembly GCF_006542625.1 of Nomascus leucogenys. NCBI lineage: Eukaryota > Metazoa > Chordata > Mammalia > Primates > Hylobatidae > Nomascus > Nomascus leucogenys. The sequence goes on along the minus strand of NC_044399.1, from coordinate 33,144,650 downwards.
CAGCTGGGAGCAAATGTGGAACTGTCTGGGGTAGGAGGAGTTCCCCTTTGCAGGCTGAGAGATAATCACATATACCTTCCCACTCACACCCCCTTCGTCTGCTCCTGCCCCAACCAGGGCTGACTCCAGAAATTCCGCACAGATAAACCTCTAGACCCTGAAACTCAGCAAGGGGTAGGGAGAGCGGGACCTGGGGCCATGCCCCCTCTGTTGCTAAGAAGCCCTTTCTGGGTTAGCACGGTGGCTCACACCTGAAATCCCAGCACTTTGGGAGGCCCAGGCAGGTGGATCACTTGAGATCAGGAGTTCAAGACCAGCCTGAACAATATGGTAAAACCCCATCTCTACAAAAAAAAAAAAAAAAACATATATATATACACACACACACACACACACACAAAATTAGCCAGCATGGTGGCACGCCTGTAATCCCAGCTACTCGGGAGGTTGAGGCACAAGAATTGCTTGAACTCGGGAGGCAGAGGTTGCATTGAGCCAAGATTGCACCACTGTACTCCAGCCTGGGTGACAGAGTGAGACTCCATCTCAAAAAAAAAAAAAAAAAAAAAAGAATCCTTTTCTGTCTGACCCCCACCAGACGGCAGCAGAATTGTGTGGAGAGCTTGTTCCCGAGGGACCTGGGGGACGGAGCAGGCTCTCCCTTCTCCCTCCGACCTCCAGGCCACACTGAGCCCTCTGGACACAAGCACAATCAGGCACTTCATGCCTGGCAAGGGTCAGAATGAAAGGCCTGTGTCTGTCTGCTCCCCCCTCCTCCCTTTCTCCATCTTCAGATAATTCCATCTGCCCTTGGGCCAGAGCCTCATCTTTCTCCCTCCTTTCCCCCTCCTGCCTGCTGAGTTATTTACAAATATCTGGGAACAGAAGGGATTTCTTCAGTGCTCTGTAGTGCCTGCCACTGACTCAGGTCTCTAACATGCTGGGGGGTGGGAGGATAAAGATGCTCGTGGTCCTCCTCTGTCACCCACAGGAACCCAAAGAGCTCAATACGCTGGGCGCAGTGGCTCACGCCTGTAATCCCAGTATTTTGGGAGGCCGAGGTGGGAGGATCACCTGAGGTCAGGAGTTCAAGACCGGCCTGGCCAACATAATGAAACCCCATCTCTACAAAAATTAGCCAGGCGTGGTGGTACGCGCCTGTAATCCCAGCTACTTGGGAGGCTGAGGAAGGAGAATCACTTGAACTCAGGAAATGGAGGTTGCAGTGAGCTGAGATAACACCACTGCACTCCAGCCTGGGCAACAGAGTAAGACTCCATCTCAAAAAAAAAGAAAGAAAAGAAAAAAAGAAAAAAAACGCCAAGCGCAGTGGCTCACACCTGTAATCCCAGCACTTTGGGAGGCCGAGGCGGGCGGATCATGAGGTCAGGAGATCGAGACCATCCTGGCTAACACGGTGAAACCCTGTCTCTACTAAAAGTACAAAAACAAAATTAGCCAGGCATGGTGGCGGGCGCCTGTAGTCCCAGCTACTTGGGAGGCTGAAGCAGGAGAATGGCGTGAACCCGGGAGGCGGAGCTTGCAGTGAGCTGAGATCGTGCCACTGCACTCCAGCCTGGGTGACAGGGCGAGACTCCGTCTCAAAAAAAAAAAACAGAGCTTGGCCTTGGCCAGGCGCGGTGTAATCCCAGCACTTTGGGAGGCCGAGGCGGGTGGATCACCTGAGGTCAGGAGTTTGAGACCACTCTGGCCAAGATGGTGAAACCCCATCTCTACTGAAAATACAAAAATTAGCTGGGCATCGTGGTGAGTGCCTGTAATCCCAGCTACTCAGGAGGCTGAGGCAGAGAATTGCTTGAACCCGGGAAGCGGAGGTTGCAGTGAGCTGAGATGGCGCCACTGCACTCCAGCCTAGGCGACAAAGCAAGACTCTGTCTCAGAAAAGAAAAAAAAAGGAGCTCAATGGCTCCCCAAGGTCACACTGCGGCAGCCCATTTTCTGTTTCCCACTCTGTTGTCCTACGTGGTTTGTCCCGGGTACAGGGTGAACCAGGAAGAGGATGAGTTACTGCCACTTCCCCATGGAGTCAAAGGGCTTCTTCCTCCTGGAAAATGCCCGGACACGGAAGTGACTAAGACCTAGTGGAGCTGCTGAACCTAAAAAGTAAGTTCAAATTCGGGGCCCCTCCTTCCGATAGCCATGTGGCCCAAGGAAGGGAAGCTGTCCGTGCAGCTGGGGGAGCTAATCTCCAACATGTTCTCCCGAAGCCCACCTCCTGCCCCCCCACCCCAATGCTGAAGCCCAGACAAGCAGCCAGGAACTGGCGTCACCATCCCCAGTCCCGCAGACGCTCGTCCCACCGCCACCACCCGTGAGCAACCATTCCGGGGCCTGACATTCTGTCAGCTTCACACCACCTCCCAGAGCCCCAGCCAGAAGCACTTCCTGGATAAAATATTAAACATGCAAATCTGAGACAGAGCCTTAACGAGCGACAGACTGCACGACCACAGCCTGGCAAACGAGACGCACGACGTCCGGGGGTGGGGGGGTGAGAGGTATATATAGATATAGACTTTGGATCTATCTGTGCAACGTGTGTGTAAGGCAGAGAACAGCAGGGATGGAAAAGTACCGCAGCAGCCTCCAGCTGGGGTGGCCTGAGGTGGCGGCAGGAGGCTGGCCGGGAGGGAGGGTCGAGAGGAGCCCCAGAGCCAGGCTCAGAGTGGGGGATGACAAAAGCCCTTTGTGCTTGGATTCTGTGCAGGGGGTGCCAGACACGCTGGGCAGGGGAATGGGCATTGGTTCTGGAGAAGGAAGTTGGTTAGAGGCAAGGCCTCCGAGTGGAAGAAAAGAAGGGGAGACAGAGGAGAGGCATAGACCTGTGCGGCAGGAAGGGAGGTGTCTAGAGGGAGAACACCTCCACTCACATGGGGCACGGGGCGGGGGGGTCTCTTGTCACCACACTGGCCCAGGTGTCATGGAGCTCACGTGGAATTAGGTCAGTAAGGTTCCTGCCTTGATTCAGGTCAGCATGAATTTGACGACGGTGCTTCTTAAACTTGCACATGTGCCAGGATCATCTAGGATCTTGTTGGTAAATGCAATTCCGATTAGGGAGGCCTGGAGTGGGGCCTAAGAGTCTGCATTACTAGCAAGACTCAGGTGATGCCAGTTTTGCTGGCCTCCTGGCCCCCATCAAGTGGCGAGGGACTACAAGGAACTAGAGCAACACAGAGCTCCCTTTGGCTCAGGCGAACACAAGGACCCACAAGAGTCCAGAGTGGGCTCAGAGGCTAAGCCCAAAGGCGCCCGGCCTAAGGGGAGGTCCACGGTGCTGATCAAGATGGTGTCTGTCCACAGTGTCCAGCCTGTCATGGAATTAGAACTATAGGACACCAACTTGGCCCAAACCAACACAGAACCCAGCCCAAGTGTCAGGGAGCCTGTAGCAGCCCACACTGACACAGGGCTCACAGGGCCTGGGGTGACATGGAGCCTGGTGGGGTGGGACTGAATGATAGGGCACCCATCTTGCTTCAGGAAATCACAGAGCCCACGGGGATTAGACTGAAGTGGTGCCCGTTTTGGTCCAGAATGACATGGAACCCACAGTGGCCACAGAGGTCTGGACTGACTTGGAACTCAGAAAGGACTAACAGAGGTGATAGCCACATTGGCTCACGGTGACAGAGAGCTCATCAGGACTCGGATCAACTGGACCAACCAGGCACCCAACACAGAGCCCCAGACATGACAGGGGGCTCTCCGTGCAAACTCCAGGTTGCAGAAGACAGGAAGGGAGGGGCCGGAGGAGGCTGGGAGAGGGGCGGAGCAGGCGCCGGGGAGCAAGGCTGCTCTGCGGCTGCTGTGAGCCTGCCTGCCGTGGGCTGAGTGCTACTTGGCTGGGCCCCAGAGAGGAGGTGCTGCTGCTGCAAGGCTCAGATGGAGGAGGAAGTGGGAAGCTGGAGGCAGAGTGGGCGCGAGGCTGGGGTGGGGAGAGCACGTCCTCCCCCAAAGAGGCTTGGCATGGGGGCTGGCCCACTGCCCTATCTGGATCCTGGCATTTACACTCCCCACTCCCATTATACACGGATGGTGCGGTGGGTTATGGGGCTGGGACTTACGGACCCCAGATCAAGGAGCATTCAGCGCTGGGGCAACAAACAAACCGATGTCTCCCTGAATGGAGCACTCAGCGTCCAGAGGAGGAAGGATTCTCCCTCCTGGCACTGGAGGTCCTTTTGATGCAGCCAGGTCCCTAGGCAGAGTGCCCTGGCCCTATTGTGTCCTTGCCCAGAGGAATGCAGAAAACAATGCAGGCTGCCCCTTCCCGCATCCCTGGCAAGATCTAGAAATAGGTGCCCACACCTTCGTCTTAACTAAACCCAGCCCTCCCTCCCACTTCTGGTCAGATGCCTCTCAGTCCTTGTCCCTACCAAGGGTAGAAACCCCTCAGAGGCTACCTGCAGCTTCTCTTTATGCCAAGGTTAATGTAGAGGAGGAAGGGATGGAGGGAGGGCCGTTACTATGAATTTATTTTTTGAGACAAGGTCTTGCTCTCTCACCCAGACTGAAGTGCATCAGCAGGATCATAGCTCACTGCAGCCTTGATCTCTTGGGCTCAAGCAATCCTCCCCCTTCAGCCTCCTGAGTAGCTGAGCTGGGACTACAAGCACAAGCCACCACACCTAGCCAATTTTTAAAAAATTTGTTGGCCCGGGCGCAGTGGCTTACTTCTGTAATCCCAGCACTTTGGGAGGCCAAGGCGGGCAGATCACAAGGTCAGGGAATCGAGACCATCCTGGCTAACACAGTGAAACCCTGTCTCTACTAAAAATACAAAAAATTAGCTGGGCATGGTGGCAGGCGCCTGTAGTCCCAGCTGCTGGGGAGGCTGAGGCAGGAGAAAAACGTGGACCCGGGAGGTGGAGCTTGCAGCAAGCCGAGATCGCGGCACTGCACTCCAGCCTGGGTGACAGAGCGAGACTCCATCTCAAAAAAAGAAAATTTGTTGGCAGAGTCTCCCTATATTTCCCAGGCCGGTCTTGAACTCGTGGCCTCAAGCAATCCTCCCACCTCTGCCTCCCAAAGTGCTGGAATTACAGGAGTGAGCCACTGCACTTGGTTAATTTGAATGGGGAGCTGGATGACGCTCCCCATCCAGCCTGGTACCGCTGAAGAATCCATCCCTAACTCCACTCCTGCCCACACATCTCCAGGCTGTCCTAGTTTCTGTTTCAAGACAGGGGGGACACATGTTACACACTCCTAGACACAGAGCTGTGCAGAGCCAAGAGATGCACATGCATGCATGTGGGACAGATGAATGCAGGAGATTGCACACTCGAGGCCGGTGCACACACATGCATATCCAGAGACTCCTTCCTGACTCACAAACAAACCCAAGGACCCCCCCAGCAGACACACACACAGAGCTCCCTGTTCACAGGGCCACACAGACACACATGGACAGATATACAGGCCCTCATAAGCCATAGGCGTGATTCCCCACAGGGGTTCCCTACTCTCTATCCAGCTCCTGCTCCCAGGTCCCCACCCTCTGGGCCACAAAAACAGCAAAGGCAGCCCTGCTGCCACACTACGAGGGCCATGGGATCAAGGATAACCACAACCCTGAGAATGGATCCTCAATCTCCCCTCTTCTCTCCATAAGCTCCTGCCTTTTGGAACTGCAGTGCTTATTTCCCCACGACAGTTCTCTCTGTGGGAGGGACCAAGGGTGGAGGACACTTCACTTCCCTTCTGGTTTTTTTGTTTGTTTGTTTTAAGACTGTCACCCAGGCTGGAGTGCAATGGCGCGATCTCGGCTCACTGCAACCTCCGCCTCCCAGGTTCAAGCGACCCTCCTGCCTCAGCCTTCCGAGTAGCTGGGACTATAGGGGCGCACCACCACATCTGGCTAATTTTTGTATTTTTAGTAGAGGCGGGGTTTTGCCATGTTGGCCAGGCTGTTCTCAAACTCCTGACCTCAGGTGATCCACCCACCTCGGCCTCTCAAAGTGGTGGAATTACAGGCGTGAGCCACTGCACCTGGTCTTTTTTCTTTTTTTTTTTTTGAGATGGAGTCTCTCTGCCGCTTAGGCTGGAGTGCAATGGTGCAATCTCGGCTCATTGCAACCTCTGCCTCCCGGATTCAAGTGATTGTCCCTCAGCCTCCCGAGTAGCTGGGATTACAGGTGCCCACCACCACCCCCAGCTAATTTTTGTATCTTTGGTACAGACGGGGTTTCACTACATTGGCCAGGCTGGTCTCGAACTCCTAACCTCGTGATCCACCCGCTTCGGCCTCCCGAAGTGTTTTTTTTTTGTTTTTTTTTTGAGATAAGTTCTCATTCTGTCACCCAGGCTGCAGTGCAGTGGTGCGATCATAGCTCACTGCGGCCTCAAACTCCTGGGCTAAAGTGATCCTCTTGTCTCAGCCTCCTGAGTAGCTGGGACAATAGGCACATGCCACTGTGCCTGGCTAATTTTTTAATATATTTATTTATCTACTTATTTTTTTGGAGACAGGGTCTCGCTCTGTCTCTCTGGGTGGAGAGTAGTGGTGCAATCACAGCTCACAGAAGCCCTGATCTCCCAGGCTCAAGTAATCCTCTCACCTCAGACTCCCAAGCATCTGAGACTACAGGTATGTGTCACCACACCCAGCTAATTTTTTATTTTTTGTAGATAGGGGGACTCACTATGTTGCCCAGGCTGGTCTCGAACTCCTGGCCTCAAGCAATCCTCCCTCCTTGGCCTCCCAGAATGCTGGGGTTACAGGTGTGAGCCACCACACACAGCCCCTTCTTCTTTTTTTTTTTTTTTGTTTGTTTGTTTTTTGTGTTTTGAGACAGAGTCTCGCCCTGTCATCCAGGCTAAAGGGCAATGGCACAATCTCGGTTCACTGCAACCTCTGCCTCCCGGGTTCAAGCGATTCTCCTGCCTCAGCCTCCCGAGTAGCTGGGACTACAGGCACCTGCCACTGTGCCCAGCTAATTTTTTTTATTTTTAGTAGAGATGGGGTTTCACCATGTTGGCCAGGCTGATCTTGAGCTCCTGACCTCAAGTGATCCACTCGCCTCGGCCTCCCAAAGTGCTGGGATTACAGGCATGAGCCACCATGCCCGGCCCTATCCCATCTTTGTGTGACATTCCACCCTGTTTTCCTCCTTTCTTGATACTCTCCTCCTTTGGTTCGTGGATGAGTTAGGGTAAGTTGTGTTCGTTAGGCCAATATTTTATTTTATTATGTTTTAATTTTCCATTGTATTAATTAGGCTAATTATTTTTTCTTTTTTTTTTTTTTTTTTTTTTTTTTTGAGACGGAGTCTCACTCTGTCGCCCAGGCTGGAGTGCAGTGGCGCCATCTCAGCTCACTGCAAGCTCCGCCTCCCGGGTTCACGCCATTCTCCTGCCTCAGCCTCTCCGAGTAGCTGGGACTACAGGCGGCCGCCACCACGCCCGGCTAATTTTTTTGTATTTTTAGTAGAGACGGGGTTTCACCGTGGTCTCAATCTCCTGACCTCGTGATCCGCCTGCCTCGGCCTCCCAAAGTGCTGGGATTACAAGCGTGAGCCACCGCGCCCAGCCTATTTTTTCATTAGTTAAGTTAATTCTCTATATTATTTGGGCTACGCTAAACTGTTTAGCTCAGGCTAAGTTGTACTGGTTAGGCTAAACTCCTAGAACAAAGAGATCCAAAAAAAGATGTTGGCTTGAAGAATGTAAAATTTCCTTCTTTCCTGTGTTGCAGGTGAACACTCCAGGTCAGCAGGGAGCTCTCACAGCCATTCCGGGACCAGGCTCCTTCCATGTGCTGCTGTGCTGCCCCCTAGGGCCCTGCCAGTGACTCAGGACCGAAGCCGAGTGACTGCCATGCCAGGTTCCAGCCAGCAGGAAGGGCAAGGGAGTGTGGGGCGGGCAGGCCCAGGGTCTTAAAGCCCAGGCTGGGAGAGTCACACACCCCTTCCCCTTCGCAGCCCAGTGGTGGGAATGAAATCACGTAGTTGTACCTGACTGCAAAGGGGCTGGAAAGTGTGCCTACCCAGGCAGCACGGGGAGCTCAGATTTGGGTGGACAATGAGCAGTGGTCACCAGAGCCCCCAGAGCCTCCTCCCTCTCCCTCCTCTCCCCCTCTCTCTCTCTACTCTCTCCCTGGCCATTCCTCCCCAGCCCCCGCCTTTTTTTTTTTTTTTTTTTTTTGAGACAGAGCCTCCCTCTTTTGCCCACCACAGGCTGGAGTGCAGTGGCATGATCATGGCTCACTGCTTCCTCGACCTCCTGGGCTCAAGTGATCCACCTCAACCTCCCAAAAAACTGGGACTACAGGCACGAACCACCACGCCCAGCTAATTTTTTTTTTTTTTTTAATTTTTAGTAGAGACAAAATCTGACTATGTTGACCAGGCTGGTCTCAAACTCCTGGGCTCAAGTGATCTGCCCTCCTTGCCCTCCCAAAGTGCTGGGATTACAGGCGTGAGCTGCCACGGCACTTGGCTCCCCTTCATAAATGTGCCCCAGGGTTCTGTTCTTGGCCCTTTTCTCACCCCACATGTATGCCTTGGCCATTCCCGTCCAATCCTGTCTGATGCCCTAAAGCCTCCCTACCTCCAGCTCAGGACTCTGTCAGCCACAAACCCACACAGGCACCAGGGCCAAATCTGGGACTCAAGCCACACTCCTCCTCTGCCTCACCCCACATTCAATCTGTCACCAAAGCTGGCAAGTCTACCTTGTAAGGGCGCCCCCACCAAGACTGTCCTCTCCTTCTCCCCACCGACCCTGACCCCGAATGTGTTCTCACAGCCTCCACCCCTGCCCCCCTGCCTCTGCCCTCCCCCAAGCACTCCACACCAGCCTCCCATGAATCATGAAATGTGATTATTCACCCTGCCTGGTCCTGAGCCCTCTTCTCTCACAGTCTGATTGGGTCACCCTTCAGGGGCTCCCTCTTGTCTTCAGAATCAACTTCTTACCCTAACATATAAGACCTTTTGTGATCTGACCTCGGTCTACTTCATCTCTTGTCACATGTACCCTGTGCTCCAGCCACTCAAACCTTGGCACTTTTGTACGTGCTCCGCCCCAGTGCCTCTGGGCCTTCACTTCAGGGATTCCTATATCCTTTAAGACTCAATTCAGAGAGCTCCTTCTCTGAGAAGCCCCCTCTGACGCCCTGGTGCTCTTCCCACATGCTCCACTGTTCCCTCAACCTCACCAGTTCTCCACCTCTATGCCCGTCTTGTCCTGCTTGCTCACTTACCTCTCTCCCCTGCTAGGTGGTGAGCTGTGGGAGAGCAATATGAGGTTTTAGTTATTTCTCATCTCCAGTCCTTAGCCCATTGCTGGAGACAGTTAACGCTTAACGCTTGAGAAATGTTAGCTCCTTTCTCTTCTCCTTTAAAACTGTGACACAAAGGCTGGGCACAGAAGCTCACGCCTGTAATCCCAGCACTTTGAGAGGCCAAAGCGGGTGGATCACCGGAGGTCAGGAGTTCAAGACCAGCCTGGTCAACATGGCAGAACCCCATCTCTACTAAAAATACAAAAATTGGCCAGGCATGATGGCTCACACCTGTAATTCCAGCTACTCGGGAGGCTGAGGCAGGAGAATTGCTTGAACCTGGGAGGCAGAGGTTGCAATGAGCTGAGATCACGCCACTGCACTCCAGCCTGGGCAACAGAGGGAGACTCTGTCTCAAACAAACAAACAAACAACAGCAACAAAAACTGTAACACGTAGCTTTATACATAAAACTAAAATCTGGAAACAGCCCAAACATCCATCAACAGGAAAACATATACATTGCAGAATATTCATTCAATCAAATACTACATGGTGATAAAATGAGTTAACTACGGCTTCATGCAACAGCATGAATGAATCCCATATGCATAATGTTGAACAAAAGAAGCCAGACCCAAAAACAAACCTTCCATTCTTAATGAGGGTCAAAAACAAGCCAAACGGATCTTCGGTGACAGAGGCTGGCATGGTGGTCATCTCCGGGTCGGGAGATCAACTGGGAGCAGGCCTCACACAGCCTCCCAAAGGCTGGAAGTGTTGCTTATCTAGGTCTGGGTGGCGATCACACAGGTAATGTACATGTGTAATGATCATCAAGCTGAAATTTTGGTGCATTTTAGAGTAGGTAACTTCCCCTCTATTTGTTTAAGTGCTATGATTTTGTAGTAAATCATCGTGGAAGCCGGGTACAGTGGCTCATGCCTGTAATCTCAGCACTTTGGGAGGCCAAGTCAGGAGGATCACTTGAGATCAGAAGTTCAAGATCAGCCTGAGTAGCATAATGAGACCCCCATCTCTACAAAAAATAAACAGAACTCACGCCTGTAATCCCAGCACTTTGGGAGGCCAAGGCGGGCGGATCACTTGAGGTCAGGAGTTCTAGACCAGTCTGGCCAACATGGCAAAACCCTGTCTCTACTAAAAAAAATAGAAAAATAAAAATTAGCCAGGCATGGTGGTGCGCACCTATAGTCCCAGCTTCTCAGGAGGCTGAGGGAGGAGAATTACTTAAGCCTGGGAGGTGGTGGTTGCAGTGAGCCAAGATTGTGCCACTGCACTCCAGCCTGGGTGACAGAGCGAGATTCCATCTCAAAAAAAAAAAAAAAATTGGCCAGGCACGGTGGCTCACACCTGTAATCCCAGCCCTTTGGGAGACCGAGGCTGGTGGATCACAAGGTCAAGTGTTCGAGACCAGCCTGGCCAACAGGGTTAAACCCCGCCTCTACTAAAAATACAAAAATTAGCCAGCCATGGTGGCAGGCACCTGTAATCCCAGCTACTCAGGAGGCTGAGGCAGGAGAATTGCTTGAACTCAGGAGGCAGAGGTTGCAGTGAGCCAAGATTGCGCCATTGCACTCCAGCCTGGGCAACAGAGCAAGACTCCGTCTCAAAAAAAATAATTAAAAATAAACAGAATTGGCCGGGCACGGTGGCTCACACCTGTAATCCCAGCACTTTGGGGGGCTGAGGCGGGCGGATCACAAGGTCAGGAGATCGAGACCATCCTGGCTAACACGGTGAAACCCCGTCTCTACTAAAAATACAAAAAATTAGCCGGGCGAGGTGGCGGGCGCCTGTAGCCCCAGCTACGCAGGAGGCTGAGGCAGGAGAATGGCGTGAACCTGGGAGGCGGAGCCTGCAGTGAGCTGAGATCGCGCCACTGCACTCCAACCTGGGCGACAGCGAGACTCCATCTCAAAAAATAAAAATAAATAAATAAAAATAATTAAAAAATAAACAGAATTAGCTGGGCATGGTGGCATGTGCCTGTGGTCGCAGCTACTTGGGAGGCTGATGTGGGAAGATCCCTTGAACCTGGGAGATCAAGGCTGCAGTGAGCCAAGATTGCACCACTGTACTCAGCCTGGGTGACAGAGTCAGAGCCTGTTTCAAAAAAAAAAAAATCATCATGGATGGCAAGTCTGCGTCTGAGAGGCACTTTCTGTTATGGAGTTCCCTGATTTTAGGTGATGACACTGGGGCCCAGAGAGGGTAAAACACTCAACACTCACCTCGAGTCGCTCAGCACATCTGTGGAGAGTCCACACCCTAAGGAGGGGACTGCATGTCCTGCTTTCCCCATGCCACTCTAGGGACATTGGGGGCAGGCTCTGTGTCTTTGTCTCTGGAACAGAGCTCTGGGCCCTCTACATATTGATGGGGGCTATTCCCACCCCATAACTTATTGCTGCTGGGCGGTGAAACATGGCAGCAGTGTGGGAATTTAGAGCACAAATTCAAAGGACACAATTCTGTAGCTGTATGAGCTTAACCTCTGTGAACCTCAGTTTTCTCATCTGCAAAATGGCGCTAATAGTACCGTGGTTGGGCACGGTGGCTCACGCCTGTAATCCCACACATTGGGAGGCCAAGGTGGGCAGATCATTTGAGGTCAGGAGTTCGAGACCAGCCTAGCCAAACATAGTGAAACCCGGTCTCTACTAAAAAATACAAAAATTAGCCAGGGATGGTGGCCCATGCCTGTAGTCCCAGCTACTAGGGAGGTTGAAGCATGAGAATCACTTGAACCCAGAAGGCGGAGGTTGCAGTGAGCCAAGATTGTGCCACTGCATTCCAGCCTGGGCGACAGAGTGAGACTCTGTCTCAAAAATAAATAAATAAATAATAACAATAGAACCTACCTCATATTGCGTCCTGAGGATTACATGAGCAACTAAGCATAATGTCACAAGGCCTGGTTCCAAGGAAATGCCATTACAGTGCTTGCTATGATAACCACTCAGGAGGAAACCTAGTCAGACAGACCAGAGCTACTTTGCTCCTCCACTGGCTGTGTGACCTCAGGCAAGTTAATTAACCTCTCTGAGTTCCATTTCTTCATCTGCTAAACAAGTAATACTTATCTATTGTTATGAAAGCAAAATAATGCCTGTAAAACACCTGACACCTGCTTAAGTTCCTTGTGTGCAGAGACCACGTCTTGCACATCAATCCCCCTCAGGCTCTAGCACAGGGCTCTCACTCCATGGCTTGGGAGAACGAATCCCTTCCCCAGCCACCCTCCTCTGGCTCGCCGTCCTCCTTCTGGTGCTAGCAGACAGCAGCATCTAGTGGACAAGCTCTGGAACTGCATTCTGGCCAAGGGTCACTCACCAAGCTGCTGTGCAGGCATTTAAATGAGGCTTTTTAAAAATGCTTTGGACAAGGGTGGAGGGGTCAGGAGGAACGGAGGTGGGGTGAAATGCATTGGACAAGTATTCATTAGGTGCCTGCTGTGTGCAAGGCACTGATCCAGGACCTTAAAAAATGAAGCAAGAGATACAAGATCACTGTAGAAGGACACAAGAAAAATCACAAATAAGTATAACTTTGTCATCAATACCCTAAGTTTTTATCTTAGAGAAAATATGAACACAGCATAGGGGGACTTGGCACACTGCACAGTGTCTTCTCAGGAAGTGTTTTTTGTTTTTGTTTTTGAGACAGGGTCTCGTTTTGTCACCCAGACTGGAGTGCAGTGGGGTGATCACGGCTCACTGCAGCCTTGATCTCCCCGAAGTGGCTGAGCAATCGTGCCACTTCAGCCTCCACAGTAGTTGGGACTACAGGTGCACGCCACCACACCTAGCTTGTTTTTTGTTTTTGTTTTTTTGTTTGTTTGTTTTTGATAGCATCGAAGTCTCCCTATGTTGTCCAGGCTGGCTCAAACTCCTGGGCTCAAGTGATTCTCCCCGCCTTGGCCTCCCAAAGTGCTGGGATTACAGACACAAGCTACCTTGCCAGCCTTCTCAGGAAGTTTTTACAATTACAGGGGTGATTTTTTTCGAAGTGGTTGTTACATGTCAATGACTCTCAGTTAAGGGTCAAGGCAATAAAATGAAAGCTTAGGTCAGGAAGGTTCTGCCTCGAGTCCCCTGACCCAGGTTCTCCATAGAGAGAGGGGAGCAGGAGTGTCTGACCCCAAAGCCGCACTCGCCCTCCACACTCCACAGTCCCTTGCTACCAGACACTGAAGAGTGAAGAGGGTCTAGTGGTGGCATGGAGCACATCTAACTGGGGGAATCAAAAAAGACTTCATGGGAGAGATGACATTTTGCATTGGAGAACGGAGGTAAAGAAAGCAGGGAGGGGCATGCCAGGGGCGCTGGGAAAGGAAGTGCATTCCAGCCTAGTAGACCAGGTATACCTTCACTGGTATAAAGCGAAGTAATGGGAATCAAGTTGGATGAGGGAGCTGGGGGTTAAGGCCAAATCACAGAGGGCTCCAAATGACAGGCCAAGGAGGCTGCATTTAATACAATCAGGGGACCCACCGAGTAAGAAGGTAAACTGATCTGAAGGGATCAGAGAAAAACCAGACGTCCAGAAACTATTAATAGGTAGCTACTGTCATAGTCCAGCCTAGAGGTAGGGGACACTGCACCATGACGGAGTGGAGATTAGAGACACAATTGTGAGATCCTTGGGAGGGGAGAAGCAGCGGGAGGCTTGGAAATAGATTGCTGTGGGTCAAATGGGAGGACCCAGCTGAGAATTCAAGGTGCTGAGTCCAGGGGAAGTAATGGGGAGAAAGGCAGAGCTATAACCAGAATGTGGACTTGACCAGGGAGACTGCTGTGGGCAGGGACCAGGAGCTTGGTCTTTGACAGAGGCATATGAGTTGCCATCGTCCCTGTGGAGATGCGGGACCAAGGCTCCGGAGGGGTGCTGGAGGGAGAGGCGGCAGGGACAGTCAAGTGGGTGTCATTTACCCATATAGGTGCAAGCTGATGACCCAGGGGAGGAAAACAGAATCCTGTGGGGAGATGGGGTGGAGGGCAGGCGCCACCGGACTTCGTCAGACTCGGTCTTTTTAAAGCTCCCAGGGGAGGGGGCAAGAGAAGGAAGAGATGGAAGAAGACAGAGGCGGGACCTTTGGGGACAGAGACCCTTGTGAGTGTCCAGCAGTATCACAGGCTGTGTATAAGTCCAGGAGTGGTGGCAGGGAGGCAACTGTTGAATTTGAGGTTGGGGGCTGTCCTGGCTGACCTTGGCAAAAGCGGTTTCGGGGGCAGAAGTCAGGCTGCAAAGGTCTAAGAGGCGAGAGGCAGAGGGGCTAGAGGCGGCTGATGCTCCCGGGAGGAGGGAGGAGATGGTAAGCAGGGCTGGGCTAGGGGGAGGCGAGCGAGGGCTTACTCTGGGGGTCCTGCCAGACCCTGAAGAGGAGGGCAGAGACCCAGAGGCACACGGAGAGGAGACCCTCTGAGACCCTTTGAGACAGAAGGAAAACAGGTGATGCTGTAAGAGTTTAGAGACCCAGACAGAAATAAGACTGTGACCACCACATCCCTGACAAACCAAGGTGGTGGCCACCAGCCCTGGAGGACGCGGGACTGGAGGAGGGGAGGGGTAGAAGCAGGGGCTGAAGACACCTTGGAGGGACAGCAGACTTCCTCAGACCCTCTCAGGCTCCAGCTTATTGGCGTGCGAGAGGGACTCCCAGATCCCCGGGAGCTCAGAGCCTGGGGAAAGCCAGGGGTCTCCTTCCCCTTTCCCCAGGCTGCTCCTATTCAGAAAAACTTGTGGCCCTCGCTTGGAAGCACGCTTTTCCCTATTTCAACCCCAAACACTCAGTACCTGTTTGCTTCCCCCAGAAGTCTGGGCAAGTTTCTTTCTTTTCTGGGACTCAGTTTCTGGGGTGGGCTGAATGGTGGAACCCAAAAAGATGTGTCCAGGTCCTAATCCCCAGCCCCCACTCCCCCAGAGCCTGTGAATATGACTTCATTTGGAAAAAGGGTCTTTGTAAATGTAACTTAATTAAAGATGTCAAGACGAGATCATCCTGGATTGTCTGGTGGGCCCTAAAGCCAATGACAAGTGTCCTTGTGACAGACAGGAGAGGGGAGGGCCATACAATGGGAGAATGGGAACTCTGCAGCCACAAGCCAAGGAACACCTGGGGCCACAGAAGCTGGAAGAGGCACGGAGGGGGCCCTTCCGGAGAGCCTTCGGAGGGAGTTCAGCCCTGCAATGCCTTAGTTTTGGACCTCTGGTCCCAGTAAATGGAAGAGAAGAAATATCTGGGTTTGTTGTTGTTGTTGTTGTTTGAGACGGAGTCTCACTCTGTCTCCAGGCTGGAGTGCAGTGTGGTATGATCTCGGCTCACTGCAACCTCTGACTCCCGGGTTCAAGCGATTCTCCTGCCTCAGCCTCCGGACTAGCTGGTATTACAGGCACGCGCCACCAAACCCAGCTAGTTTTTGTATTTTTAGTAGAGACAGGGTTTCACCATGTTGGCCAGGATGGTCTCGATCTCCTGACCTTGTGATCCACCCGCCTCGGCCTCCCAAAATGCCGGGATTACAGGCGTGAGCCAACGTACCCGGCCGCTTAAATATCTGTCTTTTAAGCCACCAAGTTTGTTGTGATTTGTCATGGCAGCCCTGGGAAACTAACGTAGTTCCCTATTCTGTAAAACAACTAGAATTAAATCTTATTTGGCCAAAAAGGTGTGTTTTTTAACTCACCACCCTGCCCCCTTCCAGGTTGAGTTGTAATCCTTTCATTTGCAGGGCGGGGGTGGGGGAGTGAGGGTGGGGGCAGGTGGTGCAGGGAGGAAAGAACCTAAATTAACAGCATCTCCTCCGGCCCCGAAGAGGAGGAAAGTCCAAAAAGAGTATTTCATGCCCACCAGCCGTTCCTCCTTCACCCAGAGCTCACGCCATCATCCGTGCCCGGCTCCAGGCAGGCGGGTGGGGCAGACGCTGACCCGGAGCGCGTTACTAAAACCAAGAGGCCTTTGAAAACCAGGGAGTCTGCCTTTCCAGACTTCTAACAGCCCCCCTCTTCATGGTGATTCTCTCCCCACCCCTCGTGTCTGTCTTCCTCCTCCCATTCTCCATTCTTGGGGGACAAAATAAGATGGAGACCCCCGAAGCACAGGGTAGAAGGCACTCCCCCACCCCTTCTTCCTCCTCCTCCCACAACACAGCTGGAGGGGGAGGGGAGGTCAGCAGGGTTCACAGAGGCCAGATGTTAAGGAAAAAGAGAGAAGTGCCCACCCCACGCCCACCCACCCCACCCCCACCCTCACCCCCAAGGAAAGAAAAATGAAAGGAGACAGTTTTTAAAACAAACAAAACTTTTATGGTCCAAAACAGTTTTTCCCAAGAATCTGCTCTATGCAAACAATAACAACTTTTTACAAAGCATTTTCACAGAAAAGGAGACAAGTCCTTCCCTAGCGTGGGAATTGTTCCTCTCTCACCTCGTTTTCGGGGGAAGAGGGGGCGCTATTCACTAGTGCGGGGCGTAAGGGGCACTGGGTCCCTCAGTTGTTCGGCAGCTCCAAAAGCCCCAACTTCCCTTCACACCTCAACTTGCCATCTCCCTAAGACCTAAGCTCCCCTGACCTCACCTGGGTGGAGGAGAAAGCACTTCCAATCCTCTCTGACTCAAGATCCTCCTAGCTGGAGGGCATGGCAGAGGGCGTGATCCAGGCCTATCTCACCCCTCCCCTGGAAAACAGAACCTCTGACCCCAAACCTAATCCCCTGGCCCTGCCCCCTTCGGATCCATCAGATCTCTGACAACTCCCGCAATGCCTGAGGCTGGGGTGTTGCGGGGGGAAGCTTAAGGTACCTCAGCCCAGGTTCCATGCAGACTCAAACTTTGCCCCTTCAAACCCCAGGGGACTCTTGCAGTTAGGCCAAGAGTCCTTTCATTTACCACCTCTGCAAAGTGCAGCTTGTTTTGTTTCCACTCTTTAAGGGGGCTGAGTTTGGGTGTCCAAAGAATGGACTTGGGCCTGCCTTCCACCTCCACCCCCTCTCATCCATAAATCGGTGGAGGCCCTCGAAAGGCGACTTGTTTGGTCTGATTTTATTGATTTCTTCCACCTTCTATTACTTTCCCTGGGACAGTGTCTAGCCCCTTCCTCAGGCAAAGTAAGCACTTTCTAGGAGAGGAGGTCCCTCAGCCCTACCCGTCCTAAGGGAAGTAAGTTGGGGGAGGGGGCTGATTAATCAAGGTTGGGGAGAATCTTTCTCACCGGCCAGACCTTACACTCGGAAAGCAAACAAGGAAAAAACGGGAACTCCAAAACTGGACAAAAGGGAAAGGTCGGCGGCTGAGGCTGAAGATCTCACCAATTAAGGGTCACCTGCACTTGCAGGGGCCTAGAAAGGGGACAGGAAGGGGGTGATCTTCCTCTTACCCAAGCTCCCTCACCCATTAAAGGCTTCAGCGGTGCTTGGAGCGTTAGGGAAGGCCTGAGGGGAGCAAAGGGTTAAAGGCCTGGACAGTGGGGGTGGGGGATGCCCCCAGGGAGCTGCCAATCATCTCCCCACCCCCACCACAGCCCCCGCACCCCAGGCTCGCCCACAGACACAGTAACAACCGGTTTGTCCATCACCGAGGTCTCTCCTCTCCCCTTTTTTTTGGGGGGGTTGTCTTTGAGCGGTGGCCTCCTTTGCTCCCACTGGGGTGCAGGCCCTGCCTCCAACGGTCCGAGATGGAAGGGGGCAGGGATTGGAATCTATGTCATCAGCCTTTTTTGCTTAAGTCTTCTCCCGACTCCAGCCCTGGGTTCCTCTGCAAAGGATGAGGGGGAGGGACTGTCACCCCGAAAACTTAGGTGCTTGAATGAAGATCACTGTCATTTAGGTCCCTCTGCCCACAGCTCCTAAAATGTAAAGGAAGGGGACAAATGTGAGAAATGGGGCTCCCTCCTCAAGCCTGCTGTTTGGCCATGGTCTCAACTTTTCCCCTTTAGCAGAAGTCCCACGGTCAGCTTTGATCCATGTTGATCCCCCAGAATTTGAGGCCAGGGGGCTCAGGGACAGCGGGACCCCCCATCTGCCACCTCCACAGCGGGTGGGCGGGCGGGAGCTTAGAGTCTCCCTGGAGGCGAAGCGAGGATGCCGGCTTTAGGTCTCCGTCTTCCCCCACCACCAGGGCCGGGGGGCAGGGGAAGCAGCTGAGGAGGCTGAAGGTGCTCGTGGTGGGGAGCGTCGGTGCAGGGCGGCGGGGCTGCGCGGTGCGCGGAGGGGGCGCCGGCCGCCGGCGCTTCTTGGCGGCTCCCCGAGCCGGCCCTTTCGCAGGCGGCCGCTCCGGCCCCCGGCGCAAACTCGGAGTGTCCAAGGCGAAGCCCTTCGCGTAACACCAAAGTTTCGACCGGCGGATCAGACGATCGAAATGTTCCTGGCGGAGATCTCCGGGTGCGGCCGGAGCCGGGCTGGCCGTCGAGGGGCTGGCCGCTGGAGCCTCGGGGGCGGCCGGCGGGGGGTTTCCATCGACTTCGGCAGGCTGGCCAGGCAGGAACGGCCCCGGCGCCGCCCCGGGACCCGCGGGCTCGGTGGAGAGGCCCGCAGGTGGCGACGGAGGCCGGGAACTGGGCTCCTGAGGCGGGCTGGCGGCTGGGCCACGCTGAGGCTCGAGACCCGGGGCCAGGCGAGGCGGGGCCGAGGCGAAGCCGGTCGTAGATTCCCGAGGGTGCGGGGGCGCAGGGCAGCGGCCCGGAGGTGCACAGGAGCGAACGCCGAAGTGCGGGAAACCGCCTCCGCCCTCTTCCTCCTCTCCGCGGCGGGGGCACGCTGCGACGTCCGCATCCTCGCCGGCCGCGGTGTTAGGAACGCCGGGCCGCCCGGTCGGTGCCCAGAGGTGCTTCAGGCCATCCGGGGCCCAGCCGCCAGGGCGCAGGGGGGCCTGAGGGCCCCGCAGCACTGGGGACCGCGCCGCCAGCTCCCCAGGCCCCGGGCCCAGAGAGGACGCCCGGGGCTTGGCAAGGGCGCAGAAGGCGAGGGCACGCAGGCACAGCGGAGAGAATTCCTGGGTCCCCCGACACGGCTTCCGGGGCGTGGGGGAGCAGGGCGACCCTCGCGGGGACGCCGGCACTGCCAGGCGGGGCGCGGGGCACAGGGTCTCCATGGAGCAGCCTGAGGGGTGCCCAATGAGGGGGTCCAGGTCCCAGCGGCGGGATGCCCTGGCTGCCCGAAGAGCCCACGGGCGAGGGGAACATCGCCCCCCGTCGACGGGGAGGTCTCTGCTCACGGGCGCCCCCGGCCCGGCACCCGGGGCCGCAGAGCTCGGGCTCCCTCTTCGCTCTCCTCACGCGGCCCTCCCGGCGGCCGGACTCCTGGGTCCCTGTGAGTCCCGGCGGGGTCGGCCGCCCTTCTGCCGCCGCGTCCCCTTCGTAGCCCCGGCGAGAGACCCTCTCGAGTCGCCCGAAGCGCAGAGGCAGGGGAAACAAAGCGGCCGGCGGCCGCGGGAGGCGGGAAGGACCCCGGGCCCGGCACCCGGTGCCCGGGCCCAGGCGGCGGGGAGGGCGCCTTCCGCCCGCTCGGTTTCTTTCTTCCCCGCTGGCTCCCGGAGACCGCGTTATAGAGAACTGCCCCCTCGCTGCCCCAATACCAGCGCCGGGGCCGCGAGCCCGCCGCTGATTGGGCCGCACCGCCCGTGACGTTTGCCCGGACCCCACCCCTCCGGCGGCGCCGCCCCCGTCCCCATTCCGCACACAGACACACACACGTGGACCCGGCGCGGCGGCGGCTGGGAGGGAGCGCGGGAGGGAGCGTGCGCGGGTGGGATCGCGAGGGGCCAGATGCGCCGCCGCACGTGGCCCGGTGGCGTCCTGGGATTTCGTCGTCGCAAAGCCACTCGTTTTTTCCCGAGCAGTCACGGTTTTGCATCTGTAAAATGGGACGGTTCATATCTGCCCTCTTGGGACTAAAAGAGCTATGTGAATCAACGTAGATGAATCTCAGAAATAATGTTTAAGAGAAAGATGAAATGAGGCAATGGTTGTTTACAAGCTTTGTATAGCAGGGATTCTAGCGGGCCGTGAATGGCCCCTAAAACAGTGTGTGGCACACAGTAGGCTCAAAAAATGCTGTAATGTATAAGTAGTTAATAATTCAGTACTTGTATGCAAGATGAACAAAAAATAAATAAATTTGGAAGGGTGGGAGTGTTATTACACCCATGGAAGCCGATAAATAGGCTGTCTCAGTATCTATTTCCATTTCTCTGATGCAGTATCTAAATACTCTGCCTCAACTAAATTCCGAGGGCTGGCTCTGCAACCCCTGACCCCCAATCCCAGGATGCCCCCCAATCCCAGGATGCCCCCCTCTGAGGTTTGATCTGCCAAACAGGTTGAAGAGGCCAGAGGAGGGCACGCGCAGACCCTCAGTCTCATCTGCCCCAAGGAAAATAAAGAAAAAGTGAATTCCCAATACAAATTCTGATAATGCAGCACACACCCCCACCCTGTTCTATCCCCTTAACCTTCTTGAGTTTCTGCATAGCTTATTGTTACATAAAAGTCTGTAAATGGATTTATTCTTTTTTTTTTTTTTTTTTTTTTTTTTGAGACGGAGTCTCGCTCTGTCGCCCAGGCTGGAGTGCAGTGGCGCAATCGCGGTTCACTGCAAGCTCCGCCTCCCGAGTTCACGCCATTCTCCTGCCTCAGCCTCTCCGAGTAGTTGGGACTACAGGCGCCCGCCACCACACCCAGCTAATTTTTTGTATTTTTAGTAGACACGGGGTTTCACCGTGGTCTCGATCTCCTGACCTCGTGATCCGCCCGCCTCAGCCTCCCAAAGTGCTGGGATTACAAGCGTGAGCCACCGCGCCCGGCCAGGATTTATTCTTTAGTGTCTGTCTCTCCCATTAGTCTGGAAATGAGTTAACGAGAACTTTGTCCTGATCATTGGTGCATCCCCCACTGCCTAGAACAGTGGCCAAGATATAATAGGTGCTCAATCAATACGTGTGAATGAATGAAGAGTAAGTGAGTGAATGAATGAATCCCTGGGATATTTCTCTCTTGATAAAAATCAGGTTATTGGAATACTGCCGTTTCCTATCTGTGGAAATACAGAGATTGGTATAATGGCTTGGGGTAAAGGTGTGGAAGAATGCTGGGGGCGGCCCCACAGATAAAGATCTTATTCTGGGGCCAGGACAAGAGAGGGTTTCAGAAAGGGGACAAATGATGCAGCTTGCCTCCGGGCCCTTCTAGCAGTGACAACGGAGGTGTAGTTTCCCTATGTGTCATCAAATAACATCAGGGAGGACAGGGGTAAGGAGGATCTGCCTCCCCCACCTGCAAAGTCCAGAGGTAAAGTCCCTAGGTGGGGCGAGGGTTTGAGGAAGGAGGAGGTGTGGTGTTCCATTGCCCAAAACACTCATCCTCTAACATCTCCTGCAGAAGAACTCTCCAGGGCACTTGTCATGAGGGGGGATCCTGGGGTCCTGCCAAGTCATGAATCTGAGCTGGGTCTAGACTCCAGGGCTCATAATTGCTCGAAAAGCCCACCTCTGCACACACACACACACACACACACACACACACACACACACACACACGGAAAGTTCTGGAAGGATGATCATCATGGCTGTCTCTTCTGCAGGACAGTGCTGAGGACTCATCCTCAACAACAGTGCCTACTTGCACTCCTGTGCCTAGCACAGTGTAGACACAAGGAGAGAATGCCCAAGAAAATGATCAGTATAAATAAATGAGTGAATATTATATAACAGTGCAGATCAATGGCCTCTTCTTTCTCTGCCTCCAAAAGCTGCCAGCTCCCCCTTCCCCATGTGAGTTTGGGGGCTTTATTGAGGGGTCATTACGATTTTGAGTCCTCTCTGCCTCCACTTTCCCTACTTCCCCTTGCTCTCATCAGGCACCCCAGAATATGGACTCGGATGGAATCACTCTACAAACGGTAGGAAAATAGTGTGAGTGCCTCTCCAACTGAAAGGAGATCATCAAACCACCCTTGATGGCCTGGACGGGGGTGGGGGTGGCGCTGTGCAACCCTGGGCAGGTCACCTAGACCCTCTAAGTCTCAATGTCCTTATCGGTGAAAAGGGGACAACAGTGGCTTCCTCACATTGTTGGGAGGGTTGAAACATGATGTGAGCAGTCACCAGAACTCACGTGGGCAGACCCAGCTGCTGCAATTACCATTTCCTCCAGTAGAGGACACTCGACCCCATCCTCAGCCTGCGATGAGGGCGGCAACACCCTTCTCAGGAACCTCTCCTCCTCATACTCCCCTTTCTCCAAAAGAGGGACAAGGCTGGATGCCGAGTCCCATCTAACACTTCCAGAGTGAAGGCTAGAAAGGGCCCCTCTGGATCCAGAAGCCAGCCCTTCCCTTTCCTTGGTCCATCTAGGTCTCACCTGGGGCAGTAAGGACTGTGTTCAAGGATTTGGGAGCAGGAAACCTGCCCGGTTGCCCTTTTTGGGGAACTGCACCCCAGGCGTCCAACCCCATAGTAATTTCTGTAGTACTTACTGCATGCCAGTCTCTGTTCTAAGAACTGGATGTCACTTAATCCCCATAACAGCCTATGAAATAGACTTTTTTTTTTTTTGAGACAGAGTCTTGCTCTGTCGCCCAGACTGGAGTGCAGTGGCACAATCTTGGCTCACTGCAACCTCTGTCTCCTGGGTTCAAGCCATTCTCCTGTCTCAGCCTCCTGAGTAGTTGGGACTACAGGCGCACGCCACCACGCCCGGCTAATTTTTGTATTTTTAGTAGAGACGGGGTTTCACCGTGTTGGCCAGGATGGTCTCGAGCTCTTGACCTCCTGATCTGCCCACCTTGGCCTCCCAAAGTGGTGTAATCCCAAAGGGATTACAGGCATGAGCCACTGCACCCAGCCGACACTATTTTTAAAAATGAACATACAACACATAACCCATTTTAAGTGTCCAATTCAATGGTTTTTAGTAAATTTACAGTTATGCAACCATCATCATAGTCCAGTTTTGGGGTTTTTTTTGAGACAGAGTTTCACTTTGTCTTCCAGGCTGGAGTGCAGTGGCACAATCTCAGCTCACTGCAGGCTTTGCCCCACGGGTTCAAGCAATTGTCCTGCCTCAACCTCCCAAATAGCTGAGACTACAGGCACCCACCACCACGCCCAGCTAAATTTTTTTTTTTTTTTGAGACAGTCTCACTCTGTTGCCCAGGCTGGAGTGCTCAATCTCAGCTCACTGCAACCTCCGCCTCTCAGATTCAAGCGATTCTTGTGCCTCAGCCTCCCAAGTAGATGGGATTACAGGCAGATGCTACCACGCCCGGCTAATTTTTGTATTTTTAGTAGAGACAGGGTTTCACCTTGTTGGCCAGGCTGGTCTCGAACTCCTGACCTCAGGTGATCCGCCCACCTCGGCCTCCCAAAGTGCTGGAATTATAGGCGTGAGCCACCTTGCCCGGCCCCATAATCCAGTTTTAGAACATTGCTTATAAGACTCCTCCTCCCCACTTGTAGCTCTCCCTTCCCATCCCTAGCCCTGGGTGACTAATCTTTCTGTCTCGATAGAGTTCCCTTTTTTGGGTATTTTATATAAATGGAATCATGCAATATGTGGTCTTTTGCATCTGGCTTCACAAAAGCATAATGTTTTTGAGGTTTACCTGTGTTGTAGCGTGTATTGGTAGTCTGTTCCTTTTTTTTTTTTTTTTTTTAAGATAGAGTTTTGCTCTTGTTGCCCAAGCTGGAGTACAATGGCGCAATCTCAGCTTACTGCAACCTCCATCTCTTTGGCTCAAGCGATTCTCCTGCCTCAGCCTCCCGAGTACCTGAGATTACAGGCACCCACCACCATGCCTGGCAAAATTTGTAGTTTTAGTAGAGACGGGGTTTCTCCATGTTGGTCAGGCTGGTCTTGAACTCCCGACCTCAGGTGATCCACCCACCTTGGCCTCCCAAAGTGCTGGGATTACAGGGATGAGCCACTGCACCCGGCCTGTTCCTTTTTATTGCTGCATAGTAGTCCGTTGTAGGGATATGCCACATTTTGTTTATCCAATCACATTTGGGTGGTTTTCACTTTTTGGCTATTATCTATAATGCTGTTATGAACATTTGCTATACATGTCTTTTGTGAATATATGTTTTTATTTCTCCTAAGTAGACATTTAAGGGTGGAATTGCTGGGTCATATGCTACATTTATGTTTAACCTTTTTTTTTTTTTTTTTTTTTTGAGACAGGGTCTCACAGTCTCACTCAGGCTGGAGTGCAGTGGCACAGTCATGGCTCACCACAGCCTTGACCTCCTGGGCTCAAGAGATCCTCTGCCTCAGCCTCCAGTGTGGCTGGGACCACAAGCCTGAGCTACTATGCCCAGCGAATTTCTTTTTAAATTTTTTTTGTGAGACAGGGTCTTGCTATATTCCCTAGCTGGTCTCAAACTCCTCGGCTCAAGGGATCCTCCTGCCTCAGCCTCACAAAGGGCTGGGATTACAGGCATGAGCCACCGTGCCCAGCTGTGTTTAACTCTTAAAAACTGCCAAGGCCGGGCATGGTAGCTCATACCTGTAGTCCCAGCACTTTGGGAGGCCAAGGCAGGCTGATGGCTTGAGGCCAGGAGTTTGAGACCAGCCTGGGCAACATGGTGAAACTCCATCTCTACAAAATACAAAAATTAGCCAGGAGTGGTGGCATGTGCCTATAGTCTCAGCTACTCAGGAGGCTGAGGGTGGGGACTGCAGTGAGCCACATTCATGCCACTCTGTGCCTGGGCAGCAGAGTGAAACCCTGTCTCAAAAAAAAAAAAAAAACAAACTAAAAACTGCAAAGCTGTTTTCCAAACGGGCTATACCATTTTACATTCCTATTAATATCCATGATATAGGCTGGGCACGGTGGCTCACACCTGTAATCCCACACTTTGGGAGGCTGAGGTGGGCGGATCACCTGAGGTCAGGAGTTTGAGACTAGCCTGGCCATCATGGCGAAACCCCATCTCTACTAAAAAAATTTAAAAATAGGCCAGGCGCAGTGGCTAACACCTGTAATCTCAGCACTTTGGAAGGCCAAGGTGGGCAGATCACAAGGTCAAAAGATCAAGACCATCTGGCCGGCCGGGCGCGGTGGCTCACGCTTGTAATCCCAGCACTTTGGGAGGCCAAGGCGGGCGGATCACGAGGTCAGGAGATCGAGACCACGGTGAAACCCCGTCTCTACTAAAAAATACAAAAAAAAAAAAAAAATTAGCCGGGCACGGTGGTGGGCACCTGTAGTCCCAGCTACTCAGAGAGGCTGAGGCAGGAGAATGGTGTGAACCCGGGAGGCGGAGCTTGCAGTGAGCCGAGATCGCGCCACTGCACTCCAGCCTGGGTGACAGAGCAAGACTCCGTCTCAAAAAAAAAAAAAAAAAAAAAGAAAAAAAAAGACCATCTGGCCAACATGGTGAAACCCCATCTCTACTAAAAATACAAAAATTAGCTTGGCGTGGTGGTTAGTGTCTACAATCCCAGCTACTAGGGAGGCTGAGGTAGGAGAATCTCTTGAACCCAGGAGGCGGAGGTTGCAGTAAGCCGAGATTGTGCCACTGCACCCCAGTCTGGTGACAGAGCGAGACTCTGTCTCAAAAAATAAATAAATAAAAAATCCATGGTATAAATGAGGACATTGAGGGAGAGAGGTGACTTGCCCAAGTTACACTGCTAGCAAGTGGCAGAGCCAGAACCCAAACCCAGGTAGCTGAGTCCTAAGTTAGCTCTGGTAACCACGAGGCTACCCCACAACAATGAATCCAAGAGGGAAGCCATTTCTCCAGCCTGCCACACCCGGCCACCATCATTTTAACCTTTCTTGGTCCCAGAATTCCCTAAGTCAGCAGGGCTGCATCACCCCCTAGCATAAACCCACATGTTCCTCTACCTCTTCTGGGAATTTGCACCCAGGGTTAATAGCTTAAGTTCTGGACTCAGATGGGTCCGTTCACATTCCAGACTCATCATTTTACTAGCTTTGTGACTTTGGGGCAATTACTTAACCTCAGGAAGCTTTAGTTTCCTTATTTGTAAAACAAGACTAGCATCTTTCCTTATGCAGTTAAAAAGGTATTATATGATGCAAAATTTCAAACCTACACAAAAGTAAATAAATATAATTAACCTCCGAGTACCCAATATCCAGCTTCAACACTTATCAACTCATGGTCAATTTTGTTTCATTCTTACCCACCCACTTCCTCACTTTAAAAAAGAAAAAAATCAAATTGGCCAGTACGATGGCTCACACCTGTAATGCCAGCATTTTGGGAGGCCGAGGCTGGCAGATCGTTAGAGCCAGGAGTTTGAGACCAGCCTGGGCAACATGGCAAAACCCCATCTCTACCAAAACAAACAAAAACAACAACACATAAATTAGCTAGTCCCAGCTACTCAGGTGACTGAGGTGGAAGGATCCCTTGAGCCTGGGAGGTTCCGGCTGCAGTGACCTGCAATCACCACTGCACTCTAGCGAGACCCTGTCTCAAAAAACAACAACACAATTTTATTTAGGTATGGTTTATGTAATAAAATGCACATTTTAAGTGTACAGTTCAAATAGTTTTGCCAAAGGAATATGCCCATGTTACCACCACAATTAAGATGCATTATAGCTGGGCGCGGTGGCTCACGCTTGTAATCCCAGCACTTTCGGAGGCCGAGGTGGGTGGATCACGAGGTCAGGAGATCGAGACCACGGTGAAACCCCGTCTCTACTAAAAATACAAAAAATTAGCTGGGTGTGGTGGTGGGCGCCTGTAGTCCCAGCTACTCAGAGAGGCTGAGGCAGGAGAATGGCGTGAACCCGGGAGGCAGAGCGTGCAGTGAGCCGCGATTGCGCCACTGCACTCCAGCCTGGGCGACAGAGCGAGACTTAGTCTCAATAATAAAAAAAAAAAAAGATGTATTATAGAACAATGGCCAGGCATGGTGGCTCATGGGCTCATGCCTGTAATCAATCCCAGCACTTTGGGAGGCCGAAGCAGGTGGATCACTTGAGGTCAGGAGTTCAAGACCAGCCTGGCCAACATGGTGAAACCCCATGTCTACTAAAAATACAAAAAAATTAGCTGGATATGGTGGCTCGTGCCTGTAATTCCAGCTACTTGGGAGGCTGAGGTGGAAGAATAACTTGAACCCGGTAGGCAGAGATTGTAATGAGCTGAGATCGTGCCACTGCACTTCAGCCTGGGTGACAGAACAAGACTCCGTCTAAAAAAAAAAAAAAAAGGCTGCACAGTTGCTTATGCCTGTAATCCCAGCACTTTGAGAGGCCAGGGTGGATCACTTGAGGTCAGGAGTTCAAGACCAGCCTGGGCAACATGGTGAAACCCCATCTCTACTAAAAATACAAAAAAAAAATTGGCCAGGCGTGGTGGTGCGTGCCTGTAGTCCCAGCTACTCAGGAGGCTGAGGTGGGAGAATTGCTTGAACCTGTGAGGTGGAGGTTGCAGTGAGCCAAGATCACACCACTGCACTCCAGCCTGGGCAACAGAGCAAGACTCCGTCTAAAAAAAAGAAAAAGAAAGAAAGAAAGAAAAATAAATATAAGATATAGAACAAACCCCATATTATTTTGTTTTGCTTTGTTTTGTTTTTTAGAGACAGGTCTTGCTCTGTTGCCCAGACTGGAGTGCAGTGATGTGATCTTGGCTCACTGCAACCTCTGCCTTCTGAGTTCAAGTGATTCTCATGCCTTAGCCACCTGAGTAGCTGAGACTACAAACGTGTGCCATCACGCATGGCTAATTTTTGTATTTTTTTGTAGATATAGGGTTTCACTATGTTGCCCAGGCTGGTCTCAAACTCCTGGGCTCAAACAATCCTCCTGCCTTGGCCTCCCAAACTGTTGGGATTACAGGTGCGAGCCACTGTGCCCAACCTAGAACAAACCCCATGTTATTTTTAGGCAAATCCAAGACATCACATAATTTCATTCCTAAATATTTCAATACATATTTCTATAAGGACCCTTTACAAGTAAACATAACCCCAACATTATTATCAAACCTAAAAAAAATTAACAATTTGCCGGGCACGGTGGCTTATGCCTGTAATCCCAGCACTTTGGGAGGCCGAGGCGGGTGGATCACCCGAGGTCAGGAGTTTGAGACCAGCCTGACCAATATGATGAAACCCTGTCTCTACTAAAAATACAAAAAATAATCAGCCGGGCATGGTGGCATGCACCTGTAGTCCCAGAAACTCAGGAGACTGAGACAGAAGAATTGCTTGAACCTGGGAGGTACAGGTTGCAATGAGCTGAGATCACACCACTGCACTCCAGCCTGGGTGACAGAGTAGGACTCCATGTCAAAAAAAAAAAAAAAAAAAAGAATTAACAATCACACTTTAACTTCATCAAATAGCCAGTCAGTGTTCAAATTTCTAATTATCTTACAACATTTTTTCTTTACAATTTTTAGTTTATTTGAATTAGGAGCCAAAGAATGATTTCAAATGGTTAATATGTCTCTCTTTTAATCTATAAATTCCCCCTTTGTCTCTCTCTGTCTCTCTTTTTTTTTTTTCCTCTTTGCAATTTAGTCATTGGAGATATTATGATTGTCTTCTAGACTTCCCATAGTCTGGAATTTACTGGCTGCATTCCCACGGTGAGGTTTAATCAAACAGCATTTATGGAACAATATTTATTAAGGACCTACTATGTCTAGTATTGTCAAATTTAGCACAGAGCTGGGCGTGCTGGCTCACATCTGTAATCTCAGCACTTTGGGAGGCGAAGGCGGGTGATCACTTGAGGCCAGGAGTTTGAGTCCAGCCTGGCCTACATGATGAAACCCCATCTCTACTAAAAATACAAAAATTAGCCGTGTGTGGTGGCGAGTGCCTGTAATCCCAGCTTAAAAGAGAGGAGGCTCTTGTAAGGGAGGCTGAGACAAGAGAATCACTTAAACCCTCGAGGCGGAAGTTGCAGAGAGCTGAGATCGCACCGCTGCACTCCAGCCTGGGAAATAGAGCAAAACTCTGTCTCAAAAAAAGAAAAAAATTAGCACAAAACATACAGA
Organism: Nomascus leucogenys; assembly: GCF_006542625.1. Classification (NCBI taxonomy): domain Eukaryota; kingdom Metazoa; phylum Chordata; class Mammalia; order Primates; family Hylobatidae; genus Nomascus; species Nomascus leucogenys. The sequence continues at coordinate 33,115,387 of NC_044399.1, read as the reverse complement.
ACATATTTATTTATACTAAAAAAGTTACTTATTGTTTATCTATAATTCATATTTGACAGTGTTTTATCTGGCAACTCTATGTGCCAGGTGCTATTCTAGCACTGGGGACACAGCAGCAAGACAGACAACCCCCACCTCAAGGAGTTTGTATTCTAGTAGACTCGGGAAGCCAGCTAATGCACAGACAAACAATATTCCTTCTGAAGATATTGTGAGGATTAAAGAAGAAACCTAGCCTAGGCGAGGTGGCTCATGCCTGTAATCCCAGCACTTTGAGAGACAAAGGAAAGAGGATCACTTGAGTCCAACAAGAGTTCAAGACCAGCCTGAGCAGCAACATAGCAAGACCCCATCTCTGCAAAAAATGTAAAAATTAGCTGGGCATGGTGGTGCATGCCTGTGCCCCCAGCTACTTGGGAGGCTGAGACAGGAAGATCCCTTAATCCCAAAAGTTCGAGGATGCAGTGAGCTTTGGTCACACCACTGCACTCTAGCCTGGGTGACAGAGCAAGACTCTGTCTCAAAAAAAAAAAAAAAATTATTATTATCCATAGGTAAGAAAAAACATGGCCGGGCGCCGTGGCTCACTCCCGTAATCCCAGCACTTTGGGAAGCCAAGGTGAGCAGATCACTTGAGGTCAGGAGTTCAAGACCAGCCTGGCCAACATGGTGAAGCCCGTCTCTACTAAAAATACAACAATTAGCCGGGCTTGGTGGCGGGCACCTGTAATCCCAGCTACTCGGGAGACTGAGGCAGGAGAATTGCTTGAACCCAGGAGGCGGAGGTTACAGTGAGCCGTGATCATGCCATTGCACTCCAGCATGGGTGACAGAGCAAGACTCCATCTTGGGAAAAAAATAAATAAATAAAAAATGAGAAACTCACGTATTAATACTTGGTGCATAGAAGTTCATGATCAATGTAAGTGCCTTTGGCAGTAGCTTAGGCTGCCTTTTCCCTTTCCTCCTTTCTTTCCTTGTCCCATCCCTCTCCGCATTCACTTAGGAATTATTCCAGATTTGCCTCCTCCTGCAGTACTTCCTCCATATGACCATGGTTAATTCATTCATTTATTTACCCCACAGTTACTGAGCACTCACCATGTAGCAAGCCCCAGGCCAGGCCCTGGGGACTCAGAGATGCTGGAGACACAGTCTGGTGGGGGAGATGGACATTACAAGCTGACCTAAGAAGCAGCAATAGAGGGATGATCATGGTCCTGGAATCTTAGAGGAGGATGACCCTAGAGGAAGAGGAAGGAGGT